>NC_061508.1:313555994-313651331 GCF_022539505.1 Lolium rigidum | reverse complement strand
TTGTAGCATATGGACAAGTATGTCCTTAGGTTTCTACTCATAGTATTCATGGCGAAGTTTCTTCTTCGTTAAATTGTTATATGGTTGGAATTGGAAAATGATACATGTAGTAATTGCTATAAATGTCTTGGATAATGTGATACTTGGCAATTGTTGTGCTCATGTTTAAGCTCTTGCATCATATACTTTGCACCCATTAATGAAGAAATACATAGAGCATGCTAAAATTTGGTTTGCATATTTGGTTTCTCTAAAGTCTAGATAATTTCTAGTATTGAGTTTGAACAACAAGGAAGACGGTGTAGAGTCTTATAATGTTTACAATATGTCTTTTATGTGAGTTTTGCTGCACGGTTCATCCTTGTGTTTGTTTCAAATAAGCCTTGCTAGCCTAAACCTTGTATCGGAGGAATACTTCTCATGCATCCAAAATACTTGAGCCAACCACTATGCCATTTGTGTCCACCATACCTACCTACTACATGGTATTTTCAGCCATTCCAAAGTAAATTGCTTGAGTGCTACCTTTAAAATTCCATCATTCACCTTTGCAATATATAGCTCATGGGACAAATAGCTTAAAAACTATTGTGGTATTGAATATGTAATTATGCACTTTATCTCTTATTAAGTTGCTTGTTGTGCGATAACCATGTTTCTGAGGACGCCATCAACTACTCTTTGTTGAATTTCATGTGAGTTGCTATGCATGTTCGTCTTGTACGAAGTAAGAGAGATCTACCACCTTAATGGTTTGAGCATGCATATTGTTAGAGAAGAACATTGGGCAGCTAACTAAAGCCATGATTCATGGTGGAAGTTTCGAGTTTTGGACAAATATCCTCAATCTCATATGAGAAAATAATTAATTGTTGTCACATGCTTATAGCATTAAAAGAGAGTCCATTATCTGTTGTCTATGTTGTCCGGTATGGATGTCTAAGTTGAGAATAATCAAAGCGAGAAATCCAAATGCGAGCTTTCTCCTTAGAACCTTTGTACGGGCGGCATAGAGGTACCCCTTTGTGACACTTGGTTAAAACATGTGTATTGCGATGATATCCGGTAGTCCAAGCTAATTAGGACAAGGTGCGGGCACTATTAGTATACTATGCATGAGGCTTGCAACTTGTAAGATATAATTTACATGATGCATATGCTTTATTACTACCGTTGACAAAATTGTTTCATGTTTTCAAAATCAAAGCTCTAGCACAAATATAGCAATCGATGCTTTTCCTCTTTGGAGGACCATTCTTTTACTTTCAATGTTGAGTCGAGTTCACCTATTTCTCTCCACCTCAGAAGCAAACACTTGTGTGAAGCTGTGCATTGATTCCTACATACTTGCATATTGCACTTATTATATTACTCTATGTTGACAATATCCATGAGATATACATGTTACAAGTTGAAAGCAACCGCTGAAACTTAATCTTCCTTTGTGTTGCTTCAATACCTTTACTTTGAATTATTGCTTTATGAGTTAACTCTTATGCAAGACTTATTGATGCTTGTCTTGAAGTACTATTCATGAAAAGTCTTTGCTTTATGATTCACTTGTTTACTCATGTCATATACCATTGTTTTGATCGCTGCATTCACTACATATGCTTTACAAATAGTATGATCAAGGTTATGATGGCATGTCACTCCGAAATTATCTTTGTTATCGTTTTACTGCTCGGGACGAGCGAGAACTAAGCTTGGGGATGCTGATACGTCTCCAGACGTATCGATAATTTCTTATGTTCCATGCCACATTATTGATGTTATCTACATGTTTTATGCACACTTTATGTCATATTCGTGCATTTTCGGAACTAACCTATTAACAAGATGCCGAAGTGCCGGTTCTTTGTTTTACTGCTGTTTTTGGTTTCGAAATCCTAGTAACGAAATATTCTCGGGATTGGACGAAATCAACGCCCGGGGTCCTATTTTGCCACGAAGCTTCCGAGAAGTCCGAAGAGGAGACGAAGTGGGGCCACGAGGTGGCCACACCCTAGGGCGGCGCGGCCCACCTTGGCCGCGCGGCCTGTGGTGTGGGGCCCTCGTGCCGCCTCTCGACTTGCCCTTCCGCCTACACAAAGCCTCCGTCGCGAAACCCCGATGCTGAGAGCCACGATACGGAAAACCTTCCGAGAGCGCCGCCGCCGCCAGTCCCATCTCGGGGGATCCGGGAGATCGCCTCCGGCACCCTGCGGAGAGGGAATCATCTCCCGGAGGACTCTACGCCGCCATGGTCGCCTCCGGAGTGATGTGTGAGTAGTCTACCCACTGGACTATGGGTCCATAGCGGTAGCTAGATGGTTGTCTTCTCCTCATTGTGCTATCATTGTCGGATCTTGTGAGCTGCCTAACATGATCAAGATCATCTATCTGTAATTCTATATGTTGCGTTTGTTGGGATCCAGATGAATAGAGAATACTTGTTATGTTGATTATCAAAGTTATGTCTTATGTGTTGTTTATGATCTTGCATGCTCTCCGTTACTAGTAGATGCTCTGGCCAAGTTGATGCTTGTAACTCCAAGAGGAGTACTTATGCTCGATAGTGGGTTCATGCCTCCATTGACACAGGACGAGTGATGAGAAAGTTCTAAGGTTGTGGATGTCTTGTTGCCACTAGGGATAAAACATTGATGCTATGTCTAAGGATGTAGTTATTGATTACATTACGCACCATACTTAATGCAATTGTACATTTGTTTGCAACTTAATACTTGGAGGGGTTCGGATGATAACTCTGAAGGTGGACTTTTTAGGCATAGATGCATGTTTGGATGGCGGTCTATGTACTTTGTTCGTAATGCCCAATTAAATCTCACTATACTCATCATGATATGTATGTGCATTGTCATGCTCTCTTTATTTGTCAATTGCCCAAGCTGTAATTTGTTCACCCAACATGCTTGTTTATCTTATGGGAGAGACACCTCTAGTGAGCTGTGGACCCCGGTCCAATTCTCTATCTTGAAATACAATCTCTGCAATACTTGTTTCTCTTGTTTTCTGCAAACAATCATCTTCCACACAATACGGTTAATCCTTTGTTACAGCAAGCCGGTGAGATTGACAACCTCACTTTGTTTCGTTGGGGCAAAGTACTTTGGTTGTGTTGTGCGGGTTCCACGTTGGCGCCGGAATCTACGGTGTTGCGCCGCACTACATCCCGCCGCCATCAACCTTCAACGTGCTTCTTGACTCCCTGCGAAAGTTTCGATTAAACACGGTTTCTTGCGAGGGAAACTTGCGTGTGCGCATCTCACACCTTCCTCTTGGGGTTCCCAACGGACGTGTCAACCACCACATCGATCGCGGAGGAGGGCGGCGGCGCGGGGGCATCGCGGAGGGCGGCGCGGTTGGAGATGGGCGGCCGGAGGTGGACGGCGCGGGAGGGAGGGGCGAGGAGGAGACGGACGGTCGAGGAGGTAGCGCGCGCGTTCGGCCGCGTTCGCGCGTGGGCGTGTTTATAGCGCGCGGCAGCTCACGGCAAGTTCCCCGCGGGATAGCGAAAGCGCGCGGGCGACAAGTCCGCAGCGCGCGCGCCTTTTTCCCGCCTCATTTGGGCAGCGCGGGGCAGCGCGCGCGGCAAGCCGGCGGTTTTTTGCCGCGCGGGGCTTTTGGCGCGTGCGGTGGATATGCTCTGGGGGTTTGGTAGGCTGTAACTCCTTTGGCTCGCATCGGCAGCAAAATCCGGCCCGTTGGATGCATGAAGTTCGCGTTGTGGCTAACCGGTTCTCAAAGCACCCCTGGGACAGACCATGGAGAACGCCGAATCGGCGGTTCTGCGGGAGTCGGAGCCTTGTCGTGCCATTTTGCACGCCGCGTGCAACGGTTGCCACGTGTGGAGAAGAAGCGGGAGACAGCGCGTTATTATTCGCTCCCCGCCCTCACCGCTTCGCTCTTCTCTCCCCACTTCCTCTGGCACCGAACGGCATCGCCATGTCCCATCAACCGCCGCCATGGCATCCTCGCTTCCTCGCCTCCGCCATCGTCTCCGAGGCGCCGACGGATCCTGCACCGCCGTACGGCCGGCGGCTACCAGGTCCAACGGTGCTAATGCGCCTCGTCCACGAGTACGAGGCCGGAGGCGGCGATTCGGCGGCGCGAACGATGCGGCCGCGGCTGGTCGGTGATGAATCGGCATCGCCGTTCGGCGAGCTTGCGGGCCAGGTGGTCGCAACCCGGAGCGCCCCCATCCTTGCTCTTCGAGCTGCCGGGATTCGGCGGCGGATCCGTGGGACGGGGTTTTGCCCGTCCCCACTAGGGACCCCCGACGGGCGGCCGCAATGGCGGGCGGTGCACCGGGCTCGGCGGGGAGATGGAGCCCCCGCCGGGATAATCCCCCCGGATAATCCGGCCGCAGGTACAAAAACGGGACAATGTCCGGCCAAATATCCGGCCACTATCTAGACTTGTTTTTCTTCAGGTCCTTAGGCATTTTCGAGGGGGCCGGATATTCCTGAAATGCCCGGCCCGGATAATCCGGCCCTGGGACAAAACCGGGACAATATCCGGGCAATTGTCCGGGCCCTATCCTGAGCTGCTTTTCCTGAAGTCCTTAGACGAAAATCTGGGGGCCGGATATTTTGGAAATATCCGGCCCGGATTATCCGGCCTGATGAACTTTTTGCTGATTCTTTTGGACAAGACCGACCACATCCAACACACATACAAATGTATCTATATAATCCCTGTACCACTTAAACAAACATTAGTGTATCACATATATTGACATCAAACACTCAAAACATAATATGAGAGATGTTCTTTCATAAGTACCTTGACTCAATCTCCTTATCGCTTGTTTACGTCGACTAGATGACATGTAGATGTGAATGTACATACGATTCATTGCAATGTGCTTATGCTAGCCATGCCAAGGTCAAGCACCATCATGGACTTGACAATGTCAAGTCCATGACAGTGCTTGAGCTTGGCATTGCCATTGTCCATGACATTGGTTGAGCTTGGCAATGCCAAGCTCCAGCAGCTGGCAATGCCATTGCATGTTTGTGCTTGTGCATGCCATTGCATGCTTGTGCTTGTCCATGCCATTGTCTGTTGCCTGCTTGTGCATGCCATTGCCTGCTTGTGCTTGTCCATGCTATTGCCTACTTGTGCTTGTCCATGCCATTGCCTGCTTGTGCTTGTGCATGCCATTGTCTGCTTGTGCGTGTCCATGCCATTGCATGTTGCCTGCTTGTGCATGCCATTGCCTACTTGTGCTTGTCCATGCCATTGCCTGCTTGTGCTTGTGCATGCCATTGCCTTGTTAAGCTTGACATAGCTTCCTTGTACGTGTGCAGAACTGGCCCTTCCTGGAATACTTCTTGGATGGTCCCGTACTGTACGCTGTCGACTATGCCATCCGTGTGCAGCTGCGTGATCCCAACGCAGCGTTCATGGAAGCCCACCAGCAGATCATAGCGCCGAGGCGCCACACCGGCCGTCCTGCTGACCTGGGGCACCATGCCAATCCACGTATGCCGATGTTCTTCGTCCAGGTGGAGAGCCAGGACCTCAGTGCCCTCACCGTCCCGCCGTACATGGAGCAACCCCTCATCAGGAAGTACAAGCTCAAGAACAATGACCCCCTGTGAAGCTGCTTGTACTTGGGCGACCGTTGCGCGTGGAAGGTGCAGCTGCAGTGGACATGGCAGCACATCGGGTTCATCAAGTCCTGGAGCGAGTTCTGCGCCAGGATTTTGCTGCACGTCGACGACATGCTCGTCTTCACCCCTCAGGACGACGACTTCAAGGTCGCCGTCTTCAGGAAGGAGACATCCTGCTCCAGCGTCTTCGGCTGCAAGAGGCACCGCGAGGGCCCTTTTGCTGATCCTTGCCATTAAGGTGTTGCTGCTCCATCGATGCCTATGTTTAAATCTGATCCTGTTACTTGTGCTGGCCTCTACGAGGCTAATAAATTCTACTTTTGTGCATATCTCACTGTTGTGCTGGCCTGGCCTCTAGGAGGCGTTTGAACACTACTTTTGGACCTGGGGAGTCTGCACCCAGGTTTAGGCAAGCGTCTTACCACTCTGACGCTAGATTAGAACCTGTGAAGTACTCTGTTCGTTGTGTATAAGTGTTTGCTATGCTTATGATCGTATTTTACCTGTTTGTGTGCCGTAATATGATGGTAAGGTCACCATATTTGAATGTGGTGAGGAGAATCTGTTGTCAGGGTACCCAAAATGGCAACCAAACACATGTGCTATGGCTGAACAGAGATGAAACGCTGTGTACATGTATCCAAACAATTTGCAACTCTGTTCTAGCCGGTGCAGCACAGACTACCAAACAATGGGCCAAAAGTGGCCGGCGGCTCGTTCGCAACGCGCAGGGGTGCCCATCTCGCTGCGTCAGTGGTGCACAATTTCGGCCCAGGCAACCAAACGCGCCCCAGATAGATGGACGGCTCAACGATCTTGACACCCGGGCTTGACCCTTCTAGTGGAGCTGCAGGAAGTGGAGTAGTGGATAGCGCGAAGCAGGCCGGACGCGAAAACGGCCCTGGCACAGCGAGTACATGGACATGAAGAGCGGCGATTTTACGGGCGCCTTTAGGTGCCGGAATTATATCCATAGTCCGTTGTTGCTTTAAGTCCAGGTTCTACTTTTACCTCAAAAAAAAGTCCAGTTAGTACAATGAGTATTTTGACATTTGTCTAACATAAAACTAATAACTAAAACATAAGGGAAACTTTTATGAAATTGGACTGACACATGAGTAACGTTGTGTAATATTTTGGCAAAAAATGAAACTGTTGCCGTCATTGTGGTATATTTCACAAAATAATCACGTTTTAATTATGTTTTAGTTTTTTTTCACAATTTTGTGAGAGAACCTCCTTTTAAAGGCAACGGTACCTACATCAGTGACATCAACGGTGACATCAGCCATGTATCAGTTCCGGATTATTCACCTTAGGGATCAACATGATCACTGAGTCACATAAGTCAATAGGAATTTCTTCACCTAACGGCGGAGCAAATATCATTCTTTAGCCGGTCTCAATGTTCCTGGTAAAGCAAAGGCGAGAAGCCATTTGGACCTGACGCTTTAGTTGGTCCCATCTAAAAAAGAGCAATCCTAAGGTTTCAGTAACTCATAATGCATGTCATGCATTACCTTAGATTGGATAGCATCAAGGACAATGGAAGAATTACAAGGTTTAGACGTGAAGAGGTTGCCATATAACTTCTCGATCGGTCATAACTTTAATTTCGGATAGCTCCTCGCAGCGAGTCCTATCCGCATGTAGTAGGGCTCGGATCTTCTTTGCGCGGCAATGAGGAGATGCACACGCATGAAAGCATGACATGTTTCCATGTCCCTCCTTCAACCGGGTCCTCCTATTTGAGGCTTTTAGCATCAGCGATGCGACAGACGCACAAGCGACAACATGGTGGGCCAAGGCCGAGCAAGAGTGTCTTGTTGTCGCTCATCTTCTTCCTCAAACCACACCGAACCTCTCATCCACTCCGCATCCTCGACCCCCCCTCTCCAACGCCGGACGGACCTCCTGCTGCCGCCACCCGTGGTGTCTCGCCGCACCACCCTCCTCCATCTGCCGCCCACCGCCTGTCCGTCGCCGCCCTTACCTACCTCTAAACCCACCCACCCCCCCAACTCCGGCAAACCCCTGCTCCCAAAGCCCCAAGAACGGATGTCGCCGAGCACCCCGCACCCGCACCTGAAACCCTAAGTACCATTCTTCACCTCCGCTGGAGACGCCGCAGCCAGCCGCGTCGGCCCCATCTCCGGCGAGGTCCTTTCCTCGCCTTCGACGGCGACGTCGCGGCCAGCCACGCCGTCTCCAACTCCGGCTCCGGCGAGGTCAGCCATCCTCGTTCATCTTCCTCGATGTCTATTCACCTAAAAAAGGCCGAGGCCCAGCTCCCTCCTCATGCGAGCGCCGACGCGCCATTCAAGACGTGAACGCTGCCGAGCCATAACTTGGCCCAATCTTGTGCGCGCATGGGCTTGACCCGTATTTTTTTTTGTTGAGAAAGGCGCTTTTCACGCGTGGGTAAAGACGATCGCGCCAACTCGGCCCAACTCAGCGACTCAGAAATTGGGCCTTATTAGTTGGAGCGACTCAGCCCAACCCCTATACATAACATAACCCTAATCCCCTCACCAGTTCTTTCATTTTCCCTCCCACCTCCCAGCTCCAGCGCCGCCGCCCCCTCTCCCTCGCGGCGCCCCAACTCCGTCCGCCTCCTCCACTCCGCACCAGCAGCCATGGCGACCGAGCTCGCGTACGCCCCACCAATGAAGGCCGGCAAGGAGGGCTTCCAGGGCACGCAGGAGGTGCAGCACAGGATCCGCATCACCCTCTCCTCCAAGAGCGTCAAGAACCTCGAGAAGGGTAAGCCATCTTCGTCTGCTCTCCACCGTCACTTCGTCGTCCTCTTCTCGTTTCGGTTAATCTCCGCGTAACTCTGTTCTTGATTTCTCTTTCTTGTGTCGCGACAGTTTGCGCCGATCTGGTGAAGG
The DNA here is from genome assembly GCF_022539505.1 of Lolium rigidum. Classification (NCBI taxonomy): domain Eukaryota; kingdom Viridiplantae; phylum Streptophyta; class Magnoliopsida; order Poales; family Poaceae; genus Lolium; species Lolium rigidum. The sequence continues at coordinate 313,642,819 of NC_061508.1, read as the reverse complement.
GAGCCAAGGACAAGAGCCTGAAGGTCAAGGGCCCCGTCAGGATGCCCACCAAGGTGCTCAACATCACCACCAGGAAGTCCCCCTGTGGAGAAGGTGATGCCTCTACTTCTCTCGTCGCTCCCGCTGTTTGATTTCCATTTACTAACCCACACATAAACCTTTAGAAACTAATGTGTAACACTGTTACAACCAAGGGAAATTACACCGTTGAAATGCTGACCATTCAACTTCTTAAGTAAACGTATATCTTTACTGCTCAATCACAGTCTATACTTCCTGATACGGGAGTATAGTTTCGTTACAACATGTTCCAAACAACAAAGCCCATAATAGAAAAAGCGAGGAGGTAGTTCCCACGGAATCAGATTATAGAAATATCAGATGACAATAACTTGCTGACCACTAGTCTGGACATGTTTTGTGCATCTTTGTTTGCGGGGGGTCTTGAACAGCTTCTCCATTGGCATGTAACATGTTGACTATTCTAAAATGGCTGCTATTAAATGTTTATGTTTGTGCAGACACATATATTTGGTTAAATTAGGCGTCAGAAGGCATTTAAATGTGCGCATTTCTGCCACAGAATATGGATTTTTCTTTGCATCTGCTCCCGTAAAAACTGGGATGTTAAGTTTCATGATAATGTGGTGCATGCTAATTGTCAAAATAAATTGTTATTTAAAGGTCATTACCTTTTTTTTTTATTGTTGCAGTCTTGTTTCATTTCTGTTATTTCCTTTTTTTTGTAAGCTTTTTACCATCTGGAATGATGAAAGTTAGCCAAATCATATTATGATGTGCTCCTCTATATCTTTTTATCTGTGCCTTTGGCAAAGTTTTCTCTTTGCCAGGCACGAGAGAAGATGCAGAGTTGAAGTTTGCATTAATGATGATAAAATAGAGATCGGTAACTTACTGACTGGAGATTTTCTTGGACCTGGATAAAGTGTTCCCATAACTTGAGATTTTATTCATATGTTTTCTTGTCTGGGTGGTAAATTTGTACCTTGGGATTGAAAATAATAGGAAAACAAGCCAACATTTCAGCAAATGGATGGATGACAGCATCCAGCTGTCTGACTGTGAGTTACTGTCATTGTGCGACTAGCCATCTTTATAGCAGGAGGTAGTTCAACAATTGCCAGATTACTGTCATTGATGCTCCGTATCACATTACTATGGTATTGATATTGCTCACTTGCTATGCTCTGCTTGCTTGATTGGCCTGTCAACCATGATTTCGGTGTTACTTGGGATGTAAGAGTGCTTTAAGTTCTTTATTCCTTGAGTTCTCTAAACTGAAATGTTGGCCACTATGCTTTAAGTTGGTTTTCCTTCCATCGTGGCTATATTTTCTGTATCTATTGTGGGTTGGTGTTATGCAATGAATACAGTGGTTCGTCGTGCAACTAGAGATCGTTATAGTTTGAGTTGGTCCATGTTGTGACAGTTCTCGGATTTATTGGAGTGTTGTTATGGTGATGTGCTGAGCAAATGATGTGAAACATTTAGATCACTGAGGCCTTCCTGGTCCTTGGATGTCTCTAAAATCGAGCTTTTTAAAACTGATGCTTAGCATGCCATCGCTGTACTGTTTTGTCCTTGTGTATCTTGTGATGTGTGTGGTTAGTTCTGGTTGGTTTTTGGATACTTTAGTTGTATGATCGGCTGGTCAAATGATGATAAACCAAATTATTTCTGAGATTTTCTTTGAGGTATTACAAATCGAGCTTTTTAAAACTGATCATCAGCCTTTTGAATGATTTGTATTTTCAAAACTTTTGTGCCTGCTAGTTATGTCAATTGCAATTGACTTGTTCGTGGATATTTGGAATTTACTTGTACATTATTGGTTACCACTATGATGTGATTATTGCTTTGTTCTGCAAATAGGAATTCTTGTAATTAGTTGTTGAACATCTCATTTGATAACAGAATGAAGCTGCTGTACTTGTGGTTGGGCTAAGCATATTATGATGATTCCATATGTTCTATTTTGATACATTTGATGTTTTAAAATGGAGCTTTTAAAAACTTATACACAGCCTGTCACAAATCAGTCATTTCTTACTGCAATTATGTGAAGTTGCTATTACAAACTGACAATTACAAACTTCACTCTTGGTAATCAGGTACTAACACCTGGGATCGGTTCGAGATGCGGGTGCACAAGAGGGTGATTGACCTTGTCAGCTCCCCGGATGTTGTCAAGCAGATCACTTCAATCACCATCGAGCCCGGCGTTGAGGTGGAAGTGACCATCAGCGACCAGTAGAATGCTACCACCCCCAGCTTCTTGTATCTGTTTACAAGTGTGGAGAGAAACAAGATATGTTTGAAACTTTGTAGTATGGGAAAACTGGATTTTATATGACTAGGTTCTTTGCATTCTGGTTCTGAGTACCTGTTGTCTAAGTTACCATCATCAATTTTCATGCGTATATCCACTTGGAAGAATCCCCTCCGATCCATTGGAAGTTTCTTGGTTTTTCAAATTTGAACTAAAACGACAACACTTGTTATGGATTGGAGGGACTACTATTTATTGTCATATGTTCATAAGGTTCAGCTATATTCAGCCTATCACCTGCTCTTATAGCCGCAATGGAAGGTTAATTGAGCAATTCCTTTGACATCACAAATAAGCAGAAGTTTATCCAGTTTCATTTCTAGTTTTCCATCATTGTTTTTTTAGGCCACTTCCCCATTCCATCTCCATAGAAAATGACATGAAGTAAGAGCAGCAGCTTGTGAGTCCATCATTGTTTGTATGTGTTGAAACTGACAGGAGGCTTTGGAGATCTCTTCTCTCGGTACTGTATAGTGAGTTTAATTAAAGATTAGCTAATAAAAAATATTTATTGTAATTCTGTATTCTTTTCATTGATCTATTCAAATTTAATTTTAAACAAGTATTTCAATCAATTAACTCTGCCATTGATATTTATATGTGATCAAGCACCTTATTTTATCGAGTTATGTTCATAATGCTAGTACACTAAATATTTCTATCAGCATGAAAGAGGCGAATAGTGTTGTATCTATCCTTGGATATACAGCAACTGCAGTTCTCTCAGGCAATACTTATCAACTCTGGCCTGTTTCATTTCATTATATTCATCCCTCAAGGTACAGTAAACTGTTTCCAAAATTTTATCATCTGTGTAATGTTGCCATGCTTCATGTGTACATTTGGTGCAAACTTTATAAATGCATTCCTGTTGGATGCATTTGGACTCTAGTATTCTCATGGGACCGTGTATACTTATGTTGATTACATTTGTAGGCAACTTGTGTTGTAGGTTTCTGTATGTAAAAACAGAATCAGATTATGGAATATTAGAGCATTCTAGGTCCTAAAACTATTTCTGCGGTCTCATGTCGGTCCTAGAACTTTGAAATGTGCCATACTGGGACCATATGATGATTTTCGACGTTCGAGAAACTATGTAAGACTAGGAAAACAGTTCGAGGACCTATAATGCACTTTACTCATTTTAGAATGTCGAGTACCCTATTAAAAGCTTTTGCAAAATCTACAGATCGAGTTGCCGTTTGGATGTACAAATTTTGCATTTGGCAGCTGGCACTATAATGTGTTGTCACATAATCACGTTTGACTCTAATCTAAGCTTCCTTTTATTTTAAATTTGGGTTTAAGCTAACTTGTTTCAGTTAGCTGACATTATTTATACTGTAGGTTATTGATTATGAACTTTAGGCAAAGTCGTGCATTAAAGATCATGCAAATAAAAGCACATCTTACATTTTGTTAAGCTTCATGCACTAGCCACTTGAACCAAAAGTCCGAACTTATGAAAATGGCTAGACAATCTACTTGTACACGTCAACACCCCCTCTCAGGTGTGACGAGAAGATAAGTCAACACGTGTAGAGAGGCAAAGAGACAGCGGGAGACCGAGACCACACGGCAGGAGGATGCGAGAAGGGGGAGATAATTTTTTAGAATAAATTGTGAAAGCCAGGATTTGAACTCGAGACCTGGAGCTCTGATACCATGTTAAGCTTCATGCACTAGCCACTTGAACCAAAAATCCGAACTTAGGAAAAAGATAGGCATTCTACTTGTACACGTCAACACATTTTAGAACAAAGGATGTATGTTAAATAAGAGTTGGTCGCTGTCATTAATCCGGCCTCTCATTTGTGTTCCATCTCCCCCAAAAGGGAAGGCAATAAAACATGAAATAAATGTTTGTCTTTGATTGCAAGGAAAAAAAACTTTACCAAATGAGTTGGTCGATTAGATGTCGGAGATCATGTTAAAGTGTTGCCTAAAATCTGTCTAGATTCACCCCAACACCAATTGATTTCGAACAAAAGAAGTACTAAATCAGAGTTGTTGGCGGTCAATCATCCCACCTCTCACTCCCCACATCTTCTCATAAAGAATAAGGCAATAAGTGCAAGAAAACATAATAAAAATATTATTTGTTTTATGTTTAGAAAAAAAAGAAGTACCCAACAAAGTTTCAAAACATGGATAGACATACTTATTTTTACCTCCTCGTTGTCTAGGATTACATAACATACTTATTTAACTGATCTAATTTTAACCATTAAAAAATACCGTAAAATACGGTTAGAAGCTTTATTCGAGTACAAGTCCAATGGCATAATGTTTAGGACACCCTTAACCCGCACTTTGTTGGCCAAATAACAACTAAAGCTGAACCTTGTACAGATATAATTATGAACGAATGGATACAAGTTTGACCAACAATTTCTACTTTCTACCAACTTATAGATGTTGAAAAGATGTCAAGTATTAATGCTTGACATCTCTAATAATAACCAGCTTTATTAGTTTGTCCACTAACGCATCTACATACTTCTCTATTTCTCTTTCTCCTACTTCATTGAGATGTACGCTGCGTATGGGATCTGTGTAACCAGTCCTGTGTGCTGCCCTACATTGGAAGAGAGCGCACCCGTTTTTAGGTTGTATGCTCTCTTCCCTCGTTAGAAAAACTGAAAAACCGTTTGGTGCATACTGCACGCCACACAAGGAGCAGCAGACTCGATCGTCTGCTCGCTCGCTCGTCAAAAGCAGAGACGAGGCCGCACTCCGTCGCCGCGCCGCTTGTCTTCACTCGCCCCCTCCTGGGCGGAGCCAACACCGGGTCGAGCCTGGGCAGCCGACCCGGCTCAGTTTTTGGGGAAAAAAAATCCCATCCCTATCTCGCCACGAGCCCCCGAGTCCCCGACCTAATCCCCAACGCTGCCGCCTCGCTCGCTCCCGCAGGCCGCCGCCATCGCTCGCTCCCGCACGCCGCCGCCATCGCTCGATCCTGGCGCCCTCGCTCGCTCCAGCACGCCGCACGCCGGCGCCGTCGCTCGATCCCGGCGCCCTCGCTCGATCCCGCCACGCGCCGGCACGCCCTGTTTCCGGCCGCAGCTCACGGCTGCCCGTCCGGCCGTCCCTGACCGCCGCCGCGCACGGCCGGCTGTCCTCTGCTCGCCCCCCGCCCCTCTCCAGTCTCCAGTCTCCAGGCTCCACGGCGCTGCAGCACTGGGCGCCGCTGCGCTCTCCCTCATCTCTGCTTGTTCCGGCGGCCGTCTTCGATGGACTCCAGCGACGAGGCTGACCTGGCTGCCTGGATCGAAGAAGGGGAGGCCGTTGAGGCAGCAGAGAAGAAACACGCAAGAGGGCATGCACAGAGGTTGAATTTCCCCATTTGTCTTGAGTTTTGATACATATTTGTCTAGTTTGTTTCCTCATAGTTTGTTTTATTTTCATTGTTGTTGGCAAATGTTCCGGAAATCTTTGGTATAACAAGTATGATTGGTTAGAGTATAGTGTGTAGAAGAATGCTGCATTTTGTTTTCATTGTTTTCTTTTCAAATCTTCAAACAATGGTAGCCACTTTGGATCGGATGTTTTCACAAAGTCGGGGTTTACAAATTGGAAGAAAGCATCAGAAAATTTCAGAGGTCATGTAGGTGGACCAACAAGCTTTCACAACAATGCAAGAAATAGTTGTGAAGATTTCAGAAATAAAAAGCAAAGTGTTGCATATGCTCTTGTTTCTCATGAAGAAAAATCGCATATTGAATATGAGATTCGTTTGAGGGATGCTGTGGGTGTTGTCAGATTTCTACTTGACCATGGCTCAATGATTTGATAATTTGCTATGTTGAGAAAGAGATATTTGCACAAATTGATGACAAGAAGATTATGCTTCGTTTTCATGCCTACAGTAACCGTAGAGGTCATCTTCCTCGTGGATTTCGACTTCCTAGCATGGATTCAACTTAATGGTATGATAATATCTTCTCAAAATGTAGCACTTTTGTATCTAGTTCTTGTTTTTTAGTCAGTTTGTACTTCTACTCGGTGAAATATGATAAATGCATCAGTTTGGACCATTTTTTGTTGATTACATGTGATTTTTTGCCCCAAAAAAATTTAGTGCTTATTTGTTCGACCCGGCTCAATTCAAATCCTGGCTCCGCCACTGTCTCCGCCGTAGCCGTCTCCTGCTCGCCCCGCCATCGCGTTCCCCTGTTCGCCTCCGCCGCCGCGTTCTCCTGCTCGCCTCCGCCGTCGCGCTCGCCTACGCCGCCGCCTGGACCGCCTCTGCTCTTGCCCCCTCGCTCCTTGCAGGGGGGGAAGTCAGAGAGAGACAGAGAGCCAGAGGGGGCTACATCAACAATGGTGGTATGTGCTCCGCTTATCCTCTCACCCGCTTCCCAGTTTTACGCCCCCTGATTCAAAGCTTCCGTTCTTTTAGGACAGAGAATCGCAACGTATCCTAAATTTTCTACGCCAGGAATCTTTCTAACTTCTAAGAGTTCTTTCGCACCGCATTCAGTTTCCGTTGATTGACTCGAAACAATCGGAAAGATTCGTCCTTTGTTTCTCATAGGGCAATCAGGTTTTTGTGGTTTTGCTTGATCGAAAAAAACATGTTTCCCCACTTCCTCGATGTGTCCTGGGACCAGTAGCTGTATGCAATCTAGCAACAGAACATGGACAAAATACAGAGATTAGAAAGCACCAGGCGTACTGTTCCAGTGTCTTTTTTGGTTAACCTTACTCCAGGTGACAATCTCATGTGTATCTTTTTTTAATGGTCTGTTCAGTCTGATATATGTTTTCCAGATATTATTTGATGCATTATGGACCCTAGAGTTGAATCAGGCTGTGCTGATTTTTTTTTTCCTTTGGGATTTCGACCGTTGAATGTTCTTCCGTTTCATATGTTGTTCATGACCAACACACTCACACACTGTGATCAGACATAAGCATTTAGAAGGTCGGGACTCTTTTAACAAGGAATTATGCGGTTTTAGTTTTATGGCCCACCTATATGTTCCAAAATTCTTACTTCACTGGCACCACATATCTTGCATTTAAGTAGTTAATTTTGACCGCAAAGTGCCATTTTATCTATTTGATACAAGGTGTCATCCAGCCGTAATGCAGTAGTGTCTTTTTGATAGTCTTATGCCAGTGGACACAATGTGGCATACCTGGTTAACCTGATCGCCTTCTTAGATTTACGAACCTGGTCGCTTTCCTCCCATAAAAGCTCTGTTATGCATAAAGTGTTCTACTATTTCAGAGAAAAGCTAGCATACTTCAGTTAGTTAGGCATCCCTCAATGAAACTCAAACTCTTCTCTTCTGGCTATTTAAGCCCCCCCTGATTCAGAAGGTTCTTTCAGTTAGTTAGGCATTCCTATAACCATAACTTAAACTATTTCTAACTGTACAAATGTATTGCGCATTAGCCTAATGTTTTGTTGTGACCAGGGTCGAGGGGGTTTGTTCAATAAAAATTATGGACTTTTCTTCTTTCTATTTAATGCTTCATAGACTCTTGTGGTTCTGATTTCAGTTTGTGAGATCTTGTGGTTGTTCTGGTCTTACAAACAACAACAACATCAAAGCCTTTTTCCCAAGCAAGTTGGGGTAGGCTACATATGAAACCCAGCACAAATAAAAGGAAGCCAAAACATGAAATTGTTCTGTTCTTACGGTGCAATTAATTTTTTTCCTTTGTGTAATTTTCTTCTCTACGATTCTATTGCTGGTGATTTTCTTTTAATATTGATCCAAGGCGTGCTTAACTCGTGGTACAGGATACCGATGATAGTTTTGAGTGGGGAAGTGATGGTGACGCTGAACCCTCATCAGCCCCGGCCTTGAGGAACATGGATGCTGCTGGTCCATCAACATTGGTACACCAGGTAGTAACTGACAGAAAATTTTATCTTTCAGCACAAGAGCTAGTCATGACTTGTTATTATAATGATCTTACTGTGATATTTGTTCATCTGCCTGTCTAAAGGATCCTAATGGGCGGGCTAATGGGGAAGCACCACCTAATTCTTTAGTCGAGGGATATGTGGGAATGGGTTTCACAAGAGAGATGGTCGTGAAGGGCATTAAACAGATTGGTAATAGTAAAAGTAATAAATTCATTTCATTTGTCATACGTGTTTACAACTTCTGTTTCAGCCGAGTATTTTCTTTCAGGGTACAGTGATTCAAATGCATTGCTTGAGCTACTTCTCACATATAAGGTACTTTTTTTTAGAAGGTACTTGTATATGTGCTTATGTTATTTAATTTATCCTATAATTCTTTTACTCCACGGTCGCAAGGATTGCATATTACAAATGGTCATATGAAATGCAGGCACTTGGAGATGAGGCTGCGGGTAATTGCTCTACTTCTGGTCTCATCTCCCAGAGTGTTGAAGATGATGATGATTTTGATTTTGAAAACTGGGATGGAGATGACGATGCTGATGGGAGAGAACCCAACTCTGATGATTCTGGTCATGAGGTAGATGATTCCCTATCATTAGTTCAGGAACTGGATTTTTTTTGTTCATATAAATGCTGATGCCTGTGACATCTTTGCCATGCATACCTTTTTTTAGAACATGAAGCTTATATCGAAATGTCAGCAAAATTACAGTCAAGGTGAATACACATTGCTAGAAACTCAGGAACTTGGTCAAGCCAGACACACACCGGATTAGTAAGGGATGCAGATTTTGCAGCTATATGTACCGGATTAGCATCCCAAGCCTATAGATCATTGTCTAGTTTTCCCAAGGGTTTTTTCTTGATAGCAAGTACATCTGGGCCTACAAAATTTACATCGAGTGCTTCAACATCCCATTTGGAACCATCATGAGAGATTAACTTAGCCATTTGAATTACTTCTGCCCCAGCTGGTTTAAAAGGAGGTTTGCCACCAACAACATCAGGGATCCATCTGTCTTGCCAAGCATTAGTCCACCCCCAGTTCTCCTAGTAAGTCCAAACTCCAGAGTCTTTCGACCCTTAAGGATTGCTCTCCAGGTGTGGGAAGATCCCCATTTGTGAAATATTTGCCCTTAGGACTCTAGCACAGAGAGAGTTTGGGTTGGTAATAAGCCGCCAACCTTGCTTGCCAAGCATTGCAATATCGAACACATACCATCAGCATATTTAGGTTGATCAATTTCAGAATATTTATGCCAATGCATTTTCCTTTTGTCACCATCTCCTCCCCACAAGTAGCAAGCCATAGCTGAAGAGAGGTGTTTACATGTTGTTTTGGAAAGAGCAAAACAGCTCATTGAGTATGTTGGGATTGATCGAGCCACAGCTTTAAGAAACACCTCTCGCCTGCCAAACTCAGCTTCTTTTCACACCCGCCAGTAATAAGTAAATAAAACACCGAGGTACACACCTTCTCAGAGGCCTCTGTAGTGCTTCTTCCAAGGCAGCAGGGAGACCTACTTATTTTTCTTCAAGGGCCTCACGATCAATATCGAGGATATGATGAAATTCAGTTTTGCGATGCATACCAGAGAAATCTTTTATCACATGTATGCTGATACATGTGAAATCTTTGCCATGCATACCTTGAACACCCTTTTTTGTATCTTTTGATCTCTTTGTTTGTTTTGCTCCCAGCCTTTCATCAGTGTAGAACTGCATTTTGAAGTTTGATCACTTGTGTTGTTTACATAAAATTCTCATCGTGTTAAATTTTTATCGTGTAAGAGTGCAATATATTGAGAAGTGAGGTTAAATACCATCAATCTATACCTCTCACAGAGTAATCAAACAAACTGGAAAAGAATATAACTGAGTGTGCTATTGTCCTGCTTGTCTTTGATTGAGATGAATAAAATGAATAGTTCTATTTACGCTCCACTCACATTCCTTTCAATTCTTACGCATTTGAATATAAGTTGCAGCTTGTATGCATTTTGCTTAATCACTGCTACACTCACCCATCAACACCATCATATGAAGCTACAGATTTGGACATGTGCCTTCAGTTTATTCCAGCACAACCTGAAGTGCTTCCTATTGCTAGTGTAGGTAGTTATTTCAAGTGTAAGGCGACTAGGCGAGGAGCATTTGTGTTCATGCATACATTTAGTCTTCTATTTGCTCAAACAGCACTGGAGAATAACAAGTTGAGTTCCTAAATTATGTCATCGATTTAATTCTCGATCAGTCTTGGTTACTGCTCTGTGTATTCCGTGATCTCTCCCCCTCTTTCGTATCACTAGTCACTTAGCATTAAAAAGGAAGTAAGATGTAGCTAGTCATTTCTAATCTCTGGTTTTGTTTTGCTTTTGTTCAGGATTTTCCACAAGAGATGTCAGAGAAGGACAACAAGATCAAGTCCTTAGTGAACATGGGTTTTGCTGAAGATGAAGCAAATAGGGCTATTACCAGATGTGGTATGCTTTTTTTTTTAAATTGCTACCTTGTGATCATGCTTCAATGGAAAAAACACCTTATGTTGTATATTTTGGTTAAAACTAACTAGGTGTGGATGCCTCTGTGTGTGTATTAGTCGATTCGATCTATGCATCCCAAGCTGCAGGAAATTGTAGTTATATGAATCAATCTGAATATGAGGTAACTATTGGTTTGACTGCACATTTGAATAACAAAACTATTTCCTCTTTTAACTTGATGTAATGACACTGGAAATTTGTGTATAATTTGGCAGGTTACTGATAGGGGCTTTGATTCCTTTGGAGTGAGAAAGAAAGCAAGATTGATGGAGGAGAGCAAGAAAAAAATGAAACATTATGGAAGTGGAGCACAAGGAAGTCGCTCCTCCTTGGATGGTAACCATGGTGAACTAATGTGGCTCCCACATCCGATGGTTGGATTCAACCTACCTACTGATAGGCTACGGTCAGTGACAAGAAGTCTTCCTAAACAAGCTATTGGCCCACCTTACTTCTACTATGAAAATATGGCTAGAGCTCCAATAAATGTATGGAAGGAAATTTCCAGATCCCTGTATGACGTAGAACCTGAGTTTGTGGATTCTAGATTCTTCTGTGCAGCTGCTCGGGAAAGTGGCTATGTCCATAATTTGCCGATTGAGAAAAGGTCACCTCTCCGTCCTCTCCCTCCAAAGACCATATTTGAGGCCTTTCCTCATTATAAGAAGTGGTGGCCTACCTGGGACCACAGAGAGCAGCTCAATTGCTTTGAGACCCGTGTGGCAAGTCCAAAACAGATAAAAAAGATCGAATGTGCTCTTGTAAGGTCAAGTAATCCACCACCTCTAACAGTTCAGAAGTATGTAATGGACCAGTGCAGAGAATGGAACCTTGTTTGGGTTGGAAAGAACAAGGTTGCCCCTCTAGAGCAAGATGAGATGGAATATTTACACGGTTTTCCAAGAAACCATACGAGAGGAGTGGCCAGTAGAAAGAGGTACAAGTGTCTTGGTGATTCTTTCCAAGTTGATACTGTCGGCTACCACTTGTCGGTGTTGAAGGACATGTATCCGAATGGTGTTAATGTGCTATCCTTATTCACCGGTATTGGAGGAGGAGAGGTAGCTTTGCACAGGCTTGGAATCCACATGAAAACAGTGATATCTGTTGAGATAAGTGAAGATAACAGGAGGATTCTGAGGGGTTGGTGGGATCAGACACAAACTGGCACGCTAATTGAGATTGCTGATGTGAAGTCTCTCACTAATGATAGAATTGCATCATTTATTGGTAGATTTGGTCGATTTGACTTGGTGATAGGGGGCCTGGAGGGTGAGCAACCTGCTTTATTCTACCACTATTGTAGAATCTTGAAAGCCGTCAAGTCAGCTACGGCAAGGATGTAGCTGAAGCTATTCCCGTATCAGTCGAAAGGATCTTGTTTCCTGGCCGTCATTATGTGAGTATTCTTCTGCTTGCTGTGTATAGTTTGTTTTGATCCTAGTCATAGTAGATATATCGGTTAATACTTGATAGTTGTTCTATCCTGTGTGTATGGTTTGTTTTGATCCTAGTGATAATGGATGTTGGTTGATATTTCTAGGTTTGAGTGATACAGGTTTTATGATTAACGTGTGATGCCATGTTTTTTTCTTTCGAAAAGGAGGTTGAACCCCAGCCTCTGCATCAAAAAGATGCATACGGCCTTTATTATCATTTATTCAACAAAGGTCTGACAAAATATACATCAACAGCCTGAAGCCACCACTCAACACCTACAAACCCGACAATGATGGGAAGATCATGCCATCAGGGCCTTGTGCCCTCACACACAAACAACGCCCCACCAGCTAGGTACCAAGTGCATCACCGAGTCACCCTATAGCAAACTGGGAGCACACTTACGGTCCAGCAGACCCTCAACATGCACCTCGTGCACATGTTCCAGAAGTACGGGGCTGCTCACGAGAGAAGTTCCAGTGCTACGGACGGTCCTTGTAGATCATGCCAATGGTATGTTACATTTCACACTTTTGTTGGTTTGACTTAGTTACCTGGTTATGTTTTCTCTTTTCAGACAATTTTTTTTGCCAGATGGCTTCGTGACGTCTCATGTATGAGGCTGCTTTCGCATCTCCTTTGGGGTCATGTGATAAACTTTTGACTTTGAGTGATAGATAGAGATAGGACCTTTCTCAGTTTTTCACGTGAAGCACAGAGGAGAGAGATAGAATGGTTCAGTGAGGGAGAGAGAGGGGGTTGACCTAGCACAGCGTTTTGGCTCCTGGGACCAGTTTTTTTTTATAAGGGCAGTATATTAATTTTAAGTCAATAACTGATATCAAGTACTCCAATTAATGCGACCGTTGCATGCAACGATAGAGAAAGATGCACCATATGAATATGTATAATTATCCCAAAATATGAGAGCATTTTCACATAATTAATCTTCATATTTATTAGTTTGCTTTATTTTCTTGGTATGGAAGAGCGGAGTGTTTCCCTTTTCCAAAAACGTGAGCAATAGTGTGGCACATGTCTTACCGCAATTAGGCTAGAGTGGTACAAGTGGTGTTTTCAGTGACTCCACGCGGGCATACACGTCGGGTTTCATCGTAAACAATTGTAATTTGTTTATGTCAATTAATAAACCTCATGGTTCCTTTAAAAAATTGTAGACAATTTCTCTCAAGCCAACTCCAAAAGACTCAGATTTAATTGGCTTTGCTTCTTAGAAGGTGACTGGTTGCCTTTTTGAAACGAGCGGATTGTTTTTTTCTGGATAAATTAGTTTGTTATTTTTATTTAATCCCCATTTATAAATTTAATCTCCACCATTTGGACATCTCTAATGTGTATGCAACATGCAATTGTATTTATTTGATTTGTATTTATCAAAACCAATGTTGTCTAAAGTGGCTTAATGGTTTTGAAAAAACAATCAAACTATTTAGCAGCACTGGCATTTAGGATAGATACCAACGTTTATTATTTCCTCAAGTCGGAGCCCGTTACTTCATCATTGATTCTTGATGAAGTCTCATAATTTGCTCTCGATAATTCACTATAGGATAACTTCATTTAATCACCACTTCAAGTGTCCATTATCACCAAACAAACAACAATTTCCAAGCATATGATCCATTCGATATGTTGGTTTTGAACTTGCGCTTCTCAATCTCGATGACCATCACCACTTTATGCTCTCCTCTCATGGGTTATATGAAATATTTATTTTGATGCAAACCCATGAAAAGATACCTAACTCGCATAGAAATACCAAGCACATAAATTATGAGTTAGTTCGTAAAGTGCAATTCACAATTGCTTATCATACCACTAGATCACATTTGAATCCACGCGGTACATCATTTATGCTTTGTGTGTTGATCAACCAGAATCCAATCTTTGCACTCTGTTTTGGTCAACCTTGTATCTTTGCTTCACCTCTCATTACAAGATGTCTTGAAAACAATAGTGAACTCTTCACTCAATCCCATGCTCGCAAAAATCTCAACTTTCTCAAGGCCAATGTTGGGGTTCACCATGAGTCATGAAATGGTAATCTTCATGCTCTATCATGATCTCTTGATATGCATAATAAATTCTTCACTCGAATGCTTGCTTTAAGCCTTGATCAACCATAACTCAACATATGAGTCCATTTTGATATTGTATTGAAGCCATATCTTCAGTTCTTCTCTCTTATTGACCTTCTCATGATATTAATCCTTCATGGCTTAACTCATAAGCGAAAGCACAACTCCATATTTATTGAACTTCGCTTGGATGCTTTGAAATTCTTCATATTTTCTTCTTTCTGAAGGGATTAGCTATTCTCACAACCAACCAACCTACTAACCGTAGTCTGGATTACCTTTTGTTTTGTTCGATTGATGTCCAAGGTATGCATTTGACTATTAACAATTGTTTCAGATTTTCCGCTTCCAAATTTTGTACGGTTGTTGGCCAAAATTGGAGGATAAAATTGTGCTCTACATCAGCTGCTTGGTCACAACTTGGACAGTTGAGCTTGACTGAAGACCAGCAGCTGCACATGGCTGGAGTAGTTGGCCCATGACAGGAGTTTGCACTGTTGTATTTGTGCCATGGCTGCTGTTTGTATGAGAACAAATGCAAGTATTGGTTGCGAATGAATTGCTGAACAAATGCAAGTAACAGTTCTGCAGATTATCCTAATGTGTCCATGTCAGCCTTGTTACCCAACTCTCGTTCATCCAAATACAACCGATTTTCTTGCTCCGATGGTCCAAGCAGATGGCCAGTCAACAGATCAGAACATGAGCTTTACGTGTCATGGTTTATGCAGATTGTCCCAATGTATCCAGTGTCAGCCTTGTGATATTTTTATCTGGCTATCTTCAGTACAAGCCACAGGATCCCGTTATTCGCTGGATTATTGTCAAAGGAATGCATGTGCACATGTATGTTACAGTATGAGTAGCGGGTAAGTAACTTCTGAATTCGTTTCAACATAATTGCGGGAAGAATTAATGTGGATCGATTCAACATCTCATATTCTAATCATGTGGAGTACTGAACTACAGCAAGCTCTAGCTATTAGAGATACTTGAAAGAAAATAGAAGGAACAGTGATCGGCTCAATGTCCACAGATGACAGATGGAGGCACATACATAATCAGAGTTCAGAGGGAATCCCTTTTGATAGTGATGGGCTCACTGAAGTCGTTAGGCCAGGCGATGACGCCGAGCTCCTTGAGGACGTCCTCCTTGGTGAAGTAGCCCATGGAGCGCAGCTGCGCGGCCTCCTTGCTCCGCCAGGCTCCACCGTTCTGCGCCGAGATGAGCACCGCACAAGACATGGTCTTCCAGATGTGGACGGGCTCCCCGTGGTGCCCGTCCAGGATGAGGGAGATGATCCTCGAGCCAGCGTCCTCGTCGTGTGCCGCGCGAGCTGGAAGAAGCCGTCCAGGAGCGACTCCTTGCCGACGCGGCGGCGGAGGTCCTTGTGGCGGCTGACGACGCTGGCGTAGTACTAGCCGTCGTCGTCGCTCGTCGGCGTCGGGGGCGTCAGGCCGTGGAGGTCATCGGCCCAGGCGTGCCAGGCTCCGTCGTGGCTGGCGAACCGGGGGGACGTGGAGTTTGTCGCAGGGCGACGGTGATCTTATCGTAGCCGCGGCCTGCCAGGTGGAGGTGGCCAGTGCGCTCCGGTGCGGTGTCGCTGCCTCGCTGGTACCGGAAAGGATGAATGATGTGAAAATTGTAGAAAGGTACAAAGGGGATGTAGATTTGGAATACAAGATGGCACCAAATCCTAGTCTATCTCTATCCTAATATACACACGTATAGTCTAACAACTGAGACAGAGATATAGTGAGATTAGTTATAACGCTGCTCAAAACTCGAGAGGATCCACGCTAGACAACGCTAGACACCACCACCTCCACCATCAGGAGGCTAGCCAGCAGGAGCACCACCGCCATGATCGAAACTTTCTTTCAGCAGAAGCACCATTTCGGAAACAGAGGAAACAAACATTTCGGCCGCCGGCATCGAGCTCTTCGAGGCGGAGTCACAAACAAAAAAAAAAATAGTTGCAATTCAACTTGCAACTCATATGCACGAATCATGATGTTATTGAAAGGTGTAGCCCTTGATTGAGCACCAAGTAGTAGTAGTTGAGAACTAACAAAACCATTTCTTAATGGTAGCCACCTAGATTGCCTCTCCAGTCTCCAGTATGAGTAATGAGCCCATTAATGCTCCCCCCTCCCACATGATTTTCCCTTTTAAAAAAAGAAAGTCATCGCTTGAGATGATTCCACTCAAATATAAACAAGTTGCAGTAGGAGCAAGTAAGATCGTTCAGTCGCCTCCATTCTGCTCCTTTCCCCATTCTTCATCTCAAAGACAAAAGGAACATTTCTCCATTCTGCGCTAGCCATACCATACTAATAGCAGCACTGCCGCCGGAATTAGCGACTGATCTGCGGGCTGCGGCTGACAAGCTACAAATCCCATCTCCGTCAGTAGGCTCACCATGTCGTCCGCCTCCGCCATCGTCGCCCCTACGTGGAGCGGGCACCACCTGCTGAAGATCGACGGCTACTCCTTCACCAAGGACGTCCCCACCGGACAGAAGATCGAATCCCGCCCTTTCGACCTTGGCGGACATCGATGGCACATCGATTACTACCCCAACGGCTGCACCGCTGAGGATGCGGACTACATATCCCTGTTCCTTGTTCTCGAGGACAGTGTTTTCAAGGCGGTGAAGGCGCAACAGAAGTTCTCTTTCGCCGGCGAGGTCAAGGGCCAAGCTCCATCACTAGGATCATCCGTAACGGTAAACAACTACACTTGTCTGCAGGGCTGGGGGACTAGTAGTTTCGTCAAAAGGGAAGACCTGGAGGAGTCGGAGCATCTCCATGATGATTCTTTCACGGTCAGATGCGATATCGTCGTCATCAGCGATTACCAGGCTGAGGATCTGCCCGAGAGCACTCCTCCAACCTTCGTCTCTGTGGAACCATCTGACCTTCACCAGCACCTTGGCGACCTCCTTAGGAGCGAGAAGGGCGCCGACGTGGTTTTTGAGGTTGCTGGCGAGACCTTCGCAGCGCACCGGTGCCTGCTCGCCGCCCGGTCGCCGGTCTTCAGCGCAATGCTCTTTGGCGGCATGAAGGAGGGCAATACGGTGCACATACATGACATGGATGCCCAGGTGTTCAAGGCGTTGCTCAGCTTTGCGTACACGGACTCCTTAGCAGGGGCGACAGAGGAAGATGAAGAAGACGAGGCCATGTTCCAGCATTTGCTTGTTGCTGCGGACAGGTACAACATGGAGAGGCTGAAGAGTATCTGCGAGGATAAGCTGTGCAAGCACATCGACGTGGACAAGGTGGGGATTATCCTGGAGCTGGCCGAGCAGCACCACTGCGACGGCCTAAGCAAAGCATGCTTAAGTTTTCTCGGCTCCCCGACAAACCTTCGAGCTTTTGTAGACAGTGACGGCTTCAATTGTCTGAGCAAGAGCTGCCCTTCTGTTATTAAGAAGCTGATTGCCATGTTGGCCTTTGTTTCGTGATGCCTGTTGCGCTAGCAATCAGAGTTCACCGGTTTGGAATATGTATCACAAGGTATTTCTGTTGCTACGTATCAATGATGATGTGCTCCCTGGTAATCTAGACTTATTATTAGGTAGTTATCTTGGATTCTTGGTATATGGCTGTCAGATTATCTATCATAATTTTCCTAACTTTCTATTGAGATGCAGAATAGTACTATCATATTGTCACTTTTTTGTTTTGTTTCAGTGTTTTTATTTCATTACATATTTATCAGCAAGTACATTTCTTTTTTTTAAAGAAAGTACATTGCTATCAGGTAAATGTGAAGATTGAAGTCTGGGCATGCTCGTCTCTAGTTATTTTCTTTTTTCTTAGAATGTTTTGAATCAGTGACACAAAACAGTTGTGCTCTATCTCTTATTCCAAGAATATGTCCCAGAGTAGTTTCATCTCTGCTCTGATGTTTCTTTTTTTTGAAAATTTTAAATATATATATTAAGCAATAATATTTAGATTACAATCATTCCAGGCTGTCCTCGACACGCAGGTCGGGACCGAACCTGGCAACACGCCACAACTCAACTCTCTACGACTAAATTGACAAAGCCCATGCGCCACTTCATTACAACATCGATCAACTTTGGAAATCTGCACAAATCTGTCTAGAGGCTTCTTCCTCCTAAACTCTTTGACAATGATGCTCATTTTAGATCTGTTAGGGCTTTCTTTTCCTAGAGCTCCAGTTACTACCAAGCAGTCAGATTCAACAATGATGTGTGAAGCAGTATTATCAATCGCAAGCTGAAGCCCATTGAGACAAGCAGTTGCTTCAGCGACCACCGCAGATCGACAATGAGGAATCAACCCCCACGCAGAACAGACGATGGTTCCCATAGACTCTCTAATCACCGCTCCCCACGAGCCATTGTTGGCATCAGACATGAAGCTAGCATCAACATTACATTTTACCCAGCCCTCTTGGGGTTTCTCCCAGTACTTCACTTTGTTATCAGAGCTAACCAAAGATTCTTTTCTAGTGTCTTGATCTGGAAAAACAGAACCCTTTCCTTTCCTATCCACAGACCACATCCTGCATTTAAACTTTGGGTAGTAGTTAAATAATTTTGAAGAAAAGAAATGGAGTTTTGAACAGATGCAAGGCCATCATCAAAAATAATGTTGTTTCGGTGATGCCAAGCTCTCCACCATAAGAACATCATCTTGCACCTCATGTCATGATTAAGCCTGTCTAACAGAACAAGAGCCCAGTCATTACCAGATTGGGCCAAAACTGGCTCAGGCGGCAGGTTCCACACTTTTTTAAGCCCCTGTCTTAGAGCAAGAGCCTTTGTGCAAACCATAGTTGCATGGTAACCTGTCTCGTCTTGCATACCACAAATCGAGCAAGTAGGGAGGATATTAGGAATTCTTCTAGCTCGATTTGCCTGCACTGACTAAACTGTTAGTAGCTAATTTCCAGGTAAAATTTTTTACCTTCGGAGGGGCCTTAGTATTCCATATCACCTTCCAAATATTCCTATCTCTATTTGTGCTATCACTCGAGCTAGGAGGCTCCGCAAGCTTTAAATCTAGAGCCAGATTATAAGCACTCTTGACAGTAAACATGCCATGGTTCTCTAAAGTCCAAGAGATAAAATATGTTTCATTGTAAGATGGTAATCTGATGCTTAGGACAATATCTGCATCATGTGGTAGAATGGTACTTCTTACCAGCTCTTCTTTCCAAGTGTGGTTTTGGTGGTCAATAAGTTGAGACACTCTTCTTAATCTTGAATTATTTATATTGCATGAGATTTTCAGGTTCCATCTTGGAATCCAATTGTCCCTCCAAATCCTCACATTTTCCCCGTTACCGATTCGCCACATGGCACCTCTCTTCAGCAACTCTAGCCCATGCATAATTCCTTGCCATCCAGGAGAGGTATTTTGGATGAACGGAGAGGTATTTTGGATGAACGCAGTGTCCATTAAATCCCCATTTGGATAGTATTTTTCTTTCATTAATTTTGCGCATAAGCTGTTCGGATAAGCGATCAACCTCCAGGCCTGCTTGGCTAATAAGGCTTGATTAAAAATATGGAGGTCTTTAAACCCCATTCCTCCTTGACCTTTCCTTCTCGTAATTTTTTGCCAGCTCATCCAATGCATCCGTCTTCTTTCTTTTTCATCTCCCCACCAGAAATCTCTTGTTAGTTTCATCAACTCTTCATAGAGGACTTCCGAAAATTTAAAGACACTCATTAGATAGGTAGGTATAGCTTGGATCACCGACTTGATCAGCACATCCTTGGCTCCACTGGACGCATATTTTTCAGCATAGTCAGAGAATTTCCTTTTTAGCTTCTCTTTAACCGGCTGAAATTTACCATCTTTCATGCGCCCTTCTGGCACTGGCAAACCTAGGTACTTCTCCTCGAAGCAGACAGTTTGTATGTCCAGAATGTTAGCCACACATTGGCCTTCCTCCAACGTACATTTGTTACCAATCAGCAAGGAGCACTTTTCAGAGCTTAGTAATTGGCCAGTTGCTCGTTCATATTTATTCAGAGCAGTCTTGATTTTATTTGCTTGGTCTGAATTTGCTTCAAAAAATAAAAGACTATCATCAGAGTAAGTGAGAGATTCCTGGGCTTCTTCTGCAAACCTTAATTTCTTTTATTTGTCCCTCATCTACTTCCTTCTGTAATAGTCTTGAAAGTCCATCTGCAACAAATAAAAAGAGATACGGGGATAGAGGGTCACCCTGTCTCAACCCTCTAGATGGAGAGAATTTCTTGAGTAGCTCACCATTGAACCGAACATAGTAGGTAACTGTTTTAACACAAGCCATAATCCAACTAATCCATTGATCCGCAAAACCAAGCTTACCCAGAACACCTTGAAGATAATTCCAATCAACACGGTCATAAGCTTTTGCCAAATCAAGCTTATAAGCACATAATTTACCTTTTTATCTTGGCATTTTTGGAGAGAATGGATGCATTCAAAAGCAATCAAAGCATTGTCCGTGATCATTCTTCCTGGGATAAAAGCACTTTGATTCGGTGCAATTATATCTTGAAGAATCGGTCTCAGTCTATTCACCAAATATTTTTATACCACTTTGTATATGACATTACATAAGCTAATTGGTCTGAAATCTCTAAGGCAAACATGGTTCTTCTTTTTTGGAATTAGGAAAATAACCGTGTCATTGACACCTTCAGGCATACTTTTAGTTGCAAAGAAGTTTTTTACAGCCGCAATGATGTCTTCTTTAAAAATCCCCCAATGCCTTTTAAAAAAGGGTAAATTGGTTTTATGCCACTCTCTATTCCACAGATTGCACATATGCCATTACAAAAATTTGACTTGAGGATATGCCACTCTAACTATCCAATACTTTTACTTATGCCATTTTTCTGCAATACATAAATGTATACTGTGTGCTGTACGTAGGATACTGTATACAGACTTTTTTTTTAAACAGAGCTCGGTCAATTTGGAGGCCAACCACCCCGTTCGTGACCCAAATTGTGCCCGCTCGTCCCCAAATTGTGCCTGCTCGTCCCGCCCCCGACGAAACCTAAAGGAAGTGGAGGAGTGGAGGGCGGCAAGGCTGGCCGGCGGCAGTGGAAGGCGCCGCCGAACTCCGCCCGGGAGCCCCGCCGCCGACCTCCGCCTGCAAGCTGCGCCGTCGACCTCCGCCCGGGAGCCCCGCCGCCGACCTCCGCCTGCGAGCTGCGCCGTCGACCTCCGCCTGCGAGCCGCGCCGCCGACCTGCGCCCGGGAGCCGCGCCGCCGACCTCCGCCTGCGAGCCGCGCCGCCAACCTGCGCCCGGGAGCCGCGCGGCCGGAGCCGCGCCGCCGACCCGCGCCCCAGAGCCGCGGCCAGCGCTGCTGCTGTGTGGGGCGGCGCCGCTCGTCGTCCCCTGCACTCGCTCGCCGCTCGCCCAGCCGCACGCCCAGCACAGGCCCGCCTCTGGCCCGTGTGCAGGATTTCAGTTCTGATTGCTAATTTGTGACAAATTGAGGGAAAGTGCTGCTTAATTTTTCTGTATTTGTTGTTGAAGTTTCTGGACAGAACTTCGCACCTCAGTTTGCTGGACCATATCTGCCCAGAAATGACTCGAATTATAACAGTACAATCCTATTGATGTTTATGATTTTCTGTAATTTTTTCAGATTTTTCTGAGAAGATTTTTTTCGGCCAAAATTTGACAAATTTCAAACAGAAAATGTTTGTTTAACAATGCAAATCTGCCCAGAAATTGCTCAAAATGGAACAATAGACTCGTTTTAATGGTTTTGATTTTCTGAAATTTTTCCAGATTTTTCTGAGAAGTTTGAATTTTTTCCAAAATTTGAATTTTTTGAATTTTTCGGGTGCCCAGACCTGAAAGTGCTACCTTCCTTTTGAAACCAGGGCTATTATGGTAAATACTACCGTATACACTGAAATACATATAATTCTTGAACAGTTATCCTTTGAGGTGTACAAAGTGGCATGGATGAAGGTATTGGATAGTTAGAGTGGCATATCCTCAAGTCAAATTTTTGTAATGGCATATGTGCAATCTGTGGAATAGAGAGTGGCATAAAACCAATTTACCCTTTAAAAAAACCTCGCTGGAAACCCGTCTTTGCCAGGGGCTTTCAAGGGTCCAATTTGGAATAACGCATTTGCAATCTCATCACCAGTGAAGGCAGCACATAATCTCTCATTAATGTCCTCTGAAATCTGGGGTTCAACATCATCCAAAATGATCTCCGGATTCACATTTTGGTCTGCTTTGTAAAGCTCCACAAAAAAATTGTCGTCATCTCCTTCATTTGTGTTTTGTCATCTGTATTAGACCCATCAGATTTCTGAAGCTTTTCGATAATGTTCTTTTTTGCTCTCCAAGTAGCTTTCATGTGAAAGAACTTCGTGTTACGATCCCCTTCTTTTAGCCAACTAATCCTTGATCTCTGTCTCCAGTACACTTCTTCCTGCTCCAGCAATTTATCGAGTTCTCTTTCAATTTCTCTCTTTTTCTCTTCTTCCTCAGTTTTATTTCTCATATTAATATTCTTCAGCTTCTTTCTTAACTTCCCAATTCTGCCATTTACCGACCCAACCGTCTTCTTTCCCCAAGCCTGCAAGCAATCCATTACACC
The DNA here is from genome assembly GCF_022539505.1 of Lolium rigidum. Classification (NCBI taxonomy): domain Eukaryota; kingdom Viridiplantae; phylum Streptophyta; class Magnoliopsida; order Poales; family Poaceae; genus Lolium; species Lolium rigidum. The sequence goes on along the minus strand of NC_061508.1, from coordinate 313,619,884 downwards.
AGAGAGATTTGATGCAACAGCACCCAGGTCTTTCGGCTTGGAGTGATTTTCCCACGCCGTTATAACTTCTTCCACCAGAGATGCTTCAGATTCCCATACAGCTTCATATCTTCTAGGTTTAGCATCAGCATTCATTATCTCCTCTTTGCAAAGGTCCAGGAGGATTGGACAATGATCTGACCGGGAAGAAGTAAGATGAGTAACATTACAATTTGGGTACAGATCAATCCAACTATGCGTCGCTACAGCCCTATCCAATCTCACTTTAACATTATTTACACCTTTTTGTTTATTATCAAACGTCCAAGGTGTTCCTTTAAATCCTAAATCATGTAAGTCACAGTGAGAGAGAACTTCTCTAAAATCAAGCATTTGTTTTTCATTTCTCTTCTTTTTTGAAAGATGTTCACATTGCCACATGGCCTTATTAAAGTCACCTATCATAAGCCAAGGAAGGTTTAACATAGGTTTTAATTTTTTTTACCATGTCCCACGTTAGATGCCTCATGTGTGTTTTAGGTTCTCCATACACAAAAGTGCACCTCCACTTTATTTCACTTTTCAAATCGGTCACGATTACATCAATGATTCTATTATTAATTCCCTTCAGCTCTACTTCTATATTCTCATGCTAGAAGAGGGCTAGACCTCTCCCCTTCCCTTCTTCATAGAAAGTCACTACATGTTTGAGGCCCAATCTCCAGCGCAGGCTTTCAACCACGTCAGTGCGCTTCTTTGTTTCCGACAAGAACACGAGCTGAGGCTTATGAGTGTGCACTAGGCGTTCAAGATCCTGAACCGTCCGGGAGTCGCCCACCCCCGGGGGTTCCAAGCCAGGGCTCTCATTGCTTCGGACAGGCGCTGTCATTAGCGCATGTCAGTTGACTAGCAGCTCCATGGCTGGTTGCCTCCGAGTTTTCCTCCTCAGTTCCTCCGTCCTGTTGTTCCACCTCTTGGCTTCTTTCCTCAGTCACCTTGTTGCACTTGTTATCAGATCCCAACCTGATAATAAAGCTTTGCCCACCATCAGTTGTGCTTGTATCTTCCGACACCTGGCGCTTGCCAAGCACTTGGGTCTTCTTCTTCAGAAAAATAGCAGCAGTCTTCTCAGCATCTCCCTTCAATTCTGCACACAAGCTCCCATCCTCTCTCAGACAATCTAGGATGGACGACATCTTCATCGGTCCCAGCTTTGGCTGTTTTGCCTTCCTGGCCCAGCGTACCCTCTTGGTGGTCTCAACCGTTGCCTTTGTCACTTGGTCATCAGTGATCCCTACAGCAGGCCCATCCACAACCTGGAGGTTGTTGACAGCTTCAGCTAAAACATCTTGCACTAGCTACGGCACGGCCTTGGTTCCTTCCTCTTCATGATGTCTTGCGTTGATGATTTACCCCTTGGCGTTAGTCTCAGGCGTAAGCTTCCATCCAGAGCTAGCCGAAGAGAAGTGCAGGCTTCTTTTTATTTTTTTTGTCATCAGCAGGTACATAGTAGCTATGATTTTCAGACATCCTAAATGGAGAGGCCCGCTGTTCTTCACAATACTTGATGATCTTCTCTTCCTCTGGCAGCATGCAAGCTCTCTCTTGATGCCCAAACAGACCACAAAAGAAATAGAAATGAGGAGCTCCTTCATATTTGACCTCATACCTCTTTGGCTTGCATTCTTCCTTGCCAGAAATTGGGATCCACCTCCTGATTGGCATCTCAACATTGTGTTCAATCCTGATTCTGAGAAACGTGGCCCAGACATGACCGTGGTTATCTTTTCCTACTTCCCTCACCTTTCCCAGGAACTTTATTCCAATCTTCTCTCCCCATTCTTTTGTCATCATAGAAAAGGGCAGATCCAACACTCTCACCCATATGGGCATAATATTGATTGGCACATCAACAGCTGCAGAGACACCATCATACTTCGCCACAAGAAAAGCTTCATTGTTATACATCCAAGGTCCTCCCTTCAAAATGTGCTTATAGTCCCCCTCTTTATCCAGCACGATCAAGAACTTCTTCTCTCCAATCCCCTTCTCTGTCATACCCCCCTGTAACTGCCATACCTGTCTCATCCGCGCAAACAAACCAGCGGTGTTAAAAATCCGCATGGTATTGTAACGCCAACCACAATCCATGGTGTCTTGATCTTCTTCTTTGCCTCCTGAAAATCCACTACAAGCACATCTTCATCTTCAGGGGCATTTGCCACACTGATTTTCATATCAGGCTTCTTCCTTCCCCTGTCAGCAGCAATGGCAGAGGCCATAAGCTTCTTCTCTGTTGCCACTGCACTAGCAGCAGCCAGCTGATGTGCTCCAGTGCGTGGAGTCATGGGCCTTGCCTCAGGAGTCTGGTTATCACCAGCACTGCTCGCGGCCTTTTCACCCATCTTCTTCTTCCCCGAAGCAATCTCAGTCCTCTTGTCCATCTGCTCTCTCTGTGGCTTGTGAGTGTATTGTCTAACAGATTTTTGACCAGTGTCAATTGCCTTGCTCAGAGATATATATTCCATTGATTTGCATGTTTTTGGACAGCAATCGACCATCATAATGTTGGGCCAGGCGAGAGATAAATACTTTTGATTTGAACCAATACTCTTCCTTTTTTAAGATATTTCATATCAGTTTTACCAGGTTTAGAATCATTGGCTGATTTGCAAATACTTTTTCTGTTACTTCAACCACCTTTATAAATAATGAGTTTTGATACTCTGCCATCGCTTGAATTGTTCATGGACGAGCAAGTATTTTCCATCGTGATTTTCTTCTCTATCCTTGTAATTTTTCCATCTCCACTAATGCAATCCATCGAGACAGTATCCTCTTTTATTTGAGTTTCAACTATTCGAGGTAAACACAGAAGGGGATCCGGACTTACCTTTGTCAACTCCGATTTCTTGCGATCCTTGCACAAGATCGACATCGCCCATTGTCTCAGGCTGTCTATTTCTGGGCAGAATCGCCCCCGATTCATCTCCTTTTGCATCAGCGCAGGAGAGTTCATCTTGCTTGTGGCCGCTTTGTTCGCGATTTTCCTTGCTCGGAGGCGGAAATCCAACCCTTCGAGGAGACCTCCTGGAGATCTCTCCGCGAGCGTTGTATACGCACCCAGGATCCTGGGCCGTCGAGGGGCTTGACCGCCGTGATGGCGGTGCTGGGGTTGATGGCCGTTGCCAGAGGCGACGCCTGTTGAGAACTTGAGATCCGTACATTACAGACCCGCACTTATCTCTGCTCTGATGTTTCTTGACTACATCTCCATGACTTAGCCTAATAAAGCAAAAGATATGCTATTTTCATCAGATAACTTGATATTAATTCACTCCATATATATGTTCCAAGAAGTAGTAATCCTTAGTGAACATGGTTTTTGCTTCTACATTTTGATTGAGGCTCACATATTTGTATAGGACCGCTTTGTCCTTTAGTATTCACCGTGTGAGTTGTATACTAATAAATTCCTCACAATATATGAAATTTTTAGATAAAGGGAATATATTAATATCAAAATATATCAATTACATCCAGCCTCTGCAACAACGCACCATCCTAATGGTACTACAGATGCACACAGCCAAAAAAAGAAAACTAAGAAACAAAAGTCCCGCTACAGTATCTCGGGCCTAACAATAGCAATACATCCACCACCAAGACAACACCTGAAATACAGACTATCCAAAAGCGACGTCTCTAAGAAGGGAATAATGCTCTAACACCGTCGTCGTCCGATCAAAGATCTTAGGTTTTCACCCTGAAGATAGTCCCCGCTCTCAAAACAATGCATGCCTCCAACAAGGTCATTGTCAGGCACAACCAGTTAAAGCCAGATTTTAGGTTTTTACCCTGAAAGGTAGTACTCTGAACTTCAGAAAACAAATGTGGGAGCAAACTAGACTGTTTATTTCCTTGTAGAGCCACAATAATTTTCCCGTGGCTTGAAATGTAACATTATTTTTAGTTTTTTGTAGATATGTAGAAGCACATATTGCATGTTTCTACATTTTTCTAATTTCCTAATCATCATCTACGACATTTGAAAACTCCGCACCAACTAAAGCCCAGGAGCCAAAACTTTCTATCTTTCTCCTCCGTGTTTCACGCGGAGAAGCTCTGAGAAGGGTCGTCCATCAATATCTTGAGAGTCAAAAATTTGTCACATGACCCGCAAAAGGAGATGGGAAAGCAGTCTGAAACAAAGTCATCCGGCTGTGGACATTCAAACGGACAGAAGATCGACTTGGAAGATGAGAAAAAAAGTCAAAAACAGGTGAATCAAATTGACATAAGCGTGTAATATTGCATACGATTGGCATGAACTACAAGGACGGTCCGTAGCACCCGTGTCGTGAGCAGCCTAGTACCACTGGTCGTGCCCACTTCTGTTCATCGTCACATCGTCGGTACTGAATTGAATCTCACTCGATAATGGACAAAATTTAGACGGAAGGCTCGAAGTGAGCCCAACTTTAAATTAACGAAGCCATCAACCGACAAAATTTACACACGCCATCATCAAAGAGATCTATATTTCATCAAAGTCTAACCTTCTTATCATTATAAGGAAAATTCACTCAACACGGTCATAAACCTTGTGCATATCCAACTTAAGCAGTTAGTTATGCACAAGTCAAAAGAAACAAAAAAAAAAAAGCAAAAAAAACATGGAAAAAATAGAAAAAGACGCGGCATCATATAATTTAATAAGTTTTGATCAACTATGTAGCAACTAGCATATGCATCCTGGTGGCTTGTGTAGTTGACACATATGCTGGAGGTTGAGGGATCCAACCTCACGGTAAGCTTTACCTATTTTACTGGGCTGGCCCGGTTAGAAATTCTACTAAGCTCTAAGCTAAATCTCAGTTTACCCCGGGAGCCAAAATCCAAAGTTCCATTCTATCTTTGTCCACCGTGCTTCCCGTGAAGAAGTTCTGAGAAGGGTCGTCCATCAGTACTATCTTGACAGTCAAAAGTTTGTCACATGGTCCGGGAAGGAGATGGGAAAGCAGTCTGAGACAAAAAGTCATAAACTACAAGGACGGAAAGATCGGCTTGAAATAAGAGAAAAAGCAGGTGAATCAAAATTGACATAAGCGTGAAATATTGCATACGGTTGGCATGAACTACAAGGACGTACGGTCCGCAGCACCGGAACTTGTCTCGTGAGCAGCCTAGTACTACTGGTAGTGCCCACTTCCGTTCATCGTCACATCGTCGGTACTGAAATGTAGCATTCAGATGGCATGAACTACCTACACTGCTGCTTCCCTGGACTTCATATTTATAAGAAGTAGAGTAGTCGTCTAGCAACACAAACTTAAAGAATCAACAATGTCTCTTCAGAAGCTTTCGTTGATGGTAGTGGTGCTCCTACTGGCCAGCCTCCCAATGGTGGTGGTGTCCAGCGTGCATCCTTCTGATCCAGCCGAGTAATCTAGCATCCATCTTTTCGTATTGAAAACAGTAATTTAGTTCGTTGTTGATCTCGTTATCTCTCTCTGTTTTCATTCCTTGCAGTACCAGCGACGCACCGGAGCCGGAGCGCATTGGCCACCTTCACCTGGAAGGGCGCGGCTCCGACAAGATCACCGTCGCGCTTCATGGCGACAACCTTCACGTCCCCCGGTTCGCCACCCACGACGGAGCCTGGCACGCCTGGGCGGCCGACGAGCACCACGGCCTGACGCCGATGAGCCCCGACGACGACAAGGACGACGACGGCTACTACGCCAGCGTGGTCAGCGGCCAGAAGCGCCTCAAGGACCTCCGCCGCCGCGTGGGCAAGGAGTCGCTCCTGGACGACTTGTTCCAGCTCGCGCGGGACACGGCAAGGACGATGGACGACAGATCGAGGGTCATCTCCCTGATCATGGGCGGGCGCCACGGGGAGCCCGCCGACATCTGGAAGACCATGTCCTGCGCGGTGCTCATCTCCGAGCAGAACGGCGGCGCCTGGCGGAGCAAGGAGGCGATGCAGCTGCGCTCCATGGGCTTCTTCACCAAGGAGGATGTCCTTAAGCAGCTGGGCGTCATCGCCTGGCCTAGCGACTGCAGCGAGCCCATCACTCTGAAAAGGGACTCCCTCTGATTCTTATGCTTTTTTTTTGCGAAAAGTCCTCTGATTCTTATGCATGTGGCCATTGAGCCGATCCCAGCTCCTTAGCAGTTCTGGTTTCTTGGAAGTATCCTTTAGTTCAGTACTCCAGATGGTTAGAATATGAGCCGATCATTGTTCGTCAGCTTGCACTTCAGTGTTTTCTTTTGAGTATCTCTGATAGAGTTTGTAGTAGTTCAGTGCTCCCCGGATGATTAGAATATCAACTGTTGAATCTATCTGTTTTCTTCCCAAAAGTATGTCCAGTAAGGTGATTCTCCAGTTTATAATTTGTGTCTTGCTGTTTCAGTTTAGTCGTATAGTATCGACATCAACTGATCTGCTGAACCACGAACTAGCGTGGTGGCCCTTCCGTTAAAGGGTTGTAGCTGATAGTAATACACAGTGTATTACATGCTGAATTCTTTTGTTGCAACACTGTACTGGAGGCTGCTTTCTCGAGATTTTTGGACATTCATGTTCATTTCATGACTCTCAGTTAGTGTTTTTTTCGCTGAGGACTCATACTTGGAGTGGCGGGCTGTAAGTTTCGAATCACACAAATGGAAGATTAGATATGTCATATTTAGGTCAGGTAAAAGAGTGTGGATGATACATTTTTTTCGAAAAGGGGCAGCGCCCAGCCTCTGCATCAATATGATGCACACGGCTTTGGATGATACATGATGGGTGACCAATTTGTTTGACCCAAGGACAAGTATGGGAGCTTTCGGTCTGCATGTGCTTTCTTTAGGGATGCTAGTTTTTTTTTTCTCTTGTGCTGTAAACAGAAATTAGTTACAAACTTAATAAAGATGAAAAAGGAGATAAATACTGGTATGTACAACTTTTCTTTACACCGAAAAATGACATAAGTTAATTAGTTAAGAATTTAAGATAGACAAAAGAGAGACATACTGATCCCTAATTTCACACTGAAAATGCAAGACAATAATCGAGCGAATACCCGGGATCCCATGGCTTGTACTGAAGATAGCCAGACAAAAATATCACAAGTCTGACGTTGGGTACATTAGTACATCTGCAGAAAACATGGCACATCAAGCTCACATTCAGATCTGTTGACTGGCCATCTGTTTGGACCACCGGAGCAATAAAATCGGTTCTATTTGGATGAACAAAAGTTGGGTAACAAGACTGACATTGGATAATCTGCAGAACCGTTGTAGTCTCAGTGGCACATAAAGCTCATGGTTCATATGTGTTGACTGGCCATCCTCTTAAACCATGATCTGCAGAACTGTTCAAGGGTGTATTCTCGAGGAAAAAATGAGAGCAAGAAAATTGGTTGTAATTAGATGAAATAGAGTTATGTCTGCAAGTAGTATACTAGTATGCAATTCATTCGCAACCAATACTTGCATTTGTTCTCATACAAACAGCAGCCATGGCACAAATACAATAGTGCAAACTCCTGTCATGTGGCAACTACTCCAGCCATGTGCAGCTGCTTGTCTTCAGTCAAGCTCTACTGTCCATGTTGTTACCAAGCAAGGCAGAGCACAATTTTGGCCAACAACCATACAAAATTTGAAAGTAAAAAATATGAAACAATTGTTAATAGTCAAATGCATACATAAGTAGTGACGATTAGTTCTACGTATCAACAAAATGTCCCAACATACGTCTCTAATGCGGATGTCGCGAGAAAAATAAAAGCGTCCCATGGCTAGCACCTTTACATGCTTGTTTTCTTGTAGTGGGGACACACCCTCCTCCTACTCTCTCGTTGTTTGATTGCAACAACTGGCTGGAATCACCATGTTGCAATACCAGATATTTGATGAAGAGTGACATTGTACCTGTGTTATTCAGGTCAGGGAGTGGTGTTTTGGAACATGGGAGCATATGCTCCCAATATTTTGAAATGCATCTTACAGATATTTCAAATTTAAAAAATTGAAACAAAAAGTTTGCACGTATATCTTCACGTGCTACGTGCTCACAAAGTCGTTTCATGAAAAATCGACTTATCATGTGATGTGTGTAAAAAGACAAAATTCGGTGCTAAAAATAATACTTTTCACAAGATAAACTTTTTTTTACATAGACCTCAAAAATATTGTTTTTTCGTGAAACGTGACGAACGCACATATATTATAGAGATGTACATGTAGAACTTTTTGTCCAAATTTTTCAATACTTCGAAATATAATTTTTTGGTAGAGGGAGCATACGCACCCGGGAGCCGAATTGAATTTCTGTGTCATTCTTGTAATTCGAAAATTATTTGTATCTCCTATTATACCAGATATATATGCCTGATTTGCCGGTTATATGTCACCCAGGCAAAAAGTTGTATAACTAAGTAGTGTTCTTCTCGTTTGCATGAATAAGCCCTAGTATATGCAGATAATGTGTTCAACTGATTTTTCAAAATTTATTAGCCAATTGTAAAAATAAGTCAATCTCATAAACCAAAAATAAATAAACGCAATTGCATGTTTAAAAAAACGTTTTTCTGAAGCAACAACAGGTTTAATTAAAAGTCCAGTTGCAGGGAAGATAAAATTAGCCAACTAATTTTTTCCAAAAAATGCCCGCGCGCTCATTACGCCGAAAGGAAATCAGTCGGCTCATAATATTCTTCCGTGAAGGACAAGTAGTGGTCATGGAACACGACGCCGCAATTGTCACCTGAACCCTTTGGTAGCACCTCGATTGCATTGTCAAAATAAGATTTAGAAGGCGTGTCGTAGTTTGATGCGAATTGGATCGACGTGTTTGTGCTATTAGTATTAGATGTCATCTGATTTTGACATTGATTGGCCGGCGGAAGGTTCACGGGTGCTTGTATGTTTTGCTCCCAGAAATTGTTTTGCACGCAACTATAGCTAGTCTGACTGTATATATACCAGGATTTTCTATGAAGTGCATACTTCGCTATGGGTCTTCACGTGACGGCCGGCCCATTTGAATATACCCAATTTGCATGAATTGGCTCCTTTTTTTCGCACACCGTATCATTTTTTTGCAGTTCGATCGTACAAACATGTCACTTCAGCATGCAAATCATTGATTGCGCGCATGCCCCAACCCAACAGAAAAGACAAATCGCATGCCCATGTATGAACATCAGTCCCCTATAAATACCCTCTAAATCTCATCCATATACGTACCCACCCTGACACAGCCAAAGCAAAGCTAACACTACAGCTACTCACGCACGTACACTAGAGCTAGCGAGGTAGCTAGATCGAGCGATGGCGGCATCCAAGACGACGAGCAGCATCGCCGTAGCGGCGGCCGTCGTGGTCCTGCTGTGCCTGGGCGCGGGGCCGGCGGAGGCGTGCAACGGCCACCCGTGCCCGTCTCCGGCGGGAAAGTGCCCGGTGAACGCCGTGAAGCTGGCGGTGTGCGCGGACGTGCTGGACGGGCTGATCCACGTGGTGCTGGGGCCGCAGCCACCCAAGCAGCCCTGCTGCTCCCTCATCTCCGGCCTCGTCGATCTGGACGCCGCCGCCTGCGTCTGCCTCGCCATCAACGCCAACGTCCTCGGCATCAACCTCGACATCGACGTCGACCTCACCCTGCTGCTCAACTACTGCGGCTGCAAGGTGCCCAAAGGCTTCACCTGCGCCTGATCAGTCAGTCATCGAGCAGCCTACCAAGCTCGTGCTTGCATAGATGTGTCATGTGTGTGGCTGCGTGCATTGTAAAAGGAACATTCTCATACAGTACGTATGATCATCACCACCACGTTAATACGTACTCCTACGTATTAATTTCCAAGTCGTGTGTGCGTTGTAAAAGGAACATTTTCATCCAATAAAAAGGTCTAAAATTTGTGTTCAATAAAGTTTTGTCCTTTCTGAAATGATCTTTTTTTTACTACATAGATGATTCGGTCTTTTTTGACGCAAAGACAGTGGGGACGAAGGCCCCCACTGCGCCGTTTTTATTTTTTATAAATAAGAGGAAACATATTTACAAAGGTCTGCACAGTCCAAAGAAAAAATAAAGAGGGAAAATTACAAGTGATCTATCCAGTCCTGCATGCCTTCTTTAAGGCTGGGTTTAACCCTATGCCTTACTTGAGATATGGATAATTTAAAAAATGCAAAACATGTCTCAATGTCCCTCTGGTCATTTTCGAAAATGATCCTGTTTCTCTGATTCCAAATACTCCAACACCCCACCATCATGGACTCTTTGAAAAAAATATTGTTGGATCTATCATTTGCTTCAGTGAGCATTTCCATAATTTGAAGATCAGTGTTCCATTCAATTCCTAGCATCCACCAAAAATTTCTGCTGAAGTCACACTCAAAGAATAAGTGTGTTATAGATTCTTCTGCATTGTCATCACAAAGTATGCAGTTTGAAGATTCAATAAAGAAGTTCTTGCGCTTCATAAGATCTTTAGTATTTAGCATGTCTTGTATCAGCAGCCAAAAGAAGAATTTATGTTTTGGCAAGCAAGCAGATTTCCAAATCCACATGAATGGTGTAGGTGCTGTGCCTGGATTAGTGATGGCAAGATATACCTTCTTTGTCGAGTATTTGGGCAAGATTCATTTATCCTTCTCCATTGCTGACTTTTCCATTGAGGTAATAAGAGAATTAAATGAATTTTGCAGTCTGGTACATTGCTCATATGCAATAATAGACAGTGGGGTATGGAACATTTTGTACTTATCCTGCTGCATCTGATGTACTGCCTGCTGAAGTGTGTTTTTTTGTTCTTTGCAAAAGAAAATAGCTAAGGGAATTTGATATGTAGAGATGAGTCATTCCATTTATCTGACCAGAGAGGAATACTTTGTCCATTGCCTGGGGTAACTACAGTTAGTTGTTTGAATTCATCCAATAGTGCAGTACAGCTACGCCACCAATGGGATCCTTTCTTGATGGTTTGATCCGGCAGTGCCCCAGAATCATAATAAGCTCTCCATATAAGTTGTACCCGAGGAATGTTTTGACAGTTATAGAACTTATATAGATTTCTAATCAATAGGACTTTGTTTTGTTGCTTGAGGTCTAGCGCACCAAGTCATCCAGCTTTCTTGGGTAGACAAACTTTTTCCCATTTAACAGGACAAGATCCACTTTTATGTATATCTTTTCCATGCCATAGAAAATTCCTGCTTGCTTTTTCCACATGATCAATATGTGTGTCATGGAGTTTCATTGCACCCATGACATGGTTTGGCATAGCAGCAATAATTGATTTGATTGCCACCAGTCTTGCACTGTATGACATAAGGTTTGCCAGACCTGAAAGTCTCTTATCAATTTTTCATATCATAGGAGTGAGATCATCTACTTTCGGCCTAGTGGTGCCCATTGGTAAACCAAGGTATGTAAAAGGTAGTGCTTCTACTTTGCAACCAAAGCTAGCTACAGGCTCCTGACATTTCTGTGTAGAGGTATTGATAGGTACCAGAGAGGATTTGTGGTAATTGATTTTGAGACCAGCGGATATACTGAAATCTTGTAGCAGGGTCTTCAGATAGCATATTTGGTCTACATCAGCTGGCATTATCTGTAGTGTGTCATCTGCAAATTGTAGTATGGGATATTAATGGCGCTTCGGTGATGGCGTCAGATAATATTGCCGAGCGTTGTTGTGGAAGCGGTTGGGAAACCCCAAGAGAAAGGTGTGATGAGCACAGTAGCAAGTTTTCCCTCAGTATGAAACCAAGGTTTAATCGACCAGTACGAGAAAGGCGTGACTTCTGAAGGTGTTGCTGGCTGACTAGTGGCAGGGTGCACTACCGGCGTCAGCAACAACGTGGAACCTACACACAACACAACCAAAATACTTTGCCCCAACTTACAGTGAGATTGTCAATCTCACCGGTTTGCTGAACACAAAGAATTAGAAGTATCGAATGGAAGAAGATGTTTGCAGAAAGTAAACAAAACAGGATTAAAGTTGAATTTATCAGTAAAGGAAATAGGACCGGGATCCAGAGTTCACTAGAGGTGTCTCTCCATAAAGAAATAGCATGTTGGGTGAACAAATTACAGCTGGGCAATTGATAGAATATCGACCAATACATGACAAAATGATTACTATGAGATTTGATATGGGCATTACAACATAATACATAGACCGTAATCCAACTGCGTCTATGACTAATAATCCACCTTCAGGTTAGCGTCCGCACCCCTTTCAGTATAAAGTTGCAAGCAACAGACTATCGCATTAAGCAATGTGTGTAAAGTAAACAATAAAATTATCTTTGGATAAAACATTGTTGTTTTCTCCCTAGTAGCAACATCACATCTACAATCTTAGAAGTTATAAAGTTACTCTCCCAGAAAACTAGAGACACGAACCTGCTATCGAGCATAAAACTCCCATCTTGGAGTCACAAGTGTCCACTTGGCCAGAGTTTCTACTAGCAACGGAGAGCATGCAATATCACAAATGACATATGACATGAATATATAATCAATCTCAACATAGTATACAATATTCATCGGATCCCAGCAAACCAAACATATAAGATTACATAAAGATGATATTGATCATGTAGAGCAGCTCACAAGATCGATACATGAAGATAAAATGTGGAGAAGACAACCAGCTAGCTACTGCTATGGACCAATAGTCCAGGGCTGAACTACTCACGCATCACTTTTCTGAAATACAAAACAGCAGAAAACACTAGCACTGTGGCATCTTGTCAATAGGTTAGTGCCGGCAAATACATAAAAGTGCCATGAAGTGTAAACAAAAACATATAGCAATTGGTGTAAAACAAATATGGAGCATCTAAAATTATAGATACGTTTGCAACATATCATAGTTCTCGTTTGCTGTGGCTGTTACCTTGTGAGGCCCTAGTTTTGTGTGTGTCTGTGCAATGCATCCTTGTAAGCTGGGTTCAGCATCTTGTATCCGTTTCACCGCTAAGGGTGTTATTAATTTAACGTCGAGCCTTTGGCCTTTTATCTAAAAAAAAATCATGCTTTTAAGTTCTAACTGTCGAGAGAGTGTGTGATGTGAGATACACAAGTGGCTAAGTGGGGGTTAGTTGTAAAATGTGTGTGTGTGGGGGGGGGGGGATAAAGAATACATCCACAAGGACCTACTATTTCGCTCGCGCTTTCTTGCCCATACACTATTTAGTTGATGAATGATGAGTAGCTAAGTTTTTAAAAAGTCGAACTGATAGAAATGGTTAGGTTGTATATTTTAACGCACCTCCTGTTAGACGTGAGATCAACATACGGGGAGAATGTGTGGCTATTTCGACATGGTGTGAGTTGCGTACGTAGAAAAATGGACATCTTTATCTAATAAAAATGCTTAGATTTTATGTTCAATAACGTGTGGCTGCGGCCAGTAAGTTCCTTCCTTCATGATGGGTCATATGCCCATACCCGCTCTATTTCATTGGGGTCAGCTGACCCCGCGCCTATGCAGCAACTCCATCCCTGCGTAGATCTATATCTTCTGAATCGGAAGATGGCTATCTCGAAGGACCATGAGGTGGTGCGGTGTGGTATCTACTACATCAATTACAATGGGTCTCGGCGGCACAACAAGAGCATCTGGCTATACCCAAACTTTTTATGGACGGAACAAGGCAATCGTACCTGCAAAAAAAACTGAGATTGATGGTCATTCTTGACGGCACCTTGATACATCACTTTGTATATCCCCAAAATGGTGTTATTTGTGGCGCCTATATGTGCGGTGAAGCATTTGTACATGGGTCCCACATCGGTTTTCGCTCATCCGACTCAGATTTGGAATGGCTCCTCCTGAAATTTGACCACTACTCGCACATAGATACAAATATCTTCCCCTACCCTTTCTAGCATTTCCCCTCCCCCTCTTACACACTAAACCCCCGACATTGTAGCCACACACCAATTTCATCGTCGATGTCGGTCAACGACAGATAAAAATCACTCCCATCCACATCCGTCGTACTCATAACTCCCTCCCCTCCGCGTCGATGCCCCGATGACTCAAATCCTGCAATTCGTTGGTGCTCTACTTAATCGACGTCACCGAGGCCAGTAAAGATATGTCCCCCACATGTACTCTAATGTGATCCCACCATCCCGCCTTGTGTATACTCTATCTATCTATGTTTTGGACATGTTGGTCAAAACCAAATTACTTACCCTTATATGTTAATTTGTTTTGTGAATAGATGGCATGTCGAGGGAAAACAAAGACTTCTTCGCAGTAGCAACAAGTTTCAGTACAAGCAGGATATGAACAATGAAGATTGAAGCGCATAGAAGCGAGCAATGCAAAACTTGCGGAAAAGAATTTTGCGCAAAGGTTCCTTACAAGGTCATCCTCTCATGAAAAACCAGTGCATCTGAGGATGACAACAAAAATGAGGATGAAAGTTGTCGTAATGAGGAACGATAATTTGAAACTTTGGATGGTGGTGATTATGGCGGTAAAGGTACATGGTACAAAGTGGGCTACATCTTTGATGCATGCTTATAACTATATTTTAGTGCAAACTAAGCTAATCGTCCTTCATATATACTGCAAACTAAATTTTAGTGCATACTGAGCTACATACTAATAATATAGTGCAAATAAAGCTACATGTTATAACATGGTGTGAACTGAGCTACATATTTGACGGAAATTCAATTTGGCTCCCGGGTGCATATGCTCCCTCTATCAAAAAATTATATTTCGAAATATCGAAAAATTTGGACAAAAAATTCTACATGTACATCTACATAATATATGTGCTTTCGTTAAGTTTCACGAAAAACCAATATTTTTTGTGGTCTATGTAAAAATAAGAAAGTTTATCTTGTGAAAAACATTATTTTTTGCACTGAATTTGTCTTTTTTACACACGTCACATGATAAGTTCATTTTTTATGAAACTATTTTGTGAGCGCGTAGCATATGTGAAGATGTACGTGCGAATTTTTTGTTTTAATTTTTTTGAAATTTAAAATGTGTGTAAGGTCCGTTTCAAAATATAGGGAGCATATGCTATATAACTTCTTTGTATGTGACTTGAAATGTGCAGTTTAATCCTACCCCGCGCTTCATCTATGCATCCTTGATACATGTAGTGTGAGGGGTCCTACTAAGATGAGATCAATAACATGGAGTAATGATATGTTTGAAATCTACATGAAATTCAATGGATTAAGTCATCCTTCAAGTTTACGATCGGAGAAAAGTTGATCAGAATCAGCTGTAGTTACAAACCGTGTGCCTCAAATTACAAAAATATTTCAATATTGATAATTTGTGTAAATATTTGGTGATGAGGTCTGCTAGAAAGTGAAGAAGGAGCATTTCAAACAAGAATTGTCTATTAAGGAGAATATTGCAAATAGTTCGCTAGAAAAAATCACCAACAAAACCAGGCAGCGCCGTGTGAGTACTGAAGTTTGGAGTCCACCCAGAAAAAAAAAAAGCTCAAAGTAATGCTACAAACCGCGCTAATCAGTCAGATGCCCGCCATACTTCTGGATCAATGAGTTTTGTCAGGGCGAGGAATATAGGGTGAGAGTATCATCTATAATTGTTTACATATGCTTGGTCAATAGGAAATTAGGGGGTTTACTAGATCAGGATTTTAACTGATATTCTTTTTTGGATGTTTACATAGAGAGAATGTCCGTCCAATTATGCGAGTTGGACTATACAAGCCACGCACACAATAAACACAATATATTGTTGATGAAGTGGCTGAGTCAAATATAATATGCTCTTCACTATCTTCGTACAAATGATGCATATATTAAAGTTGAATGCTAGTACCAATTCAAACTCAAATTATACTGCGCAATATTGTAGGTCAAATTAACATGTAAGATGAACATTAGACTTGATCTAGGCCTTGAGTTTAGAGATATTGAACCTGGTTACCTTTATGCTCGTGTATTTACCAAAGATGCCAAAGGCAAAAATTATGCGTCAGGGTTGTTACCTCATGCCTTCAAGATGGTGGAGATTTCAAGACAATCAGCTAGGTGCCAAGTAATAATAAGCGAGAATGTATGGCTTAGGGCGTCTAGTGCCGAACTTCTCACCAGGATGGATGACCTAGCTGGGAAAATGAAAGCAATGCATAGGTGGTTGGATAGTCAAATCCAATTGCATGAACCGATCAGTGATAGAAAGGCAGTCCCATATCCCAAATACACATACTAACCTAGAAGAATGCGCGTAAACCACTGTTTGAACGATACCGCATATCAGCGGCCTTAGAGCATCTCCAGTCGTCTCCCCTAAATCGTCTCCCAAAGATATTTGAAGCGCGCCGGATAAAAAAAATGTTTCCAGCCGCGTTTCCCAAACCCGATTTTTGTCCGGCGCGCCCGATACGGTGTTCGGCGCCCCCGAGCCCGTCCCCGCTACACAGGGGACGCTCCGGGGACGCCGGACACACCGAAAAGCGAGGCAGAGAGTGGAGGGACCGACGCGTCAGCGGCACATTGAATTTTAACCTAACCGTCGCCTACCTTGCGACGGAAGTTATTGGTGCGCAGCGACGGTGCAGTTCCCGCGAGGCGCAACAAAGCGTCTCGTCGCGCCTAGCTCTGCGTGCCGGCCGCTGCTCCCCCGCCTCCCTCCGGCCTATAAAAAGGGCCGCCTCTCATCGTCCCTCTCACACACAAACCCTAACGCCTCTCTCCCCAACCCTAGCCGCCACCATCTCAAGAGTCGACGACATGGCGGAAGAGCTGCACGCTCGCCGGCGCCTGCGACGCCGTCGTCGTCCTCATCGTCGGACATGCAGGACGAGGAGGGCCCCGTGCTGTTCGAGTTCATCGTCGTCCTCAAGGGCGACCCACACGATATCCAGAGGCTGCCGGACACCTTCGCCGACTTCGTCACCGGCGACGACCGCCCGCGCTCGCTGCATCTGCGGGGGGATGACTACGGCTGCTACCGGTGGATCGTCGACGTGATCTACGACGGGCGCGACAAGATGTACCTCCACATCGGCTGGGAGAAGATCGTGGAATATTTCTTCTCTTTATTGAAATAAAAATGCAAAATAACAAAAAAAAGAGTATTTAAATGTTTGGGGCGCGTTTGGGGGACGCGGCTGGGGAGCGACGTCCCCCAAACGCGACATGAACGAAACACGTCCTCCAAACGCTCAATCCGGCGCCGTTTGGGGGACAGTTTAGGGGACGAGACTGGAGATGCTCTTAAAATCCAACAACAGGGGAGTGCCCAACCAGGTTTTACAAATCTTATTTCTCCACCATCATTAGCCAAGGTATGTGCAATAAATAGCTAATGAGTGACAGATCTAGCATGAGCAAATCTTGTCCACTTAAACATTAGATCTACAACCTACAAGCAAGAACAGACTGAATCCGACAGCATACGCTCCAAGTACCTACCAAATAATACAAAGGCGAAGCACCTATAGTAGCAACGGCAGAAGGAGGGGAAATAATTAACCTCACATGGTTCAAAGTACGCAGCTTCTTCGTACAAGGCTTCGATCTCTGCGTACCATTTCTTCCTCTCTGCAAGCTCTGTATCTTTTAGGTCAGCCACGGGTGCCACCACCTCCTGATTCGCATCCGCCACCACCGCAACCGCAACGCCGAGCTCCGCTCCTGCCCCCTCCCCCAAACCCGCATCCGTCGCCGCCTTCGAGTTGGCAATCACCGGATATGCGCCTCTTTCTTCAAGAAAGTGAAATGAGTGGGGGGAGAGGGAGGGATCGAGCGGAGGGAGCTAGGGTTTTAGGTGTGTCCACTTGTGGGGTGCGGCCACACGTGTGGGTGTGTACCCTCTCTCCTTCCCTTTCTCCTCGCGCGTACAAATGGGCCGAGCGGGTCTATACAATTTGTTGTGACTGGGTTGGAACTACCCAAAAGAGGCTGCAATTACCATCCTAGCCCTAATCGGGATTTAATCACAGCCGTCATTGTGTTTAGGAGCAAGACAATGTTTCGGCCAGGGGGTCTATGGAAGCATACGGCTAAGATATTACCATTATATATGCCCTTATGTATATTAAGTTCTTTAACAAATTTATGTGCTCACATATCAGTTATCAGCAGCACGAAACAAAAAACCAAATTCTGTTTTTTTCTTTTTTTTCGAAACAAACCAAATTCTGTTTAGAAAGCACGATCAACCTTCTGCGCATACGAAAGCTACCATACATGTCCTTCCGGTCAACGACTGGTCATCTGTGCCATGTATCATCCAAACCTTTTAGAGAAAAGAACTGCATTGTCCACACTAGTACAAAACAGGTCTTTGGTCCCTGGGAGCTGTAGTCCCGGTTTAAAAACGAACCGAGACTAATGGAGGTTATTGGTCCCAGTTGGTACTACGATTCGGGACTAAAAGGGTGGTGGCAGGCTGCCTACGGGCAAAAAACTTTTAGTCCCGGTTCGTTTTACCAATCGGGACTAAAGGTCTACCCTTTAGTCCCGGTTCGTATTACCAACCTACTATTAGGAAAAATTGACAAATTTTAATTTCAAATTTTTTTGCATAAAAAGTTTAGGAAAATGGTAAAATGGCATTAATTTTTGCATACGACGTTAGAAAAAAGCGTATAATATATCAAAATGATCGTGGGAAAAAGTTACATCTGGATTCACCCGGGTTTACCCAGTTAGCCAATTTTTAGATTCTCAAAATTGCAAATAAAAATATGAAAGCAGGAAGATTTTAGTTTTTGCTAGAATTTAGGATTTTATATTTTTAATTTTTTTAAATTAATAGTTGCATCATGCATAAAGATTACTATTACTTAACAATAAAGTTACCCAATTTTTAGATTTTCAAATTTTCAAGTTTGGCCAAAAAAAATTAAAATTAAAAACAATTATAATACAAGTTAAAAAAATTAATATTAAAAAAATTAAAATTATAATACAATTATCACAACATGTTACTACGTCATTAGTTTTGTTTATTAAAATAATTATTTGGAATTCGAACAATAAATAAGTGTGACATCGACCAAGATGTTAATATGATTGATATGATACTAGTATCACAACATGCGCGCGAAGCACTTGGAAGCCGGACGGGAAAGAAACTTGGAAGTTAAGCGTGCTATTGCTCGAGTAGTGGGAGGATGGGTGACCGAGCGCGAAGTTTGACCACGAGTAAGTAATGTGACTAGAGATTAAGTGTAGTTAGAGACTAAACTTGTCAAATAACTGAAATACTAGAAATTCTGAAAAAATAGAAAAAAGAGGGAGCGAAAAATAATTAGAAAAATAAAAATAGATAAAAAAATAACGAAATAGCCTTTAGTCCCGGTTGGTGTTACAAACCGGGACTAAATGTCATTTGCCTCGACGCACGACAGCTGCCCACGTGGCGGGATCTATAGTCCCGGTTTGTTTTACAACCGGGACTAAAGGGAGGGGCCTTTAGTCCCGGTTGCAAAACCGAGACTAAAGGCTTTTGGCTCTTGGGTGCAACGCACCCCCATAGACTAAAAAAATTATAATAATTTAAAATAGTCAAAAAATTATTTGAATTTTCCTGGAAAACAAGGATGATCAAGTTTGTACTCGTAAAAAATATGTTTGGAAACGAAATTATTCCCATGGTCTCCAAGGCAAAAAAGACAAAATTATTACAAATATATAGTGAATAGTATCTGGTCATGGGGCATTTCAAGTTTCTTTTTTTTACCCAGGATACAATAAAAGTAATTTCCTAGGAAAATATTTTGTTTCAAGTACAATACCTGATCATCTTTGATTTCCAAAAAAGTTTAAATTTTTTTAAACTTTTTAAAATTTATCTTTTTATTTTTCCAACTATAGGGGTGTGTGGCACCCGAGAGCCAATCTGCATAAAGGCTTTTGGCTCTTGGGTGCAACGCACCCCCATAGACTAAAAAAGTTATAATAATTTAAAATAGTCAAAAAATTATTTGAATTTTTCTGGAAAACAAGGATGATCAAGTTTGTACTCGTAAAAAATATCTGCATTTCCCTTTAGTGCCAGCTTTTATAAAGCTTGAAGGGTCAGGTTTCAGTTACAAGACGGATCTTCCTGGAAGGCTGAAACTACAATTATCTGGAGTCCTGAACAACAAACCCTATGAAAGATTCTCGAAAGAAAACAGAATGGCGTGCTAACGAACAGTGATCGGCTCACACTGCAGTCCTTAGGCGGTTAGGCCACACCCATAATAATCACATGAAATACCTACTACCCAAAGGCCAAAGTGATGACCTCGCTGCAGTCCTTTGGCCACATGATCAGATCGATCTCTCTCAGGCAGGGCCGGCCCTGAGGGGGGGCAGGCAGGGCGGCCGCCCCAGGCCCCCGAGATCCAAGGGGCCCCATTCAGGTATCACATGCATTAAGGAAGGACTTCATCTGGTGCCGCCACTAGAGGATTTAGGAGCTTTTTTCTCTGTACCGATTCACCTATCCAGGAAGACGAAGTACCGAGCGATCTCGGGTGCTCTCTAAGTGGGCTGTAACTTGGCCCATCTTTTCTGATTTTGGCCTTTTTCTCTTTTATACTACTATACGAGATAATATACAAGAGGATTAAGTGGGGCGGTACTGGTGGGCTAGACCATGTGCACACACAGTACGTGTATTCCATCCAGCGATGTTTGGTAATTTAAAAGAAAAAATCTACCGTTGATACTTTTGGTGCAAAATAGAAAAAGCTAACTGCTCTAAACTGCTTTAAAATCGAAATAACCAACATTTTGCTTTAGCGATAAGCCATGGCCCATGATACAAGGCAAACAATACACAATCACACCTCAATCAAAAAAGTCTTCTGTAATAAAAAAAGTTTGTAATTTAAGTTTGGATAACTTCTCAGAGAAGGTTGTGGCTATGTATAGGTGTCGAATTTACTAACTATTGTGTGTTGTACGCGTCGTCCTTTGACGGTTCTTTTCTTTCCAAAATGTTACAGATCATCGAACATTAGAAGTTTCGAAGAGGAGGTCTCACTTTCACTAATCACCGCGACGACACTATGCAATGCCAAGTCCACTAGTGACCATAAGAGTGATATTGATACGTCATCGTTAGTGATTTTGCATATATATAATCTATATATGTTAGAAGATTTTCTTAACATAATATGTACTAATTATTGACGGCAATATTTCCATAACATTTAATATTTATTATAGTGTTTGTATTAAGGGGCACTAGATTCTGATTTCGCCCCAGGCCCGTGAAATCCCAGGACCGGTCCTGCTCTCAGGACGTCCTCCTTGCTGAACATGCCAATGGACCGCAGGCGCACCGCCTCCTCGCTCAGCCAGGCACCCCCGTTCTGCTCCGAGATGAGCAGCGCGCAGGACATGGTCTTCCAGTTGCCGTCGGCGACGAGCTCCACCTGGCGGTCGCTCAGGGTCGTCCCGCCCTTCTCCCACGTCGCGATCACGCTGTCCCGGATCGACCTGAACCGCTGCGTCTCGACCATCGCGACGTTGAGCGTCGCCACCGCGCGCCTCACGGCCACGTCGTCCGCCGTCCGGTTCGCCGCCCTGGGCCGCGCGAGCTCGGTGATGGCGTCCAAGGCCGACTCCTTGCTGATGCGGAGGTCCTTGAGGCGCTCGTGGCCGCCGAGGAGGCTCGTGTAGTCGTCGTCGAAGCTCAGCCTCTTGGGGGGCACTGCCGGAGGGACGAGGTGGAGGTCGCCCGCGCCGCGGAAGGCGTGCCAGACTCCCTGGTCGGTGTACCCGGCGATGCGCAGGCTGTCTCCTCGCACGGCGAGGTAAACCTCGTCGGAGCCGCGGCCATACAGGTGGGGCCAGATCCATCGTGGCGGCTCGCCGCTGGTTTCTTCAGGGAGGACGCCGTGCGAGATCCAGTCCACGTCGCTGCTACCAGCATGAAAGAAGAACAGAGGGAGTTGGTGAGATTATTAGCGACGCTGTTCAAAACAATGCATGGGGAAATCACTTGTCCGACGCGGAAAATTGGACGCTAGCTTACGCGGACGGATCAGAGGTATCCACGCTAGACACCACCACCATCAGGAGGTTGGCCAGCAGGAGCACCACCACCATTAGGGAAAGCTTTGCAAGGGACATTGTTGATTGTTTACCTTTGTGTTGCTAGACGAGAAACCTAGCTTCTTATAAGCCAAGGAAGCAATGCAGGTAGTTCATGCCAATCGGGCACTAGTAGTACTACGTACTAGGCTGCTCACAAGAGAAGTTCTAGTGCTACGGATCGACTCGCCTTGTACGTAGTTCATGCCAATGGTATATGGTATGTTACATTTCATGCTTTAGTTAATTTGTCCGTTGGGATGTTGAATGCCAGGTGACTTACGTGTGTGAGATTACTTTCGTATCTCCTTTCGTGGCCATGTGACAAACTTTTTGACTGTGATAAGAGAAAGGCCGGGAGCCTTCTCAGTTTTTTCACGTGAAGCACGGCGGAGAAACATGGAATGAACTGAGGGAGACACAGAGAGGAAGTTGACCAACATGGGCGTTTCTCTCCAGTGAGTCAGGGTTTTGAGAGCGAAGCCAACACCACATCTCTCTCCTGGGTCGCTCTCGCGCGGGGGCGACTCCGGAGAGCCCAAACCCTAGGCCAACCACCCCCCTCACAGCCACCTCCCCTGGCCGCCGCCGCCGCCGGCACCGGCGGTGGTGGCGGCGCCCTGCTGCCGAAGGCGGAAGGGAGTGGTGGGCGCGCCCCGGTGTCTCCTCTGCGCGCGGAGAGGCGGCGACCTGGCAGCTGGCGCGGCGCGGCGGCGGCCTGGCGGCGGGCGCGGCGAGGCGAGGTGGTTTCCGGGCCGGCGTAGCATGCCTGTGCTGACCGGCAGCGGAGGGGGCGGTCGGCTCGCGTCTGGAGGAGGCCGCGCCCTGGCGGGCTCGATCCGGGCCTCACGGGGCCGGTCCGGGCGGACGACCGCGTCCTTCGGGCGGGGTGGTGCTCGCCCGTGGCGCGGGGAGCGGCGAGGGGATGGCGTGGCGGAGGCTCGTAGGGCACCGGTGGAGAGGTGGTTGCAACGGCGGCTGCGAGGAGCTCCCGCTGCTGCGTCATGGGCGGCCGCGCTCAAGCGAGCGTCGGTGCGGTTGAGGCCGGCGGCGCTCAAGCGAGCGTCGTGGTGAGTCGGTCGCGCTCAAGCGAGCGGCAGCCTCATATCGGCGCGGTGGTGGACCGAGGTGGGCGGTTCTAGACGGGAGGCGAAGGCCGGCAGGTGCGGCGC
Source organism: Lolium rigidum (assembly GCF_022539505.1). Taxonomy (NCBI): domain Eukaryota; kingdom Viridiplantae; phylum Streptophyta; class Magnoliopsida; order Poales; family Poaceae; genus Lolium; species Lolium rigidum. Next base: position 313,596,667 of record NC_061508.1, on the reverse strand, counting down.
CGGCGTGCCGCATCGCGCCCGGCTGCGCGGGTCCGATTGGGGCGAATCCGGGCCGCGCGGGCCGCGTCCTTCGTGGTGGCACAACGCCTCGCTCCGGCTGCTCTCCAATCTTGATGTGGCGGCGCGCTTCCTTTGCTAGCCGTGGCGGCGGACGAGGCCGAGCGAATGGCCAAGCGGCCTTGCTCCAATTCCGGGGACTCGGCGGCTCGGGCAGTTTGGAGGCTGCCTAGTTGAAGGCCGGAGGGAGGTGGGGTGCACACGGACTCTTGGTGGCCGGCGGGGTGCTAGTCCATGAAGCCGCCCTTGATGTTGCTCCGGCGAGGTATGTGTGGAGAGGTTGGGTGTGACCGAGGTGTGCCGGGAACTCGGTTCCAGCAAGGTGTGCGGTTCTCCGGATGAAAGTCTTGCTCGACTTCCGTCGATGCCGGTGATGACGTCACTTCGTGTGTCGTTTGCCTTGTTGAAGGCATTACCGAGGAGATCAATCACTTCTCCCGCTCTCGGTTCTTGTCTTTGGGTGAAAACCTAAATCCGCATGTCGGATTGGCGATGGCGGCATCCTCAATGTCGTTACTTCGGTGGAAGCATCGTTTCGGAAACATGGTACCGACGGGAGCACTCGGGCTGTGGTCAAGCGGTTGGTCGGGCACTTTCAATGGTGTGTGTTCTTGGGTCCGTGGTGCCTGGGTCTCGTGGGGTGCCCCGTGGTGGTGTTAGCGAGGAGCACTCTCGACATGCAGGCGGCGCCAGACGAGTCCTGTTTCCCGCCCTCTCAAGATCGGAGCGGCACATGCCGCCTCCCTTCGGTTATGTCTTCTCTCTCCGATGTTGTTGAAGACGGCGAACAAGCTCGTGGCAATGGTGATTGATTCAACATGTTTGGAGTGACCTTGGGGCTGTTGCAATGAAGTCGAAGAAGTCCCACCGTAAGCACGAGGGATGATGTCCGGTGACGTTGCTTGCCCTAGTGGTGTGCTTCTATGTTTGTGCCGCTCCTAGCCTCCCGGCGTTCTTTATGTCTAGCGGTGCTCTTGTTGATGTAAAGGTTTTCGCCCGGTTTTCCTTCAATAAACTGAGCAGTTCGGGTCTCCGTACCTTTTTCTTCTAATGCAATGAACACAGCAGTTCTCCTGCTGTTATTCAAAAAAAAAAAGTCAGGGTTTTGAAAAAACCGAAACTGGTACTTTTTAAAAAACAAATTTGCTGACACATACCTATGGTTTGCTAAATCTAACCAACACGACAGGTGCTCTATCTTCTACACATTGTCCATGGGCCATACCTATTTGTGGACCGGCCTGTCATTGGCTAGCGATGGTTCGATATGCCGTGCTGATCATATATATGCTGCGGCCGGTGCCTGCGATTTTCGTCAGCCGTACTGCACGCTGCATAGTCTGTTTGTTCGGTTCCTTGTGCAAACTCGTCTGTTGTGTTCTTGTTGAGTCTGCATCTAGGCCCTCTTCTCCTCTGGCCCTACATGACAGTCCTCTAGGCGGGTGAGCGACTCTGTGCAATAGTTGTTTCCCTCTGTTTGAGGTGGGTCCAGCGACAGGCCCGTTTGTATCTAGCGGCTTTTTGGTTTTATAGATTACGCTTCTGAGACCGCCGCTCTCTGCAGGTGGACCTGATTACATTCTGGGCCCGATGTCTGTGTCGTTTTGGCTTAAAAAACAGGTCAAGCGGAGCATAGTTGTTCTTTGCGTGTACACGTTCTATGCATTTTGTTTTTCTCTGCCCCCTTCTGACCGAGACCCAGACCCAGTCGATCGTCCCCGTTTTCAATTCGTCTTCCTCGAGCTCGCTGGGATAGTAGACCGCGCCGCCGCACCCGCATGATCTCCTACCCGCCGCCATTTCGTGCCCCCATGAAAGGATTTAGTTGAGGTGCGTCGGTTTCTTTTTAGGGATTTCTTCTCCAGTTTTATGTTGGTTTTGTGCCTCACCGTTCCCCCTATTTCCCCCCCTTCAGATTGGTCTGTAGAAGGGGCGCACAGTTGCAGATGCCAGGCCGTGAGAGCCGCCGCCGAGGATGGAAATGAGGAACACGCGATGGGAACGGGCACACCCACGCCGGCCGAGCTCCACACCATCCAGCCCACCCCTCTTCGTCGTGCACGGCCGAACGAGGGCGACTTCATTGGTGGTCTGCAACCCCGGCGAGGCGACAGCCAGCGGTTGCGACGTCGTCATCCTGTACCCTCCCAGCTCACGCTGGTCTGCGGCGAAGGGGTGCCATGGCGGCCGACGGGGATGTATTACCGAGGTACTTGGCCCGCTGTCCTCATGCCCTCCGCCTTGGAGAAAGGCACCATCTCCTTCTCCTTCCTCCAGGCTGCACCTCTCCATGTGAGCTAGCTCCTTTCTAATTATCCCCTCCATAATTTAATTCCGTAGGTAGGGTGTTGGTGGCCAGTCTCCAGATTTTAGACCAACGGTGAGCAGGCATCAGCAGCTGGTGTTGGTTGGAGAGACACAACGGGATGCATTTGCTGCGGCTAGGGGAGTCATCCTGCTCCTGGAAGCTGTTGTGCTGCCTCTCAGCACGACTGCTGGCCTGCATCTTCATCACATGTAGGTTAGAGTTGAGGACGATGTGTTCGTTGGTGACGCTTTTCAGTCACTTTGTCTGGCGCCATCAAGAACGAGGCCTTGACAGGTTCTAGATGTCTTCCCTGTTCTTGTTTTAAATTTTCGTGATAAGTCACTCCGGCCATGCTTTCTGATGACTTCATTGCTTATATGTTTTCTTTTTCAGTTTCATAAGTTACGGCCTTCATAGTACTTCCATAGATACATTGTAGCCGATACGCCTGTGATGTCTAGCGACAAGAGACCGGGAATCCTAGAAGCTCATGTCTGTCCAAGGATTCTCGACAAGCGTCCCCGTGAATTTCGTAATTTAGTTTTCCTTCTAAATTATAAATGTTGATAAGTATTATGTCCATAGCCTCATGTATATGTAGTTTGTCATTTGCGCAATGAATGGCTAGCGAAATTGCAAGATTAATGATTCATGTCATATATCCAATATTATTGTGATGAATGTTGTACTTTTTAATCAGGAATCATGCACGAAATTTTGTTGGTATCCTGATTGCCATTGTGGAAGCCGTGACCTGTGTCCTGTGGGAGCCAACTTGGACCTGGGAATGCTATTCTCATTACGCTTTGTTTGTTGGATCATTGTCTTATGTGATATGTCTAGATAAACATCTTAGGTGCTGACACACATTAATTGTTTCTTGCAGCTTCTACACAGGAAGTACACAGTGGAAATTTCATTATTAACCTTCTCGGCAAATGGAAATAATATGAATATTCTGGTCATTCTGTTACTACTAGTGGTCTTGCTTACAATGTGACTGCACCATCCAGGTGAATTATTGGTTATATTGCATTGCTACCTTTTTCCATTTTGTCGTCTAAGTTTTGGTTGCCCTAGAAAATGCTGTTACACTAACCATGTTATGTAAACTGCAGTTTAGCTGATATTCTGGCGAATCCATTCCATTAATTTTTGATTTTATTAACCTGAATCTGTACAGGTTCTTCACCGGCTATAGATTATTGCAGTGAGTATGTACACTAATTGGCAATGAATAGAGAAAAGTATCTTCATGTGGCAGGGTGTCGCCTTGTTGCAGATAACCATCTGGAGTTCATCACTAAGAATATATCGCCTCTACCTGGAGTTCAGCATTCAAAACCGGGTTGCCTAAAATTTAGTACGACCTCATGCCCATGTTCATAAGCACATATGTTTTTATACTTTGCTCTAATATGTTATGCCCGTCCAAAAAATTATTATTCTTCCTGCTTTGCCTACTAAACATGTATGATGATGGCATAATGCTTTACTTGGCATGATGATTTGCTTCCTATTGACTGTTTTGTCCGCACTGACTTCTGTATACGGCTCATACATTACATGCTAATCTACAGAGCAGCTTGCTTTAGAGATTTTATAATGAAAGATGGAAGAGGTACTGAATGAATTTTAAAGCATTGCTTAAAGGATCCAGATAGTTATGCTTTGGGTTAGTTTTTTTTATTAGGATCTCTCTAGGAACTTTTCCCTCTATACTGTGTTGTTGCCGCTGTAGGCCAGCAAGACGGTTGGTGTCGATGATGAAGATTGCTTGTTTTGTCTGATTATGAAATGATTTGGACACATATAGAGTATTACCGCCTTTAGCTTCCAAGGTATGTTACCATCCCATGCCCCATCTGCTTAGCTAACTTTTTTTGGTGAACTAGGATACTGGGATTAGCTAAATACAGTTATCCAAGAAGGAGATGACCCTCTTACAAGACCTCTGATTGGTGGATTCTGTTGTTGTCACTGTCTTGCATCATTCAGAGAAAAGTCAATTTATTTTTAGCGTTGTTTGCATGAAAATTTAAATATATAACATGGCAATATGTGAAGTGGAACAATTTATTAGTCCTCATAATGCCAGATTTGACTCCATTAACTCTGTAGGTTGCGCCAGTTTTTCAAGCTTCGATTATTAGGAGAACAGTGTGATAGGTGTTAATCATACAAAATATTGATCTAGCCTCATCAACAGTACTTAGGAAAATACAAATTTCATGCATTTACCAGTATAAAGCTCAGATAACATTGTTTAATATTCTACTCCCTCTGTTCGGTAACTGGCAATCAAAGTAACCCTACTGTTGTATTTACTCCCTTGTTTACACATATAAGAGCCATATTCTAACTGTATGCCATGTGGACATGTGGTACTTTGATTGTCTGCGCCCAAAAGCAAGGCTAGGGCCCAATTATGGCTCGACGTGTGGACCAATGAAAAACACAGAAGCAAGGCCAGCGCCCAGCCTCTCAAGATTAACCTTGCTGTAAGCACACTTACTGTAAGCACTTCATTTGATATGCCAAAATGCTCACTTATTGTCAGCCCGGTCGATTTAGCTTCCATAAATTTAATCGATATTAACTTCCAAATTTTACTGTGGTGCTTGTATGTTCACAGAGAACCATTGACATATGGTGTAGTGACAGTATTAAATACAACATTATTGTTTGTGGATGAAAAAATTATGCGTGGTTTTCAGTTTATGGTGATCTTTATTGTTATGTTCATTAACTTTTAGCGTTTGGGTATATTTGCTATGCTGCCATCTGCTTACAGGAAGGTGACTGACTGGTTGTTTTTTTCACCTGCTAATTATCAGATTGTTGATAAAGAAACAGTCCATTTATACAGCTACCCTTATCTCTTCATGCTACAAAACGAAAGAGATTTGGTTTTTTTCCTTATCTGAGTGCGCAGCAGCAATGTGTTATTTCTGTACACAATGATTGTTGCCTTTTGGTCACAACTGACTCTCCTCTTTTTATCTCAATTTTTTGTATTCAGATGTATTAAAAAATTACTCCTATTTGGATGTTCTTTGTTAAATATTGATGAAGAGTTCAGGTAGTCAACTGGATGAACATGCATCTTTTTTGATTGCTGAAGAACATGCATCTATCTTTACCAAGATGTGTAGATTCCATTACTTGTCAGAATATCCCTATGATCCTGTTGTTGATTTCTGTTGTAGATATCAGTATCATTTTCATACCACGACGATAATCTGCAAGACCAGCTTAGTTCAGAGTTTAGGCTGCTCCTGAATTTCATTCATGTGTGCATCTTTTGGCTATGTAAACTTGTAAAGCACGTGTGGTAGCTTAGTTCAGTTTTGATCCACTTTTCCATACATTTTTTTTTCATGTAAGATTGTTGGTTTCTGTAAACAACTAGGTCCCCATTTGGTATTTCTTTGGATACAAACCTGAATGCAAGTGTGTGTAGAATTCTGTGTGCAAGCAGAGTAGAGAACTTCATGAGCAGAGGAGAACTTCATTAACATCAGATTGATAGCTTTTCCATTGGACCATAATTGGCCTGCAACTGACCGGTGAGGAGGCGCCCCAAGGGGCGCCCCAACCACTAGTGTTCTACATATCTCAAAGTTTAGTTAAAGGCTACGCAAAAAATGTGATGGCTCTACAAGGTAAGGAAACAACTCTATTTTGCTCCTTGTATTCGGTCAAAATGTTATGCAGCTTTAAAAATGTCTCTGTGTCAGCGTATTAGAACCAAGTGCTGGCTTGGTGGCTAGAGCTCAAGATGTCGAGCCGGCCCATCCGGGTTCGAGTTGCAGAAGCGCTCGTTGACCAACAAGGTGGTATCCCGTGCTGAAAAATCACATGCTAGAGAAGTCTCATTTGTCTAACAACGTTCAACTAAGAGAGGAATCATTCACCCCTTAGTCAACGTTTAGTGCGTGCCAGTGCGTGTTTCCGACTATTCAAGAGAGGTGGAGTGAGATAGAGACATATAGAATGGACCCGTACAATGTGTCAATGTATGTGAGTTAGGGAGATTACACATTTAAGTGATGTATTTACTTTTTTTTTGTATACACTGCTTGGTCAAATTATACGTTGAGGCATGACTTATAAAATTCTTTTATCATCAAGTAACTTTCTCCACAAAAGCACATTTCACTATGGAGTAAGGTTTAGATCATGTAATGCAACGTTATCTCTGGTTTAACCATGCCAATTACTTCTATATTAGTAGTTTTTTTTATGTTGAGTTACGGCTTGTATAGTGGCTGACAAGATTTTTTTTTTCTAACTCACATCTGTTTGGTGCCCTGTCTATTTACTGCAATGTCTCTACTTTTAGGCTAAAATCGACAAGTACATTCTTCCACTACCCACCAATGTAAACACCGTCGATGTAAAATCTGACGATGAGATCCCAGAACCTAAGGAAACCAAGAGAGTTAAGAGGAGACTTTTTAACTACCTTAAGCAGTTTAGGAGCAGATCATCTCATGATACTGTTGTAGCTGGTGCTGTATTTACAGACCACAAATTAGCTAATAAACCAATATCTGGTCATATGTTTACAAGGTGGGGGATCTGTGCATCTTCACCGCCATGAATGCATGATGTATTGCATGGCTTGATAGTTCATCTTTCTTGCCTGAAGTGAGGTCTTTTTTATGATGTTAGTGTATGGTTGTGAAGGAACTTGGTCTATGTTATATTATGTACTGAAATTGGCAGTGAAATTGGTACAATAATCTAATGTGAACCTGATTACGTATATTTCTCAGTTAACCTCGTGATCTATATGCTATAATGGTGTTATTGTGGATGACATGCTCTGTGTATGTTGTGATTGTGATTGTGCTCATGCTTGTGCTTGTCAATATGTTGTGCTAATTGTTACTTGAATTTCCTGCATTTTATTTTCGCTTCTCTATTTGTTGCACTACCACTCTTCGATGGAGCCGTCCAAATCATCCTACCAGCTGGGGTCCAGGATCGAAAAGCGCCATCTTTGGGAAAAAAAAGAGAACGTCTAACATTCAGTCATCCTGCCAGCTGGGGTCCAGGCATGCTATTTTCTATACCATATCCTATACCGTATCCGGTGCACCACTTCGAAATCGGATACCCTTATCCGCCAGAATCTTTAAAATCGGATATGGATACCTTTAAACGGATCCGGCGCTGGTTTTGGTGCGGAAATTATCCTATCAGTACAACGGTACAATGGTAGGGAAGACTTGCATTCTCTTAGTTGTCTACTGTGTTTCGATGTTGGAAAAGTTGCCTGGAATTAGATATCTGGAATTTCCAGCCCTCTTTCCGTTGTTTGGAGTGGCTAAGGAATTAGAACGTGGAAAGTTGAAAAAAATTCCGAGCGCACCCTCCCACAGGCGTCGAGTGGGCTCTCTCAATTCCGACCTCCATCCCTCGAAAAGGCGTGGAAACTCGCGTCTCGTACCACTTCCTCTCTCCCGATCGCTAACCTCTCCCTCTCCTCAACAGAGACGAGCGCCACCTTGACCTGCAGCCACCGGCCGCCGCCGATGAGGGCGGTAAGACATATTTTCTAGCCTCCTCTCTCGCTTGCCGACCTCCTCTTCTTCTTCCCAGCCATGGGCGTACGTAGAGGGGGGACCGGGAGGGCCGTGGCCCACCCAGAATTTCTGAAGTTTTTCTGGTACCCCCTGGGAAAAAAACCCAATAAGCCCAATTCTCAGTCCGTTCCAAGCCGGAGACGATTTTATGAACTCACGGACCCAAGAACCAGGGCAAAACCTATACACCGACCAGGTCGGTGGCTACCGGCCACCGCACACCCCCTGGTCGGGTATGGGCTAGGCCCATTTGGGTCTGTTTAGCCTGTGCAGTTCGTTTTTGCTTTTGCTTTTTTCTTTTCTGGTTTCTTTTCTTTTTTCTGTTTTCGGTTTTGTTTATATTTTTTTAGATTCGAAAATTTTAATTTTTAAAAATTGTTCAAATTGAAAGAAAAAATTAAAAAATGTTCAAATTTGAAAACCGTTCAAATCTAAAACCGTTCAAATTTGAAAACCGCTCAAATTTAAAAACCGTTCATATATGAAATTTGTTTTAATTCAAAAATTGTTTAAAAAATTAAAATGTTTAAATTTAAAATTTGTTCAAATTTAAAAAATGTTCAAATGTAAAAAAATTTCAAATTTAAAATTTTTTCACATCGAAAATTGTTCAAATCCAAAAAAATTTCATATAAAAAAATAAAAAAACTAGGAAATAATGCTTTCAATTTTTCGAAAATATACAAATTTTGGAAATTTTTGTTTTTCCGAAAAAATTTCACATTGGCATTTTAAATTTTTAAAAAAGAAAAGAAATGAAACAGCAGAAAAGGAGAAAAACAGAAGAAAAAAAACGAAAACAAACGTCACTGGGCTGGCCCAACAGGCACCCTCGGGGGTGCGGTGCCTAGTCCGCACCGACCAGGGTGGTGTATAGCACCTCCCAAGAACCAGGTCACGAACTCACGAACCGACCTCACGCGATTCCCCACTGCCCGCCGTCGCCGCCGCCCGACCCTAACTGGCAACACCTCGACGCTCTCTGCCTCTCCAGCGCTGTTGTCCGCCCATCGCCGCCTGCCTGTACTCCCTCTGTCGCCGCTCTCCCCGCCAATCGCCGCTGCTGGGCTCGGCCGTGGCTCTTCGCGCCGGTCGGCGCTCTCCCCGGCCAGTCCCCGCCCACTCCCGCCAGTCGCCACACGGCCTGGGCGGCTCCAGCAGTCCAGTAGCCAGCACATGTACGCGTCCTCTGCTCACCATGAACCACTGACTGCTGCCATTCTCTGTTGACTGTTGTTATTTTCATTTGTAATTGTCCCTGCTATTTATCTATTCTCTATGCAAATGTTAAAATTAGTAGTTTGACACTTGTAGAAATGAAGTCACTTATATGGTCCTAGATGATGAAGAAACCGAAGATGGTGAGCTTTCGTTGACATACATCCATTCCGCACCTCCGGTCCAATTCGATATCGAGAGTGAGATTGAAATTCAAGATACAACACCACATCCACTTCACCCCAAAAACCAAATGCAATGTTATATGATGCTCACTTTCTTCCACATGATCCGGGGAAAGGGATTCATATTTCAAGTTATGATGTTAATATTTAAGATGATGTTCTGAGATGATATATCCTAAAAGTTCCATGCCAAACTGCCAACCATATGAGCATGCTTTCCCAACAACAAATAAGAAGGGTAAAAATCAACACTTTAGACGATTTATTTAATCATGTAAGACTCTTTTCATGTTTTAGACTATCTATATTGCAATCGTGCACATTTGATGTATGTATTGAATTTCAATGTTGACAATCCATTTATCTTATATATTATATATTCATTACTTTATTTGGCAAACGTTTTTCACAATGTGGGAGATGCAAAAAAATTTGAGGTGTGCCCCCTCCAATTCTTTCCAGGGCCCGCCACTGTTCCCACCTTCCCTGGCGGCTACCGACTTGAACCCCGCCCTAACCCTAACTCCATGTCGGTTGCGCAATGATCGCTAGCAGTTGATCGGTATTGATAAACAGCGATGGCAGGGGATGGGCGGGGGATCGACAGCTAGATGGGAACGGCGGGAGGGGATGGACGGCCACTCCCCTGGACATGGCTCATGACCTTGCGTTGATGTTTGGTATCATGTGTGGTTTGTTTTATGAACTATGTGTGCGTTATATGTAAGACATGATCTATGCACTTTTCCTAGTTGTTTGGGACATGTTAATTATCCAAGTTACAATTGTGGTTGGTACTTTATATATTTCGTGACATGTGTGTTGTTATATATTGTGTCGTATTTACATTATTTTAATGTTATAATGTGTGAAAAATAATATATACACATTGTACTACATACATGCTATTTTTATTCATGTACACAACTTTATATTATCTAAATAAACTCAACAAAACATCCAATTCCATGGTTTGTACATCCAAATAGGAATTGGAATTGTTCACCAGCCTCTGATTCCAACAGGAAATTCCAGACACACCCAAACAGCGAAGAGAATAATTTTAATGGAGAATCAATTAACTTTAGTAAAATAAATTTCGATAAGGAAAGACACGTGAATTATTTTAATGGAGGAAATGATTTTATGTTATTTTCTAAAGAATTGACCTAGCTTATATATACTCCATCCCAAAACTTATGGCTTATATTATTTTTAGAAAGTCAAAGTATATCAAATTTGGCCAAACTTTTACCAAAACATTAACATGCAAAATATAAAATTAATATCATTAAATAGATAATAAAATATATTTTCGTATGAATATATTATATTTTTTGATAGATTGTTCTAAAAATTTGGTTAAACTTTGGTTTGACTTTTCAGAAAAAATATTAGAGGTTTGGGATGGAGGGTAGTAGATGACAATCTTCTCTTTCTTCTCCAAAAATCCAACGTAACGTTTATAAGAGAAGTTTGGTTTCACTTTTTTTTTACGAAACAAATTACTAGATATTCATACATATGTACTCCCTTCATTCTCAAATAAGTGGACATCTAGCTCTAAACTTTGTCGACAAAAGAGTGTACTCCTATCTTCCCAATGCATTTTTAATTGCTTCTCTCTCGTCGCACGGAAATCAAACTCAATAATATTGAGCATATGTTTTCCTTGTTTTCTACATGCACTTAGCTCATTGGGGTGAAAGAATTAAAGATGAGAGATGTATCTTCCCAATGCATTTTTCACTCCATTTCATAATTTGTCTTGAAAAACCCGCGTGTACACTTTTTTTTTGAAAACTAACAATATATTAAGTTAGCAAGCTGCCTTATTAAAAACCTTCCAGTCCCCTTAGGTACCCTAGTAAGGAAAAGAGTGCGTCTGAAACTTGCTGCCAACATCATAATTCAGTTACATCGTGTATCAGGCTGCTCAGAATGCTATCTGGGGCTCATCGTCCCAATTACAATTATATTTATCTAAGAAACCAATCTTAGCTGAAACATTGATACATGTGTGTTATGTAAACAACAATGAGTCCCTAGTAAGCCTCTTGTATAACTAGCTTGTTGATTAATAGATGATCATAGTTTCATGATCATGAATATTGGATGTTATTAATAACAAGGTTATGTTATTATGTGAATGATACAATGGACACACCCAATTAAGCGTAGCATAAGATCACGTCATTAAGTTATTTGCTATAAGCTTTCGATACATAGTTACCTAGTCTTTATGACCATGAGATCATGTAAATCACTTATACCGGAAAGGTACTTTGATTACATCAAACGCCACTCGCGTAAATGGGTGGTTATAAAGGTGGGATTAAGTATCCGGAAAGTATGAGTTGAGGCATATGGATCAACAGTGGGATTTGTCCATCCCGATGACGGATAGATATACTCTGGGCCCTCTCGGTGGAATGTCGTCTAATAGCTTGCAAGCATATGAATGGTTCATAAGAGACCACATACCACAGTACGAGTAAAGAGTACTTGTCATGAGACGAGGTTGAACGAGGTATAGAGATACCAATGATCAAACCTCGGACAAGTAAAATATCGCGTGACAAAGGGAATTGGTATCGTATGTGAATGGTTCATTCGATCACTAAAGTCATCGTTGAATATGTGGGAGCCATTATGGATCTCCAGATCCCGCTATTGGTTATTGGTCGGAGTGAGTACTCAACCATGTCCGCATAGTTCACGAACCGTAGGGTGACACACTTAAAGTTGGATGTTGAAATGGTAGAACTTGAATATGGAATGGAGTTCGAATATTTGTTCGGAGTCCCGGATGAGATCCCGGACATCACGAGGAGTTCCGGAATGGTCCGGAGAATAAGATTCATATATAGGATGTCATTTTATGTGAATTAAAATGATGCGGAAGGTTCTATGGAAGGTTCTAGAAGGTTCTAGAAAAGTCCGGAAGAAACCACCAAGGAAGGTGGAGTCCCGGAGGGACTCCACCTCCATGGCCGGCCAACCCTAGTGGGGGAGGAGTCCCAAGTGGACTCCCCTATGGGGGCCGGCCACCCCCCACATGGAAGGGGGGAATCCCACCCAAGTGGGATTCCCACCTTGGGTAGGTTTCCCTATCACATGGAAGGTTTTGGGTTCGGGTCTTATTCGGAGACTTGTAGTCCAACACTTGGGGCTTCCACCTATATAATGAGGGGCCAAGGGGAGGGGCCGGCCAACCCCAAGACCACAACCCGGCCGCCCCCTTGAGTGGCCGGCCACCCCCTCCCAAACCCTAGCTGCCCCCTCTCCTCCATAGCTCCCGCGTGCTTTAGCGAAGCTCCGCCGGAGTTCTCCACCGCCACCGACACCACGCCGTCGTGCTCGTCGGATTCAAGAGGAGCTACTACTTCCGCTGCCCGCCGGAACGGGAGGTGGACGTCGTCTTCATCAACAACCGAACGTGTGACCGAGTACGGAGGTGCTGCCCGTTCGTGGCGCCGTGATCAAGATCTTCTACGCGCTTTTGCAAGCGGCAAGTGAACGTCTACCGCAGCAACAAGAGCCTCATCTTGTAGGCTTTGGAATCTCTTCAAGGGTGAGACTCGATAATCCCCTCGTTGCTACCATCTTCTAGATTGCATCTTGGCTTGGATTTCATGTTCGCGGTAGGAAAACTTTTGTTTTCTATGCAACGTTATCCTACAGTGGTATCAGTGCCGTGTCTATGCATAGATGGTTGCACGAGTAGAACACAATGTTTTTGTGGGCGTTGATGCTCTTGTTATCTTTATTTGAGTACTTTGCATCTTTATGGCATAGTGGGATGAAGCGGCTCGGACTAACTTTACATGACCGCGTTCATGAGACTTGTTCCTCGTTCGACATGCAACTTGTATTGCATAAGAGGCTTTGCGGGTGTCTGTCTCTCCTACTATAGTAAAGATTCAATTTACTCTTCTATTGACAACACTAGTATCACCGTTGTGGTTCATGATCGTAGGTAGATTGGATCTCACTCGAAAACCCTAAACCACGTAAAATATGCAAACCAAATTAGAGAACGTCTAACTTGTTTTTGCAGGGTTTGGTGATGTGATATGGCCATAATGTGATGATGAATATGTATGAGATGATCATTATTGTATTGTGGCAACCGGCAGGAGCCTTATGGTTGTCTTTAAATTTCATGTTGAATAGTATTTCAAAGTAGTTGTAATAGTTGCTACATGAGGTGAACAATCATGAAGACGGCGCCATGGACCTTGACGCTACGCCGACGATGATGGAGATCATGCCCGTTGATGATGGAGATCATGTCCGTGCTTTCGAGATGAAGATCGAAGGCGCAAAGACTAAAGGGCCATATCATATCATATATGAATTGCATGTGATGTTAATCCTTTATGCATCTTATTTTGCTTAGATCGCGACGGTAGCATTATAAGATGATCCCTCACATTAATATCAAGATAATAAAGTGTTCTCCCTCGTATGCACCGTTGCCAAAGTTCGTCGTTTCAAAGCATCTCGTGATGATCGGAAGTGATAGATTCAACGTTCATATACAACGGGTGTAAGCCATGTTGCACACGCGGAATACTTGGGTTTGCTTGACGAGCCTAGCATGTACAGACATGGCCTCGGGACAACGGAAACCGAAAGGTTGAACACGAGTCATATGGATGATATGATCAACATGTTGATGTTCACCATTGAAGCTACATCATCTCACGTGATGATCGGTTTTGGTATAGTGGATTTGGATCGTGTACCACTTAACAACTATGAGGGATGTTGTATTAAGTGGGAGTTCATTAGTAATTAGATTAAAACATGAACTAATTATCATAAACATAGTCTGAGTAGTATTTTGAATTAATTTTGTAGTATTGGCATCCGTTTTCTACCATGCGCTAGTCTTGTTATTGAGATAGAAATACTGTTAAAATCCGACAAGAAACTTTACGGATTGGTACCGTATTGTTAAAGAATCAAGAATTGATTAAGTCCTATTGCAAACTTTTAGTAAACCTCACATTGTTGATTCAAAGAGCTATGGTTTCAATTAGTACCTAAAGTTATCTTGTCTCCGTGAAACTTGAAGTTCAAATCTGTTTGAAAAGTAAGGAGCTGAAAATTTAGTTTTCAGAAATAATCAAGGTATGAGATATATGTGATATCTAAGACCTTATTGCAAGATGATTGACATAGGCATCCCAAATGGGCCTGCCGAAGATGGTACCCGGGGTTTACTGGAGGCCCAATACCCGAAGAATAAGAAGATTCGGAAGTCCAAGATTTACTAAGGAAAGATAAGAGTTGTAATAGGAAGTGTTGTTTGTAATCCGGCGGGATGAGTTAGAAACCGTCCCGGACTCGTAAACTTGTATAGCACGAATCCCTCGGCTCCACCGCCTATATAAAGGGGGAGTCGAGGGACGAAGAATAAATCGAATCATTGTCTGCAAATCCTAGTTTTCATATTCGTCGAGTACTTTCCGGCTGAAACCTTCGAGATCTACTTACCCTCTACTTCCAACTAAACCCTAGCCTACAATCCAGAGGCATTGACAAGTTGATACCTTGTCAATTGGCGCCGTCTGTGGGAACTAGAGGCGTAAGGAGCTGATCTCGATGGCACGCTCAAGATCTTCGACATCGTCAACCGCAAGCAACACAATGGATCGAGGTTAACAGTATCGCCGCTGGTCTTGTCGATTTTGTTCCTCACCCACCCTCCCGTTTGGATGCATATGCGTATCCGCGGAGCCCATGGAGATGACGTTCGGAAGGTTTCACTTTCGCGTCGAGAAGGAAGGATCGTATCGTGTCGAGATTCCGATTTCGTCGGGATCGTCGGTGATCGATTCAGATTTTTCAAACTATGCATCGTCAACCGAGTCGGAGAAGAAGAAACCTCGGCGACACGCTACGTCAGCACTCGAGCAAGAGAGAAACTCGCCAAGATCTTCAACGACATGTCGTTTGAGTCATCTGCGGACTCATATATAAGCGATGGCTCAAGCGATGTCGACAGTTACGACTTCATCGACAAATCTCTCACATTGGGCAAGGTCTTCATCAATCTCAACGATGATGTCACCAAACCCAACGTAGATCTGAGTACAAAGTATCATCAGATTTACGCCATTGAAGATCAAGAGGAGACATCTGAGGCTTTCGACAGTTTGGGAAATCCATACGTCGATCCCTCTAATCTGCGACAAGGCCTGGGCAACAAATACGTCGGGCCAGAGCCGCGAGATAGAGTTCAACTCTCACAAGCAGCGTGGGACAGAGCCGCAAGAGCTATGAACGGCACAGAACCAATGGCTACCACAGCCACACCAGAAGAATTGCAAGCATATCAATATAGGCTCGCACGAGCTGCCGAGGAATTGGAAAAACAGACATGACTGAGTTGAACAGGAGAAAGGAGGCAGCTTCTGCATCCAGCAGGAGAAGGGCAGATCTAAGTCGACAATCTAGAACTACGGGTGATAGCCACCGGGAGGCGCGGAACAGAGCAAGATCAAGGCTGCAACACATACCCGAAGCAGAAAGAGAGCACTTGGTCCGTAACCTCGACATGTCCTTCATGTCGATAGATACAAGAGGAAACATCATCCCTAAGACACCGGAGGCTGGGTATATGGCGACACATGCTTTTATCCTTGCGTCTAAACCACCTCCGGGTGATCCAAGGGAAACATTGTACAATATGGCGGTAGCAGGAGTTGGAGCTATGGGGACAGCGTTTGTATCAACGCCTCCCGAAGGAGTGGCAAGGCAAAATAGTCCACGACCTGCGAGCAGCAACAGCGGCAGCACTCGAAGGGCCAAGTGGAGCAAGAGACACAGCAGACACAGGCAAGAGTCGACGTAGCGCGGCAAAGCGTAAGGGATCATCGGCAATCTCCGGAATTGACCGACGAAGATATGTGTGGCTTGCCATGCTTTACAAGGAGAGTCCGGAAAACTCGAGTCCCCTCAGGATTCAAGTTACCCGATAATTTCAAGAAGTTCGACGGCCTTCAAGATCCAGAGGATTGGCTAGTCGATTATCTGGAGACGGTGAAGCTCACAGGAGGAACTAGGGCAACAGCCATGCAAAGTATCCAGGTGCATTTGAGTGGAGCCGCACGATCTTGGATAAAGAAACTCGCTCCAGGATCCATCGACAGCTGGGAAAGTTTCGAGGATGTGTTCGTCAAGAACTTTAGATCCACGTGCAAAAAACCCGCGTCGTTAGAGGAGTTGAGAGCGTGTCGACAGAAGCCAGATGAGCCAATGAGGAAGTACATCCAGAGGTGGAATATCATTAAAAACTCAGCAGAAAATATATCTGACGAGAGAGCAATAGATGCGTTTGTCGCAGGAGTCAGGCGTGGAGATTTCGTCGAAGACTTGGGAAGGACCAATCCAAAGACAGTATCCGCGTTAATGGAGATAGCAAATAAATGGGCAGATGGAGAAGACGCTGTCCACAACAAAAGACACAGGTCGCCAGAGGAGGACCGCGGTCGAAACTATCAACCGAGGCGAAGATTTCCTCGGACGTACCAGAACTACGACGCTCCAGGACAAATTTCGGCAGGTTTTCGGACAAATACAGGAGGAAACAACAGAGATGATTACCAGAGAAGCAGTGAGCAGCGAGGTGATAACAGGGATGATTCACGCAACAGGCAAAACAGCGGGCCTAGGTTCCCAAGACCTTTCGTGTCCCCTGAAGAGATGATGAACGGACCGTGCCGGATGCATTTTTTCCTCGACAGCAACGGAAAAAGACAGTCAGGACACTTGCAGAAGGATTGCCGAAATTTTCAAGCAATGTTGCGGTATGCGAGAACGCTAATGCGCGGGCAGCACGGAGAAATCCTCGAGAACCCGGAAGCGAGATTCACTTGCCGCCTCCTCCCGCGATTACGGACGACAATCGGCATCAGCTCGGAATAGCGGCAGCACTCTGCACCACCACCTTATGTTGATCCTAATTCCAATGGAGCAAGTGTTGATGATTCGAAAGGGAAGGCCGTCCAATAGAGCTCGAAAAGTAATCTCACGACAGGTGTTTATGGCAGAGAAAATGCCTCCACCAACGAGTTGAGTACCTTAATTGGTCAGGACAAGATATCGGCTTCACAATAGCGGATCATCCGCAGCAAGTTCCTCGACCAGGGCGGTCAGCACTTATTCCGCCGGCGGTTATCGCGGGATTTGATGTCTCTCGAGTGTTCATAGACGGCGGCAGCGAGTTTAAACCTTATGTATGCGGATACATTGAGGAAGATGAACATATCCTTAGCAAACTTGAAACCAACGGACACAAGGTTCCACGGCATCACACCGGAGAAACCAAGTTATCCATTGGGAAAGATCAATCTCGACGTTCGGCTTTGGGACCCGAGAAAATTATAGAATCGAGAGGCTCGAGTTTGAAGTCGTGGATTTTCCGTCGCAATATCACGCTCCGTTGGGACGACCAGCATATGCTAGATTTATGGCAGTGCCACACTATACATACTTGTTGTGGAGGTTGCCTGGACCAAAGGGACCAATCACAGTTAAAGGAAGCTTTGCCTTAGCCGATAAGTGCGACAAGGATTTCCACCGGTTGTCAGAAACCTTTGGGATGCAAGCTGAGTACTTGGCGTCAAAAAGCATGACTGATTACGACGCATCGCCGAGACGTTGGAAGGCCAAACAAAGAATCAACTTTCAGTACCGAGAAAAATTCAAAAGAGGTGCGGATTCACCCGACGTGACCCAAAAAAGACGACATCTATCGCAAACGACATGGATATCGCATAGGAAAGCGCGCTCGTCGAGTTCCTCCGTGAGCACCTGGAAAATCTTCGCATGGTGTCCAGTCGACATGCCGGAGTACCCGGGGAACTTGCCGAGCACCACCTAAACTTGGATCCACTAGCGAGACCAATCAAACAACCTTTGCGGCGTTTTTCGGAACCAAACCGCAAAGCCATGCTCGTCGAAATTAATCGACTACAAGAAGCTGGTTTTATCAAAGAGATATTCACGTAAGCCACATGGGTAGCAAATCCTGTGCTTGGTGCCGAAGAAAAACACTAAGGTCCTTCGCATGTGCGTCGACTTTACGTGTGTCAATAAACATTGTCCAAAGGATCACTTTCCCCTCCCGAGGATCGATCAAATTATCGACTCTACGGCTGGATGTGAACGTCTTTCCTTCCTGGATGCATATTCTGGTTATAACCAGATCAGATTGAAAGAAGATGATGAAGTAAAGACCGCGTTTATTACACCGTACGGCGTGTTTTGCTACGATAACAATGCCCTTTGGTCTAAAAAATGCGGGAGCAACATATCAAAGGATGATGCGAAGTGTTTGGCGACACGAGATTGGGAAGAACGTGCAAGTATACATTGATGATGTCGTCATAACATCAAAAAAGGGGCAACGCTGATCGAGGATCTCAAGGAAACCTTCGACAACCTTGATAAGTTCTGCCTCAAACTGAACCCGACGAAGTGTTCCTTTGGCGTCCCAGCAGGAGAACTTTTGGGGTTTCTAGTCTCAGCAAGAGGGATTGAAGCAAATCCCGACAAAATACAGGCTATCGTAACAATGAGGAAGCCAACAAAGTTGAAGGAGATACAACAACTAACGGGGCGAGTCGCAGCTTTGAGCAGATTCGTCGCTAGGCTGGGAGAAAAAGCACTGCCGTTCTACGCTTTGATAAAACAAGGAGATAAATTTCAGTGGAACGAAGAAGCCGACGTAGCTTTCGAGGATTTGAAGCGCACAATTTCGACACCGCCAATTCTGGTGGCACCAAAAGAAAGGGAACCCCTCCTGCTATATATCGCAGCCACACCCCAAGTGGTGAGCACGGTGCTAGTTGTCGAAAGGGAAGAAGAAGGAAAACTCCACGGCGTGCAAAGGCCAGTATACTTCGTCAGCGAAGTTTTATCACCATCAAAACAAAGGTATCCGCAGTACCAAAAGATAGCGTATGGAGTATTCACGACAGCACGAAAATTGCGCCACTATTTTTCGGCACATCCGATCATAGTGGTCAATGAAGCTCCCTTGTCAAATATACCGAACAACCCGAGAGCTACGGGTCGTGTCTCCCTTTGGGGAATAGAACTTTCCCTCGGGACATCACGTATGAAAAAAGAAAAGCAATAAAATCGCAAATACTGCCGGACTTCATCGCAGAGTGGATGGAGTTGCAAAATACAGGACCTCCAGATCTATCGAGAACTTGGACCATGAACTTCGACGGGTCCAAAAGACTGGAAGGAGCTGGCGCAGGAGTAGTACTCATATCACCTGAAGGCGACAAGTTGAAGTACATCCTTCGGATGACGTTCCCTAACGCATCCAACAATGAAGCAGAATATGAGGCTCTCATACACGGAATGAAGATGGCGAAAGCCTGCGGAGCAACTCGACTAAAAATCTTTGGCGACTCACAGCTGGTGGCACAGCAAGTTATGAACCAATGTGATGCAGTCAATGATAGCATGATGGCATACAAGGAGGTATACAACGAACTCGAGAAGTTGTTCGATGGATGCGAAGTAAACCATATTAGCAGATTGAGCAACGACGAAGCCGATGTTCTTGCAAACATCGGGTCGCAATGCCTTGCGGTCCCGCCGGTGTATTCGGGGAAGAAATAACAGAGAGATCCACTAAGTCGACAAAATCAAAAAAGAAGGAGAAGAAACCCTCGGGGCTACCAAGGAAAAGCAAGAGGACGAAGAAGAAGATCAGGACCTGGTCATGGTAATACGAATACCGTGGATGCAGCCGTACATATCATACATCCCGAGGAAAGAAATACCCGACGATCCAGGTTGAGGCAAGGCGAGTAATTCGACGCTCCAAAGCTTTCACGGTGGTCAAGGGAGAATTGTATAAGCGAAGTATTTCAGGCGTCTTGCAAAGGTGCGTCACACCAGAGGAAGGAAGAATAATTCTGAAGGATGTACACGAGGGAATATGTGGCCACCACGCAAGTAGTCGAGCTATCGCAGCCAAAGTTTTTCGAGCAGGATTCTACTGGTTGACAGCAATCGAAGACGCCAAGGACATAGTAAGAACTTGCGACGCGTGTCAAAGGTTTGCCGCAAAACCTCACTCTCCAGCAGCAGAGTTAGCACCAATACCATTGTCATGGCCCTTTGCTCAATGGGGACTTGATATGGTGGGTAAGTTACACAAATCCTGGCCAGGAGGAAAGGAGTACATGCTAGTAGCTGTCGACAAGTTTACAAAATGGATAGAAGCGAAGCCGATAAATTCACTCGGATGGAGCATCCAGCAGTAAAATTCGTAAAAGGCCTCGTCTTCAGATTTGGAGTGCCCCATAGCATCGTCACGCACAACGGCGACAACTTCACATCCCATGAATTCAAAGATTATTGCGAAGAGGTGGGTATCAAGCTGAACTTTGCGTCAGTTGCACATCCTCAAACCAATGGGCAAGTCGAGAAAGCCAATGGTATCATCTGCAATGGCATCAAGAAGCGCTTGTTAGGACCACTCGGAAAAAGCTCGACATACCTGGCCGAAGAACTACCAAGCGTGTTGTGGAGCATCCGAACAACACCAAACACAAGCAACACAGAAACTCCGTTTTTCCGGTTCATGGAGCAGAAGCAGTACTACCAATCGAGATAGAGCACAACTCTCCACGTGTCGCTGAATATGATAAAGAAACATCGAGAAGAGCGCTAGAGGACGACGTCGACGCACTTGATGAAACTCGAGATGAAGTATTATCTCGGGTAACCAAATATCAACAGGACTTGAAGAACTACCACAGTCGACGTTTGCGGCCAAGATCTTTTCAGGTGGGCGACCTAGTTCTTCGGCTCACGCAAAAAAGTCATGAAAAACTCGAGTCACCATGGCTTGGCCCTTACATCGTAACGGAAGTAATCGGAGGAGGAGCATATAGGATAAAGGACAAGAAGACAGGGGTGGAGGAGCCAAACCCCTGGAACGTGGCGCAACTTAGGCGATTCTACGCCTAGAGTTGAAATATAGTCCTTGGAAAACTTCAATGTACTGAAACGCCCGCGAGTTTTCAGACGCACTCTTTTCCTTTTTCGGGGCACCGAGTGGGGCCGGAGAAGGTTTTTAATGAGGCGGGCTCGCGGTGCTGCAATATAAATAAAGATAGTGACAATATAACTTTTCTTCTTTATCGACATGACCAAAATCTTTGCCCCGACGAATTTCAATATAGCTCATCGACAAAAGAAAAACCTTGCCTTGGTATTCAAATACCTCGTGAGTCAATAAAAATACAAAATAGTACTCAGTAAAACGCTCGGGGGCTCATATTCACCTTAAGTATATATATGCCTTGGTTTAAAACCTCGCAAATATACAAATATAATAAAGAGTCACCGAAACACTCGGGGGCTAGACAAACAGAGAAATATAATGATTGCTTTACAATATAGTCATGGATTACAAAGAAGAAATATCTACAAGAAGAAAATAACTAGTCTTGATTCAGTATGTCATCAAGAGTAACTCTGTTTTCCTCAGGAGCAGCACCAAGAAAATCGGCATAATGGCCATCGGCAAAAAAGTCGGCATCCATCCGAAGCAGATCCTCAATCATTTCTTCGGCTATGGGCGTAACCTTCGTATTAATCCTGTCAACACCAACTCTCCGACGTTTTACCTTTTGGTGAACTTTCTCGACAACCCGGGTAAGGTCAAGTTTCGAGTGGCAGATCTGGAGCATGATAAGAGCAAATCTGGCGCCAGCTACTAGTTGAGCTCTGACAAAATCATGGATACTGCGAGCATCCTTAAACCTTTCCATCAATTCAGGAAGAGTTTTTGGTTGGACGTTTCGAGGAAACATGGAGTTGTAAACCATGGACAAGGTCTTGGTGCAGAAGTCAAGGAAATCGCGAGTTTGAAGGGTGCGATCTTGAAATCTGACAATCTGGCGGGTCCTCTCCGGGGTAGCCCAAAACAAAGAACCATGATCCAGGGAAAGATTAACAAGGAGGTTTGTCCTAGCACTTACTCTCTCTTCCTCGGCAGCAGCATCAGTAAAGGCACCTATCAGAATAAAGAAGTGGAAACCTTTAAGAGACAATAGCATGAAGATGAAAGATATCAGAGGATGAAACAGGCATACCCGACATATCTGCAGCTGCTTCATTCATTAATTCGAGCATGAAATTTTCTCGAATAGTCGCCTTTTCAGCCTCGGAAGCAGCAAACTCCTTGGCAGCCACGGCCTCGCGAGCTTGCTGGAGAGCAACTTTTTCGGTTTCAGATGACTTGCGAGCTTGTTCCATCATCACAAGTGTTTGTTTCTTTGCATACTGAAGCTGCTGTCGAAGTTCGTCCAGTTCTTGCGACAAGGTATCGTCGACGAGTGCGATGATCAGCAAAAGTTCTCCTCGCGTGAGAAGAAGAAGGCGACACATTGGAAGGAGCGGAAGTTGGAGTATAGTTATCAAATATCAACTGAAATATAAACAGGATAAAATCAAACGACAAGCAAAGATAGAATTTTTCATTAATTTCTTGGAATAATTACAAAGGCATTACAGTGGAGCTAAGGAAATACGTGTCGCTAAACGATTACTTTGGCGACAAAAGCAAAAGAAACAAAGAAAAACAGAGGCATGCAACTAGACCTCCGGCCTTGACGAGCTAGGAGTCGACGCTGGCTTAATCCCGAGATAGGCCAAGATCTTCTTCGTGTTGGGCTTGGCCGCCTTGATCAGCGACTTCCACCTTGATTGTTCTATTTGCTCGGTGTCGCCAACTTTCATCCAGTCGATAGTCTGTCGACTGTCAGCAACCAAGGCGACAGTGTTTTCAACGGCAACCTTCATATTCTCTTGGCGCATCTTCAGTCCAAGGTCTTCCGGTGTATTGAACATCTTGGCAAGGTTGAGGAAAGTCGCAGGCTCCTCCTTCTTCGGGAAGAAGTAAGGGAACAATGCCGACAATACTGCATTAGCATTCGATACACCTTCACGAATCTCGGACCCATGAAGCTCCAGATAGGAAAGTGCGTCAAGGACCGGATCATCGACAGGATTCGTCAGGTCAAAATCCTGGTTTGTTTGGACTGTCAAGGAAACAAAGTATTAGTGAAAAGACAAGAAACAAAGATTCTCCTAAAAATAGAAGGGAGCAGTAAAATTACCGAAAGTACGGTGACTCGAGTCTTCGAGCGCTTGAGGATTCCTTCTTCACGAGAAGCTTGCGCAGCTTTGTGCTCATCTAAAGCAGCTATAGCATCCTTAAGCTTTTTCTCAGTTCCTCGACACCGGCAGCTTTCGCCTTGGCTTCATCGCCTTCGGTCTTGGCTTTGCTAGCAGCCGAGGTCCGCTTTCTTGCGAGCTGCCTCACTTTGCTCAAGTTTTCGAGAAAGTGCGTCGGCCCGTTCGTTAGCCTCTGCAAGTTTCTCTGTCGAGATATGAAAAAAGAGAGGAGAAAGATCAAAAATCGCGACAAGCACCAAGAGTAAAAAATCAAGGAAAAACAGCAAGTACAAACGTCGTTACCTTCGGCTCTATTAGCATATTCACGGTACCCAACAAATTGGGAACCGATGCGGAGAAGATCCTTGATCATAGGCTGTTCAATGTGAACACAGAAAGAAAAACATCGGCATGGAAAAGAGAAAAGGTGTGAAAAAACAAAGCAAGGAAAATATAGATGTCGACAAGCTTACATCATCTAGGAGCAGAGTCGACGAACTGCCCAACTGAGGGGCAGGTTCAATAATCTTTTCAACCCTTGCCCTTTTTGGTGAAGGGGCAAGGGGGCTTGATGGCGGAGTAGTGGTGACGACATTTTGTTGAGGAGGCGAGGTTTCTTCTCCTTCAACTAGCGTGTCTGAGGCAAGTACAGTACGTGACGTGCTTGTCCGAGGAGCCACGTCAGTAGTTGGAACTTCTTCCTCGTCATCGCTAATAATCAAAAAATCGGCAGCATAAAAAGCAAGATAAGCTAAATATTTCGAGTACAAAAATAGAAAGAAATAAAGACGACTTACGAGCTGATGAGGGATTCGACGATAAAGATCGTAAGTTGCCTTCGGATGAGAAGGAACAACTTCTTCAGCTTTAGAGGTGCCAGAATCTTCAACATCAGTCCTTTTTCTTTTGTTCTTGGGAGAAAAAGCAGGAGGAAGGGATTGCGTCGATTCACTGGCTTCAGACTCAACTTCTTTTTCATGAGAAGCCGCAGATTTGTGAGAACCCGCGACTTCACTTTCACGAATAGTAGAACCTTGAGTATCTTCGGCAACGATGGCTCGTTCTTCGACTTCTCCACCCTCCGGAAGAGGAGGAAGGGAAGTCATGGTAGGATGGTTCTGTAAAAATAGTGACCAGAAGGAAAATTAAAAGAGATGACAATATAATGAGGTGCAGAGAAAGTGCAAAATAAGGTAAAAACTCGGCAAGACAAAATACCTCGGGGAGTGGATTGGCGGCGCTGTACGGTTCCACGCGACAAGAGGAAGGAATTGGGTCTTTACCCAGGCGAGAAAGTCTTCGAATCAACTTCTCCAAGTCCTTGGTGGAAAGGTCACCGGAGATTCTGTTGGCGTCATTTTTACCAGAATATGTCCAAAGGGGATTTTTGCGAGCCTGGAGAGGCTGCACTCTAATCCTAAGGAAATAGGCAGTGATTTGAACACCAGAAAGCTCTTTGCCTCGAGTATTTTGAAGCTGGCGAATACGAGACATGAGCGCCTCTGTCGCCTTTTTCTCTTCCTCGGAAGCTTCGGCATCCCAGGAGCGGCGGCGCTGAATTTTGGCACTTCCGTCGAAAGGAACTATGTTGTGCTCAACGGAGTTGGCGCTTTCTTCGTGAATGTAGAGCCACTTTTTGCGCCATCCTTGGACAGAATCAGGAAATTTGACGTCGAAATAGTCGACATCAGTGCGAACACAGATAACAACGCCACCTATGTTATAAGTGACGTTGTGGGAGCCATTGCGGCGGAGGCAGAAGATGCGTTTCCACAGAGCCCAATTGGGAGGGATTCCGAGGAAGCATTCGCAAAGTGTGATGAAAATAGAAATGTGAAGGATGGAATTGGGAGTCAATTGGTGCAATTGAATCCCATAAACAAAAAGAAGACCGCGGAGGAAATCGTGGATTGGGGTCGAGAGGCCGCGGATGAGATGATCAACAAAACTAACCCGATACTCCATTGGAGGCTTGGGGTAGCTTTCTTCGCTAGGGAAGCGGATGGCGTCCTCCTTCTTCATGAGGCCAAGCCTCTTCAGCATGTTGGTGTCTTGGTTGGAGATTTTGGATCTCTCCCACTCAAGATCCTTGGCGGCCATCTTGGATTCCGGAGTGCTGTGGCGAGTCAGACGCGCGCGCGGTGGCATCAATGGCAATGACAGAGCAATGTGTGTGACTGCGGAAAATCAGAGAGAGATTGGGCGCAGGAGAAGTTTTGCGAAGAGGAACAGGTGAGCGGCGCAAGCGAGG
Organism: Lolium rigidum; assembly: GCF_022539505.1. Lineage (NCBI taxonomy): Eukaryota > Viridiplantae > Streptophyta > Magnoliopsida > Poales > Poaceae > Lolium > Lolium rigidum. The sequence continues at coordinate 313,570,828 of NC_061508.1, read as the reverse complement.
GGATGAACGGAGGTTGAAGAAAGGTTTATATAAGAATCGGGTGAAGCAGTGTGCCGTTGGATGAAGAAATCGTACGGTGAGAATAGATCTTCTAGATACAAGGGTAAAAAGGTATTTTTACTGAGATAGGCGTTACTGTACGTGCGCCAGAAAAAGCGGAGGACGTGTGTCCCCCACTTGCACGACGTGTTAACGTGGTGGAAGCAATGGACCCACAGGGCGAAAGATCACGACTATTCGAGAGGGATGAAGTAAATTTGGTTAAGAGAAGCATGTCGATAAGGAAAGTTAAAGAAGATTGGCGACAGGAAGAATTATTCAATAATTCGGGAGCCTTTGATCAAATACAAGTTTTTGCCCAAATGCTCGGGGGCTACTTCGGAACAAAGTAAATTTTCGAGTATGACAAATATAGAAATTCCGGGAGCCTACAACCAAGCACAAGTCCTTGGCTGTAGCCTCGGGGCTACTCCCATCGGGAGCGCTGTTCGCGCACCCGAGAGATAAAAAAAGAGAGAAGAAGAAAAAGATCATATTGGGAAATAATGACAATATGGCGACAAGGTGGACTAAAATGTTGAGCCTACAACCAAGCACAAGTTCTTGGTTGTAGCCTCGGGGGCTACTCCCATCGGGAACGCTGTTCGCGTGCCCGATGAAGTTAACGAGAGGAAAAATAGAACAGCAAGAGAGTATATTGCGAGTTATAATTAACTCTACATAGACTCCCATCGGGAGAGCAGTATAAGTCATATTTGACTCGATAAAATGTGCCATTCCAACAGCCGGAAAAGCACTCGACAATATATTCTCAGAACGCCGAAGTTGCGATCAATTTCTGAATGCCGCAAATTTGCGAAGGTAAGACCCCAGATCCGTTCTGCTGGGCGTGGCATCGCCAAAGACTGCGCTCTGCTACTTTTATCCGTATCAACGGATACGAAGAAAAATCCTAACGGACGCGTTAGGTACCCGATAAATTCGGCCGGGACTCGACGGAATGGTAAGACCTTAAGCGGCACCTGTCGAAGTTTACACCAGTATCCCGAGATCATGTCCAGGGACGTGATTTTGAAGTAGGGTTTTGCGGATTGCCACTAGAGCAGTTAACTAGTACCTGATCCGTCAGATGAACTAGCCCCAACTACCATTATCCCTGTACAATATAGAATTTTATGTGAAGAAGTATAAAAAAAGTTAAAGCTTCCGAATAAAAATAAACAGTGGAGATTTTCCCTGATTCTACGATTCAAGCAAAATCTCGGGGGCTACTGACATAGGCATCCCAAATGGGCCTGCCGAAGATGGTACCCGGGGTTTACTGGAGGCCCAATACCCGAAGAATAAGAAGATTCGGAAGTCCAAGATTTACTAAGGAAAGATAAGAGTTGTAATAGGAAGTGTTGTTTGTAATCTGGCGGGATGAGTTAGAAACCGTCCCGGACTCTGTAAACTTGTATAGCACGAATCCCTCGGCTCCACCGCCTATATAAAGGGGGAGTCGAGGGACGAAGAATAAATCGAATCATTGTCTGCAAATCCTAGTTTTCATATTCGTCGAGTACTTTCCGGCTGAAACCTTCGAGATCTACTTACCCTCTACTTCCAACTAAACCCTAGCCTACAATCCAGAGGCATTGACAAGTTGATACCTTGTCAATGATAGAATATAAATTTGGTGAGACTACATAAACTCATAAGTTTTATGGGAATGTATGAAGGTTGAAGACGCCAGGCGTCACAATCCTCCAACTATTGGGGCACTAATAATATTCGCATATCCATGAAGTTATCGTCCTTAGTATGCACCGTTGCTAAGACTCGTCGTTTCGAAGCATCACGTGATGATCGGGTGTGATAGATTCTACGTGTGCATACAACGGGTGCAAGCCAGATTTGCACATGCGAATACCAAGGTTAAAACTTTACGAGCCTAACATGTACAGACATGGTCTCGGAAAGTCATCATGATATAATGGATAAAATTATGAGTGAAATTGTTCATCATATTACAAAGTTACTAATAGTGAAATCTGAAACACTTGTCATATGATGATCAACTTCAAAGTAAGAACCTCAAGGTTATTGGTATTTGACCAACAAACCTAGAAGTTATTGAAGGTGAAGTATTTTCCGAATAATGAGGAAAGCTAAAAGAGAAACTACAAAAGATATTTTGGCAGAAAGAAAAAGACTAGAAAGTCTAGCTCGGGTGTATATACATGATATACATGTTATGGTTGTATTCCTAGTTTGGTCACACAATGAAATTCTTGGGTATTAGTACCATATTGGTTGGTATGAAATGTCATACAAAACAACGCAATACAAGAATACAATGGCCTAAGTGACTGACAAGGAATATGATAGGAATGCACTTCTGGAACAAAAATAAAGTGTTATTATGTTCGTCGTTGGCATCCTATCTAGCCCTTAGAATTTATAATAAAGAACTTAATAATTGTTATTTTGCTCTAATCAAATGAAAACAATGAGTTGTTCAAATTATGACATTACTCCATGTACGATGGATAAGTTATTATAAATCTTAATGGTGAAACACACATACATAATACTGACGCTAAAATGCCATAAGGCAAATGATTTGAATTCCACTTATTTGTGGAACCGCAATTTAGGTCATATTAGAAAGGAACGCATGAAGGAACTCCATGCAAATGGATTTTTGGAGTCATTCGATTTTTGAATCGTTTGGCGCTTGCAAATCTTTTCTAAAGAGAATGACTGAAATACCGTTCATAGGCCAAGAGTTGAACGGGCAACTAACTTAGTGGAAAAATACATGATGATGTATGTGGTTCACTGGGCATAGGTTGTGCGGGAGATTCTTCTACTTCATGAAAACTTCCAACAATGAATTGAGTATATATATGTGGATATATTCGATAAGGAAGAAGTTTGAAACATTTGAATGGATTCAAATAAATTTCAGCATGAGGTGGAAATCATCGTAATAGAAAAGTCAAATATCTATGATTGGAGCATAGTAGAAATATTTGAATTACGAGTTTTAGCGAACATCTAAGAGAGTTATGAAATTGTTCTACAACTCACGTTTCTTGGAGTATCATAGTGATGATGGAGTATCCGAGAGATGTATCCAAACCTTGTTGGGTCAATGATGAGATAAAATATTGATGCTATTATAATTTTGTGGATTATGCTTTAGTGACTACCGCTTTTACACTAAATAGAGCATCATCATGATCCGTTGAAATGACACCATACGAGTTATGGCATGGGTATGAACCCTAATAGTCCTTTCTTAAATTTTGGAATGCATAGCATAAAGTAAATAAGTTTACAACCAAAATCGGATGAATGTCTTTGTTGGTTATCCCACAGAATTGATTGGGAATTCTTTCCACTATGGAGACAAAGTCAAAAGTGTTTGTCGATGTTTCTTACTAATTTCCAAGAAATTGTTTTCAGCGAAGTATTTGAGTGGGAGGACAATAAAACTTGATAAGGTTTATGAACCTGAGCATAATGATCAGAGTAGCACAACATCGGAATTGGTTCCGGAAGCGGCCACGACGATCATGGCTCCCATGTCTACAAAATGTTATAGTCATGGAGATCGAAGTACTTATTGAACCTTGTAGGTATGGTTTACCTTGTGATCAAATAAATGATTTGTGAACAAAGGATTGTTTTTGAACAATGATAAACCAACTACATACAAAGAAGTTATGATGGGCCCTGACTCCGTTAAAATGGCTATACGCCATGAAATCCAAGATAGATGAATACTTTTTGAAAGTAAACGGATCTATAAAATTGATGGACTTGGATGGAATATCATTGAATAAGCTTGACTTGTCGAAAAGTTGTTTACGACAAAGTTCAAAGAGTTGACTACGATAAGATTAGATCTTCCGTAGCAATGCTTATAGTCTATGTGGATTATTCTAGTAATCGCTACATATTTCTTTCATGAGATATGATAGTAGGATGGCAAAATACATTACTTAACGAAGTGTGTATTAAAGGTGTATACAAGATACAACCAATTGTTTTGCTAGTCCGTGGAATACTAGATAGGTAAACGAACTTCAATTAGATGAAGTGAGTATCACGGAGTTGGAATCTTCACCGGATGAAATAGTCAAAGAGTTTTTGATTTCATCAGAAACGATGAAGAGGCTTGCATTTGCAAGAAATTAAGTGGGAGCGCTGAGACATATTTATAATACTTTATGTAGATACATATAGTTGGTTATAAATGATGTAATTATATACTTGATTATAAAAGGTTTCATTGAGAATTAACTTCAATGAAAGGATATGGACTGAAACATATTTAGTGTCAAGATCTATGAAGATAGATTAAAACACATAATAAGTTTAAGTCAAAGTACATAGAAAGGATATTGAAGTAGTTCAATATAGAAATATTAAGAAAATGTTCTTGTCATGTGAAGTTTTAACAAAACTTGAGTGTATCTGACACTCAATGAGTAAAAACACATGAGTGATTTAGATCACAATTAATATGTACACAATCGGATGTCCTGTGCTCTAAAATGTTAGGAGCATATACCGGAATGATTCATGTAATGATCATTGGACAAACGAGTAAGAATATCCCTGTGTACTTTAGAAGAACCAAGGATATATAAATAGTTTTGTATGGAGAAAAGACAAACAAATCGCTGTAAGGTGTTGCACCGATATTGGTTTTGTCACATATAAAAATAAAATTTCAATCTCAAAATTAGGCTAAGTGTTGTTTAAAAGGTAACACAATGCTAGATTTAGAAGAGTTCTAAATATTGTGACGGATTCTACAAACGAAGGCAGAATATGTCATTGTTTTGACAATGACTGAGGATGTTAAGTCAAGATGTTCTTTGAGAACTTGGTGTAGTTCCGATAGTGTCGGAACCTTGAAGCTATATTGTGTATGACAATATTAGTGACATATTTCAGACCGCGGAATTAAGGTTCCACCAGAAGACCAAACATATTTAATACCGACTCATTTGGAAAATGAGTGATGCGTGAAGACGCAAATGAATTACAAAATACATACGTTTCTGAGTGTGTCAGAACCGTTGACTAAAGCTCTCCCTAGGGCAAAGTATGACCAACACCAGAATGCCATGGGTGTTAAGTACCTTACAATGTAATCTAGATTATTGACTCTAGTGCAAGTGGGAGATCTGTTGGAGATATGCCCAAGAGGCAATAATAAAAGTGGTTATTATATATCTTTATGTTTATGATAAAAGTTTATATATCATGCTATAATTGTATCAACCGAAACATTGATACATGTGTGTTATGTAAACAACAATGAGTCCCTAGTAAGCCTCTTGTATAACTAGCTTGTTGATTAATAGATGATCATAGTTTCATGATCATGAACATTGGATGTTATTAATAACAAGGTTATGTCATTATGTGAATGATACAATGGACACACCCAATTAAGCATAGCATAAGATCACGTCATTAAGTTATTTGCTATAAGCTTTCGATACATAGTTACCTAGTCCTTATGACCATGAGATCATGTAAATCACTTATACCGGAAAGGTACTTTGATTACATCAAACGCCACTGCGTAAATGGGTGGTTATAAAGGTGGGATTAAGTATCCGGAAAGTATGAGTTGAGGCATATGGATCAACAGTGGGATTTGTCCATCCCGATGACGGATAGATATACTCTGGGCCCTCTCGGTGGAATGTCGTCTAATAGCTTGCAAGCATATGAATGGTTCATAAGACACCACATACCACGGTACGAGTAAAGAGTACTTGTCATGAGACGAGGTTGGACGAGGTATAGAGATACCAATGATCAAACCTCGGACAAGTAAAATATCGCGTGACAAAGGGAATTGGTATCGTATGTGAATGGTTCATTCGATCACTAAAGTCATCGTTGAATATGTGGGAGCCATTATGGATCTCCAGATCCCGCTATTGGTTATTGGTCGGAGTGAGTACTCAACCATGTCCGCATAGTTCACGAACCGTAGGGTGACACACTTAAAGTTGGATGTTGAAATGGTAGAACTTGAATATGGAATGGAGTTCGAATATTTGTTCGGAGTCCCGGATGAGATCCCGGACATCACGAGGAGTTCCGGAATGGTCCGGAGAATAAGATTCATATATAGGATGTCATTTTATGTGAATTAAAATGATGCGGAAGGTTCTATGGAAGGTTCTAGAAGGTTCTAGAAAATTCCGGAAGAAACCACCAAGGAAGGTGGAGTCCCGGAGGGACTCCACCTCCATGGCCGGCCAACCCTAGTGGGGGAGGAGTCCCAAGTGGACTCCCCTATGGGGGCCGGCCACCCCCACATGGAAGGGGGAATCCCACCCAAGTGGGATTCCCACCTTGGGTAGGTTTCCCTATCACATGGAAGGTTTTGGGTTCGGGTCTTATTCGGAGACTTGTAGTCCAACACTTGGGGCTTCCACCTATATAATGAGGGGCCAAGGGGAGGGGCCGGCCAACCCCAAGACCACAACCCGGCCGCCCCCTTGAGTGGCCGGCCACCCCCTCCCAAACCCTAGCCGCCCCCTCTCCTCCATAGCTCCCGCGTGCTTTAGCGAAGCTCCGCCGGAGTTCTCCACCGCCACCGACACCACGCCGTCGTCGCTGTCGGATTCAAGAGGAGCTACTACTTCCGCTGCCCGCTGGAACGGGAGGTGGACGTCGTCTTCATCAACAACCGAACGTGTGACCGAGTACGGAGGTGCTGCCCGTTCGTGGCGCCATGATCAAGATCTTCTACGCGCTTTTGCAAGCGGCAAGTGAACGTCTACCGCAGCAACAAGAGCCTCATCTTGTAGGCTTTGGAATCTCTTCAAGGGTGAGACTCGATAATCCCCTCGTTGCTACCGTCTTCTAGATTGCATCTTGGCTTGGATTTCGTGTTCGCGGTAGGAAATTTTTTGTTTTCTATGCAACGTTATCCTACACAGGCAGCATTAGTAGTAATTGAGAGAATAGAGATCTTACATCTATAAATAGGTGGAACTTGTTCATTGTGTGTTTTCCTTCTCTTGAGCCACCACAAATACCAGCACGCCACCGATAATGTTTCTTTTAGACCAATATTAGAGAAACTAGGAAGAGAATTGTCTTGTCGGCGAAGAATATGTTCCAACATGGCAGACCCTGCCATATCGGCACTGGCGGCTTCCTCTTTCACCGGTTGAAGACCAAGCGAACTCCAAAGCTCAATTGTTGGTTGGCATTGAAACAAAAGGTGGCTAATATCTTTAGGGCCTTGGTTGCAAATCGGACACCCCCCTGGTGTAGGAATGTTGCGATTCGCCAATGTGCACTTCAGCGGAAGAATTCCATGGAGAGCCCGCCAAATAAAAATCTTCACCTTACTAGGGATTTTAAGTTTCCATAATGTTTTCGACACTGGATTATTTATAGACCCGTCAGGGAGAGCCAACAGACCCGCTGAGGCTCCAAATTGGTGCTTCCATTGTACATGATACCCAGAACATACTGTGTAGCGCCCATGTTTGGTGAAACTCCAAGCCAAAAAATCATCAAACGCTTGGTAATTAATAGGAATTTGAAGAATTCGGCCAACATCCACTGGACTAAATAAATTGCTCAACAAAGCGGACATCCCATCCTCCTGTATACGGATCTAATAATTTTGAAACTTTTGTGATCACTGCATTACCTTGTGAAGAAATAATCTTCTGTGAAGGACAGCTAGGAATCCAAGGGTCTTTCCAGATGTTGATTGATTCACCATCTACCCTCCAAATATGTCCCCGCCTAACTACTACTAGGCCGGCTAGAATACTTAGCCAAGTGAAAGAAGATCCCGCTTTAGGTCCAGATTTTAGAATGTCACCCTGAGGATAATATTTAGGGCGCAAGACTTGGGCGCAGAGGGATTCTGGATCATTGATTAGCCTCCATACTTATTTTTCTAACAGAGCAAGATTAAAGGAATGAAAATCACAAAACCCATACCTCCATCATTTTTTGGGTAACACAGCTTCCACCAAGCATACCAATGCATTTTATTACTATTCTCATCATCTCCCCACCAGAATTTAGCAGTCGCATCCATCATTGCCTTGCACACCAATTTTGGAATCAAGAAAACCGACATAGCATATACCGGTATTGCTTGGGCAACCATCTTCAGTAGAATATCTTTGCCTCCAATAGAGAGTTGTTTTTATTTCCAAAGATTGATGCGTTGAATAATCCTCTAAATAAAGTGCTGGAAACAATCACTCTTATCCGCACCCACCAGAGCAGGGAGGCCAAGATATTTATCAGAAAGAGCTTCTGTATCAATATGGAGAGCTTCACAAATTTCTGCTCTCATCAGACTGTTAGTACAAGGTGAAAAGAACACACTTGATTTAGATAAACTTACCAGTTGTCCCGAGTTTGCACAATAGGTATCCAAACTTGTTGCAAGGAAGTTGCATTAGTCATATGAGCTTTCATGAGAATTAGGGAATCATCAGCAAATAGTAGATGTGAGACTGATGGTGCATTTCTGCACACCCTTACCCCATCGATGCCACCAACTTTTTCTTCATGCAGCAAAAGACTGGATAAACCCTCCGCACAATGGAGGAACAAATAAGGTGAAAGGGGATTGTTGTGGGTATACTTCATGGGTGTACCATCGACAGTGCCTAGATCCGGCAAGCCCGGGTGGCCCACAGATGGTTGAGATTCTATCTTAGGTCGTGTCCATAGCCATGTGTTGGTCTCAAGGTTGCAAGATGGAGAAGATGGAGTACAATGATGAAGACGGTGTCGAAGAGAGACGAAGACGGTGTTGAAGATGGAGAGAGATGAAGACGGCGTAGAAGATGGATGAAGACGGTGGCGTGCATTAAAGATGGAGAAGATGGTGGCATGTACAAGGTTGAAGAGGATGAAGACGGAGTTCGCCGACTCGAGAGAAACGCGCAAGGTTAAGGTTTGTGCTAGATAGGATAGTAGGTCGCATCATCGGAGAGAGCTCAAACCTTGCATGCATTGCATCGTGTTTCTTAGTTCTTCTTGGTTCTTATCCATGAGATGAGTTAGAGCTTGTGTTCATTCTCATAACAAGCTCTAGCTCATCGGAGACGGATTCCAGATGCATCGCATGTTGCACGTGCAAGGGTGATGATTTTCCCGATATACCATATTGAGAGGTTACACCTCTATGACCATGAGAAAATCATCACTCACTCTTTTGCATGTTTTCACCGTGTTTAGTGGTAGCTCTCGTTGTCCTCTTTCCGGCAAAATTGGTTTCGCCTCAATCGGAGTTTCCTAGCTCGAGATATTGCCGTTTCGGTATCGCAGTTTAAAGAAAAAAAGGGAAGGGCGGTAGTACCGGTCAGGTACCGGTTTGGTCTCTGTGAGACACTGGATCCGGTCCGGTATTGGCCCGGTACTGACCCGGTAGTACCGCTCGAGCGGTAGTACCGCTTGTGGTACCGTTTTGGGCCGATTTTTGACCGTTTTCTGTGCAGTTTGCGCGCGAACGGTAGTACCGCTTTGACAAGCGGTAGTACCGCTCGGGCGTGAATCTGACCGTTTTTCTGCCTCCAACAGCTATATTTTGGGCCCCCTATTTATACCTCTCTTCCACCTCTGACCCAACCACTTCTTCCCCTCCATTCTCTCTCCTTCATTGTTGACCTTGAAGAGCTTCTTCCTCCTCTTGATCCCCCCACTATTTCTTGCATATTTTTGGGGGAAAGGAGAGAGGAGATCTAGATCTAGAGATTCACCAATTGAATCCCTCTCTAAGTGAGGGGATCTTGCTAGATCTAGATCTTGGAGTAATTTGGTGTTCCTCCTCTATTTTGTTCTTCCTCCCTTATTCCCCCAATAACTTTTGTAGCTTTATTGGAATTTGGGAGAGAAGAACTTGGGCATCTTAGTGGTGTTCTTAGCCATTGCATTAGGTGCATTGGTTTGGGTTCTCTCCGTGGTTTCGATCACGTAGAGGGCATGTTGACCTTAGTGGTGTTGTTGCCTTAGTGGCCTTGTTGCCTTTGTGGTGTTCTAGCCTTTGTGGCCTTGTAGCCTTTGTGGCCTTGTCGTCTTTGTGGCGTGGTAGCCTTTGTGGCGTTGTTGCCTTTGTGGAGTGTGGTAGCCTTTGTGGTTTTGGAGCCGGTTGTGGCGCGTTGGTGTCTTGGTGGCTTTGTTGCCGGTGTGGCGTGTTGTAGCCTCTTGTGGCCTTGTACTTGAGAGCCTCCGTGTTGTGGAGTTGCCTCAAGCTTGATACTTGGGGTTTTGCCCAAGCTTGTACGGGTTCGGTGACCACCCTCAAGGGTCCCTTAGTGGATCCGAGGCTTTCCCCTTGGTGGAAAGGCTCGAGGAGATACGGTGGCCCTAGTGGCTCATTGGAGTGCCTTGTGCCTCCACACCGCTCCAGACGGAGACGTAGCACCCTTGGGTGTGAACTTCGGGATACATCGTCGTCTCCTCGTGCACCGGTTACTTCTCAACCCGAGCTCCTTTACCTATGCACTTTACCTTGTTATATCTACCTTGCTTGATGTGCTATACCTAGCTTGTTATCACCTTGTTCCTCATCATGCTAGCATAGGTTGTTGGTGCTCTTAGGCAAACCCTTTGTTGATAGGCTTTGAGCTAAACTAGTAAACACATGTGTAGTTTTATTCCGCCTAGTTTATCTCTCAAGTAGAAGTTTTTATACACCGCCTATTCACCCCCCTCTAGGCGACGTCCTAGTACATTCAATTGGTATCAGAGCTAGGGCTCTCTTATCTTGTTGGGCTTGACCGCCTAGAGAGTATGACGTCGACTAGAGGATTAGTGCACATTTCCACCTTTACATTTGATGGCACTGATGGCGTGTATTTCACACGTTCGTTGGGAACCCAAAGAGGAAGGTATGATGCGCACAGCAGCAAGTTTTCCCTCAGAAAGAAACCAAGGTTTATCGAACCAGGAGGAGCCAAGAAGCACGTTGAAGGTTGATGGCGGCGGGATGTAGTGCGGCGCAACACCGGAGATTCCGGCGCCAACGTGGAACCCGCACAACACAACCAAAGTACTTTGCCCCAACGAAACAAGTGAGGTTGTCAATCTCACCGGCTTGCTGTAACAAAGGATTAACCGTATTGTGTGGAAGATGATTGTTTGCGGAGAAAACAGTAAAACAAGTATTGCGAGCAGATTTGTATTTCAAGTATTAAAGAATGGACCGGGGTCCACAAGTTCACTAGAGGTGTCTCTCCCATAAGATAAAAGCATGTTGGGTGAACAAATTACAGTCGGGCAATTGACAAATAGAGAGGGCATAACAATGCACATACATGTCATGATAAGTATAGTGAGATTTAATTGGGCATTACGACAAAGTACATAGACCGCCATCCAACTCGCATCTATGCCTAAAAAGTCCACCTTCCAAGTTATCGTCCGAACCCCTTCCAGTATTAAGTTGCAAAGCAACAGACAATTGCATTAAGTATGGTGCGTAATGTAATCAACAACTACATCCTCGGACATAGCGCCAATGTTTTATCCCTAGTGGCAACAACACAACACAACCTTAGAACTTTCTGTCACTGTCCCAGGTGTCAATGCAGGCATGAACCCACTATCGAGCATAAATACTCCCTCTTGGAGTTAAGAGCAAAAACTTGGCCAGAGCCTCTACTAATAACGGAGAGCATGCAAGATCATAAACAACACATATGTAATAACTTGATAATTAACATAACATGGTATTCTCTATCCATCGGATCCCGACAAACACAACATAGAGTATTACAGATAGATGATCTTGATCATGTTAGGCAGCTCACAAGATCCAACAATGAAGCACAATGAGGAGAAGACAACCATCTAGCTACCGCTATGGACCCATAGTCCAGGGGTGAACTACTCACTCATCACTCCGGAGGCGACCATGGCGGTGTAGAGTCCTCCGGGAGATGAATCCCCTCTCCGGCAGGGTGCCGGAGGAGATCTCCAGAATCCCCCGAGATGGGATTGGCGGCAGCGGTGTCTCTGGAAGGTTTTCCGTATCGTGGTTTTTTCGCATCAGGGGTTTCGCGACGGAGGCTTTAAGTAGGCGGAAGGGCAGAGTCGGAGGGTTGACGAGGGGCCCACACCATAGGGCGGCGCGGGCCCCCCTCTGGCCGCGCGGCCCTATGGTGGCGGCGCCTCGTCGCCCCACTTCGTATGCTCTTCGGTCTTCTGGAAGGTTCGTGGCAAAATAGGACCCTGGGTCTTGATTTCGTCCAATTCCGAGAATATTTCGTTACTAGGATTTCTGAAACCAAAAACAGCAGAAAACAGAGAATCGGCACTTCGGCATCTTGTTAATAGGTTAGTTCCATAAAATGCACGAATATGACATAAAGTGTGCATAAAACATGTAGGTATCATCAATAATATGGCATGGATCATAAGAAATTATCGATACGTCGGAGACGTATCAAGCATCCCCAAGCTTAGTTCTGCTCGTCCCGAGCAGGTAAAACGATAACAAAGATAATTTCCAAGTGACATGCCATCATAACCTTGATCATACTATTTGTAAACATATGTAGTGGATGCAGCAATCAAAACAATGGTAATGACATGAGTAAACAAGTGAATCATAAAGCAAAGACTTTTCATGAATAGTACTTCAAGACAAGCATTAATAAGTCTTGCATAAGAGTTAACTCATAAAGCAATAAATCAAAGTAAAGGTATTGAAGCAACACAAAGGAAGATTAAGTTTCAGCGGTTGCTTTCAACTTGTAACATGTATATCTCATGGATAATTGTCAACATAGAGTAATATAACAAGTACAATATGCAAGTATGTAGGAATCAATGCACAGTTCACACAAGTGTTTGCTTCTTGAGGTGGAGAGAGATAGGTGAACCGACTCAACATAAAAGTAAAAAGAATGGTCCTTCAAAGAGGAAAGCATCGATTGCTATATTTGTGCTAGAGCTTTTATTTTGAAAACATGAAACAATTTTGTCAACGGTAGTAATAAAGCATATGAGTTATGTAAATTATATCTTACAAGTTGCAAGCCTCATGCATAGTATACTAATAGTGCCCGCACCTTGTCCTAATTAGCTTGGACTACCGGATCTTTGCAATGCACATGTTTTAACCAAGTGTCACAATGGGGTACCTCCATGCCGCCTGTACAAAGGTCTAAGGAGAAAGCTCGCATTTTGGATTTCTCGCTTTTGATTATTCTCAACTTAGACATCCATACCGGGACAACATGGACAACAGATAATGGACTCCTCTTTAATGCATAAGCATGTGGCAACAATTATTATTCTCATATGAGATTGAGGATATATGTCCAAAACTGAAACTTCCACCATGAATCATGGCTTTAGTTAGCGGCCCAATGTTCTTCTCTAACAATATGCATGCTCCAACCATTAAGGTGGTAGATCTCTCTTACTTCAGACAAGACGGACATGCATAGCAACTCACATGATATTCAACAAAGAATAGTTGATGGCGTCCCCAGAAGCATGGTTATCGCACAACAAGCAACTTAATAAGAGATAAAGTGCATAAGTACATATTCAATACCACAATAGTTTTTAAAGCTATTTGTCCCATGAGCTATATATTGCAAAGGTGAATGATGGAATTTTAAAGGTAGCACTCAAGCAATTTACTTTGGAATGGCGGATAAATACCATGTAGTAGGTAGGTATGGTGGACACAAATGGCATAGTGGTTGGCTCAAGTATTTTGGATGCATGAGAAGTATTCCCTCTCGATACAAGGTTTAGGCTAGCAAGGTTATTTGAAACAAACACAAGGATGAACGGTGCAGCAAAACTCACATAAAAGACATATTGTAAACATTATAAGACTCTACACCGTCTTCCTTGTTGTTCAAAACTCAATACTAGATATTATCTAGACTCTAGAGAAACCAAATATGCAAACCAAATTAGCAAGCTCTAAGTGTTTCTTCATTAATGGGTGCAAAGTATATGATGCAAGAGCTTAAACATGAGCACAACAATTGCCAAGTATCAAATTATCCAAGACATTTTAGAGTTACTACATGTAGCATTTTCCAATTCCAACCATATAACAATTTAACGAAGAAGAAACTTCGCCATGAATACTATGAGTAGAGCCTAAGGACATACTTGTCCATATGCTACAGCGGAGCGTGTCTCTCTCCCATAAAGTGAATGCTAGGATCCATTTTATTCAAACAAAACAAAAAAACAAAAACAAACCGACGCTCCAAGCAAAGTGCATAAGATGTGACGGAATAAAAATATAGTTTCAGGGAGGAACCCGATAATGTTGTCGATGAAGAAGGGGATACCTTGGGCATCCCCAAGCTTAGACGCTTGAGTCTTCTTATAATATGCAGGGGTGAACCACCCGGGCATCCCCAAGCTTAGAGCTTTCACTCTCCTTGATCATATTGTATCATACTCCTCTCTTGATCCTTGAAAACTTCCTCCACACCAAACTCGAAACAACTCATTAGAGGGTTAGTGCATAATAAAAATTAACATGTTCAGAGGTGACACAATCATTCTTAACACTTCCGGACATTGCATAAAGCTACTCGGACATTAATGGATCAAAGAAATTCATCCAACATAGCAAAAGAGGCAATGCGAAATAAAAGGCAGAATCTGTCAAAACAGAACAGTCCGTAAAGATGGATTTTATTAGGCCACCATGACTTGCTCAAATGAAAATGCCCAAATTGAATGAAAGTTGCGTACATATCTGAGGATCATGCACGTAAATTGGCTTAATTTTCTGAGCTACCTACAGGGAGGTAGACCCAGATTCGTGACAACAAAGAAATCTG
>NC_061508.1:313538497-313555894 GCF_022539505.1 Lolium rigidum | reverse complement strand
ATATCAATGAATAACAGCAAATTATGATATAAAATAGTGATGCAAATTGGACGTATCACCGACCACCTCACTCTCTCTCCCTTTCTCTCTCGCGCGTGTCCGAACCCTAACCCTAATCCCCTCTGGCGATTCGCGTCGCCGCCGTCTTCTCGGAATTGTTCCGGCCATCTCCGGCCGTCGCCGCCGGCGAGGTATGGCGCATCTGAACCGCCGTTCAACGGTGCTTCAGATCCACCACGGCGATTTGTGATGCGCTGCCTGCTCGTCTCGCCCCCTTCGCCTCTGGTCTCCTGGCGTGGAGTGCCGTGGCGATCTCGTCGCCGCCGACGCTCCAGGTGCCGTGGCGCCACCGTGCTCGTCCGTGGTGCTGCCGTGGATGCTGCCGTGGAGCGCTTGCGCTCGGCGACGCCAGGCCAGGCGCGGCTTGGCGCTGCCGTGGGTGGCCCGTGCCGCCGTGCCGCCATGGCATGCCTTGGTGCTGCTGCTCCAGGTATGTGCGCCTCCTTTCTTCTGCTCCTCGCCTGTGCTTGACCTTCTTCCTCTGCTAGCTCTACTGCTGTGCTGTGCTTGCCTGCACAGAGCTGTTGTGCTCTTCTGCAGCACCATGTGTGCCTGCTCCTGCTGTGCTGTGCTGCTGCGCTAGGCATGTGCTACTGCTGTGTGATGCTCTGCCATATCTCTGTGCAAGAATTCCTGATCTAATTGGTTGCTATGCTTTCATTTCTTGCTTAATTCCCTCTCTGTGGCTCTGTTCTAGTTACTAAGCTCGCCAGATACTCAAGTGTGTTCATATATGCTTGCTCATGAGCATCTTGTAATGCTCATGGACTGCTAATTTGCTATGGCTTGATTACAGTGTATAGTTCTTGCATAATTGCAAGTGCCTGAGCTACTGTGGCTAATTCTTGTGCTCAATTTATGATTATGCTCAATTTGAGTATCACTGTGGCTTATCTGTGTTATACAGTGATGAATTTATATGTTTGGCTGGTGTATTATGATCTAGTGGTTCATCAAGCATTTGATGTGCTTCTGGATACAATCATAAAGTTATTAATTGATTATCTGTGAAGCATCTCTTGCTTACTGTGACTGTTTAATTCATACCAGTACTGTGTGATGCTAGGGACTGATTCATGCATGCTTTGGTGTGCTCTAACAGGCTCTGGTGATCAATTGATCACCACTAGCTTGTTGTTTGCATGCTGGTTCATTGCCTGTGTCTAACTGCAATGATCCATTGGATCATCTGCAGGGCTTGGTGCATGGTTTTCCTCTCTGTTTCATTTATCTATATAGTTTTGACTTATTGAATAGATAAATGATGTGAACTGCCTTGCAGTGATGATCATTTGAGTTGATTTAGTAGAGCTAGAGGGATGCCAATAAGATATTGGGAACCCTAGCTCATGCTGAACCCCATTTGGGTGATGATGCAGTGGCTTAGTGACTGTTCTTGTGGGTTTGAGGTAGCCCTGACAGCACTTGTGCTGCTGTCATGGTAGCTCCCCACTCTGTGGCTTACTGTATATGGACAAAGGCTTGCTGGCTGATCATGTATGATTGCCAGAGGCTTTGTGATGTTGACAAAATTGGTAGAAGATTATATATCTACCATTCTGATGCTGTAGCTAGACAATTAGGTGCTTGGTGTCTTGGAAGGGCTACATGGATTGAATCCATGCTGGATTTCTCTGGTTGTGTCACTGTGTTGACAAAACCTGTGTTCCCTTGGTTAATCTTCCTCCTAGCCTTTGTTTGATTTACTGGCACCATTTAGTCTTGCAACCAAATGATGATATATCCAGGGTTTCATGCCCACTTTGCTTCTGTGATGCAAGTGTATGCTTATTTATGAGCAAGACAGATGCTTGCTCATGATTCTTGTGTATACCTCACTCCAGCTCCTAGAATTGAGTGTTGGTGTAGAGGATTGCTGCTGTGTTGATCTTATGCTTGCCCTTCTCCTCCTTGCAAGCTGGTGGTGCTCGATTTGATTCAGTGGTAATATTGAGCAGGTTGAACAGTGAAGCTGTTCTTCCTGTTCTTGAGTTCTTGGTTTGCTGTTCTTGCTAGCTAGTGACTTACCAGTGCAATCCTATCGATGGAATGGCTAGGGTTTACTGTGGAGGCTTTATATGATCTCCTTCTCCTTCTCTGGTCGATAACAAGGCCTGGCAGCTTGTTGGTGACTCACCAGCTGTGTGTGTGTGGTGTGCTGCATGCACACTGCTGTGTGAGCAGCCTAGCTGTGTGTGTGTGCACATACTTGGTATCTGGCTTGTGTCTTGGCTGAGAGTGGATCAGCTCGGCAGACTTGATATTATCCACCATTTTCACTTTTCTTGCTAACCTGCCAAGTGGCTTTGCCACTTGGCTTAATCCTTGTTTGGTCTTTGTGTGTGTGTGCAGGGACAATGTGATGATCAAGATGAAGATCAAGATCTTCTTGAGCAAGAATTACATGATGATCAACAATGTAGTTTAGGACATGTAATTGACTTGTAATTTTCCTTTTTCTTTTTCTAATTCTTCAATTCTTGTAATGTGTTGTAAATTTATATATCTATTCTGGATATTGTAATGACATTGTATTATGTGTGTGATTATCAATAAAGCTCAAGTTTTCCTTAATGAGCTTTATGTAATTGTTGTATTACTTATAGTCTTGATTAATGATAATTGTTTGTTAATTATCTCAAGTTTGAATTATGTGATAACCATTTGATGTTTGTATTTGAAATTCAAATTTCAAATTTGGTTTGAATTCAATCATACAACTTAATTTTAGAATTCAATCATGGAACTTAAGATTGTGATGCATCTTCTATTCTCTCTTCTCAAAACCCTAATCTAGTTAAGTAAGAACAAGTTCATCGCACTCTCGAAACCCTAACCCTGTAGGATGTCGAGAGAGAAACCTATCCCCCTTCGATGCAGTTTTGTTTTAAAAGCGTGAAATTTCCCCGGAATTTACAATGCAATGCACATCCCTTTCTAAAATCTACCCCTCGATCGTCTCTAAACCTGGGACATTACAGATTAAAAGATCTCCATCAGACGGCTACCAATGACTCGTATAGATAAATATCTCTAAGTTGAATTAGTCCACACACTAGCCAACACAATTAAAAGTCTGAATTAACAGAAAGGGTTAGTGCAATCCAGAAACTCAATTCGGCTCCCGGGTGCGTATGATCCCTCTACCATAAAAACATATTTTCAAGTGTTAAAAAATTTTGACAAAAAAAATTTACGTGTACGTCTCCATAATATAAGTGTATTCGTCAAGTTTCACGAAAAAATGATATTTTTTTAGTCTAAGCGAAAAAGAGAAAATTTATCTTGTGACAAGTCTTTGTTTCAGCACCAAATTTTGTCTTTTTTACACACGCCGCATGACATGTTGATTTTTCATGAAACGATTTTTTGAGCGCGTAGCACATAAAGATGTACGTGCGAAATTTTTGTTTCGGTTTTTTTAACATTTTAAAATGTGTCTAACATGTATTTCAAAATAAAGGGAGCATACGCTCCCATGTGCCAAAACATCACTCCCCAATCCAATCTGCCTATACACTTCGACACTTAATAGATTCTTATATAAAGTAACAAGCTCAGATGTCTATACAAGTTATATTCATAGTAGAAATTTTAATCGTTTCTAGTTTTATGTATGCTTTGAGTGCCATGACGATTTTTCAATAATCAAGTTGAGATAAGTACATTCTTGGAGATGGGACTCATAGCGAGACTAAGTATGAAGCCAAGAACCAAAACTTAAATAGCACAAATAATATTATTTTTTAACCTACAAGGAGAAAGGAATCACTTGGAGATTTGAATACGTATACTTGGGGAAGCTCAACCTACGAGATAGTCGCCTAGTCAAAATACATATTTTATTACTAATTTAAATTACGATATAGGGCTTGGTTGTCGTCGCAATATTCTCTTTTTTATCCATGCAAGAACCGAGATAGATCGGTCACCGTAATTTTTATTCATGTGCAAGAACCGAGGAAGATCAGTCACTGTAAATTTTCTATCTTGATCACATCTGATCTCATGCCCTTCTCAAGTTTTTTTTTTTCTTTGAGAGGATGCCCTCCTCAAGTTGGAAGACATTAAATTAACATAGCACTCATGTGATGTGGAACTACTCTCTCTTTCTCTCTCTCTCTCTCTCTCTCTCTCTCTCTCTCTCTATAGTTTTGTGAGGCTCTGGAAATTTGTACGAGGTACACGTCAAAGGTACACCAGCTTTGTCTTGTTAAAGCCACTTGAAAGGTGCATATATCTTTGCAATTAGACCGCAGCACTCTACCTTTACCTAGCTCCTTGTCATGCATTTGGCTAATTAATCTTCAGATCAGGTGAGCTTTTGTCATGTAGGGGCACCTTCTCATTTGGTACGCACAACCTAATTAATAATTTTTAATATTCTAGATGATGATGATCTTTACCTAGGTACTGAACCTTGCTACCCAAAAGTGTCCGTTCTCCAATCCTCCCTGAATGTATATCCATAAATCTGTAGCTGGCATAGCATGTTTGAATCTTATATAAGTTAACTTTATTAGAACTATGGTTAGGTAAAGTGTGAATGCCGCAAAAACAGGACTATCGAACCATGATTATAAATAACGAATCCATCCATTAATTCACGAGTATTATGTTTGCGCGCGCCGCGCCGTCGCACATGGCCATTGGCCTAGCACTGGATACATGGGTGCAGTGTAGGGGAGCGGGCTGCACGATGATAGAGTGCAAGTGCGCCGTAGACAAATCGCTCCCAGATCCGGCGACGCTGCCGCCGCACGTGCACGCATGGATGCAGAACCGGCGTAAAGTCATATACATACCATTTCGTTTTATTTTCCCCGCATATTCCCGGTTAACAAATTACTAAGTAATAATGCACTACACTATTCCCGGAAATAAAAGTCAGCTTTCCACATGTCCAGGAGTACGAGCATGGGGATTCATAACTAAAAATATTTTTATTATCTAGACACCACACAACTGAATCTACTTCAGATGAAGTGAACCGGTACATACCCATCATGGGTTTTCGGGGCGGATTTACCGTCTGGGCATCCTGGCCAAAAATGCCCGGGCTTGGCGGCGCTGCTTACACGGACTCCGGCGAGGTTCCTAAACGACGCACATAGCTAGCTAGAACAACCAAGAATCAGTTGAAAATTCTCATTTCAGAGTAAAAACGAGCTGAAAAGTAGCGTGCATCCCAAGCAGCACAACCTGAGTACCTGACCCATTGGATTACATAGCCCATACTTAGGCCACTACTCACATACAAGAAGCTAGACAAAAGTGAAATGGAATCGTTCGATCAGTTCGTACTCACTTACACGAAGCTAGACAAACGAATATATATGTGATATTTGTGGTTCTTTGTCGATCATGTGCCCAAACTCTGAAAGTTTCCTAGGTCTATCACTGTTGGGTTTCCGGCCCTCTTGCCGGTGCCATCGCCGATTTGCTCTGTCAGGTATGGCCTTGAAGTCGTGGAGGTGCTGCTGACCACAACTTCACATTAACTAGAATGTTCTTGTTTTTTATAGGAAGTTTCGAAGTAATCTTGAGGATGCTTGGTGAGGCGGCGGAATAATGTCCTTCCCGCACTATCCTCACTATGCCGCAACACCTAGCACTGGTGCATGGCTCGTGGAGTTGTGTCCGTCAAATCAGACTGATTTTCGTGTTTGTTGAAGTGGTTTCGGATCTGGCTCTTCCGATATATGGTTGCCATCATTGGCGATGGTTGTTACTCCGATGCGCTGGGCTTTTGTGCCTTAGGGCATCGTAGTGACCCGATCCATTCGGAAACCAAATATCTCTATTTTGATCTGTTTGCGTCGATCCGCAGGTCCTCCCCTTATGCATTTGGGTTAGGGAAAACCGAGTGTGCCAACACATTTTGGTTTTTCCAATCCTCATAGACGCCATTGCCTTAATGTCGGCATGTCCATTCGCTTAAATGCCCCAAGGGATTTCCACGCGGTTGCTTTTACTAGTAGAAAAAGGGGCTTTAGTCCCGGTTATGCAACCGGGACAAAATAAGCGGGACTAAAGCCCATCTCCTTTAGTCCCGGTTGCTTACGAACTAGAACTAAAGGTCCATCCACGTGAAATGCCTCCAGGTGAATTTTTTATTTTATTTTTCTAATTTGTTTCCACTCATTTTTTTCTATTTTTTTCAGAATTTCTATTATTTCAGTTATTTGCATAGTTTAGTCTCTATCTCTAACTACACTTATCTCTAGTTAGAGCGTGGTAAAACTTTCCGCTCGGTCACCCATCCTCCCACTACTCCAGCACTAGCACACTTAACTTCCGAGTTTCATCCGTCCCGCATCCAAGTGCTTCGCGCACATGTATGTGATACTAGTATCATATCAATACTATTAACATGTTAGTCGATGTCACATTTTTTTATTGTTTGAATTTAAAATAATTCTTTTAATAAACAAAAGTAAGGATGTAGTAATAATCTTGAATAAATAAATTTCTTTTATTTTTTATTTCTAATTTTTAATTTTTTTTCAAACCCAAAACCTAAAAAAGAAAATCTAAAAATTGGGTAAAAGTAATAGTAATATTTATGAAGGATGCAATTATTAATTTTAATTTTCTGAAACATAAAAATATAAAATCCGTAATTTATAGCAAAAACTAAAATCTTCCTGCTTTAATATTTTCATTTGAAATTTGGATGTAACTTTGTCCACGATAATTTTGATATATTATACGTTTTTTTTCCGACATCGTATGCAGAAGTTAATGCGGTTTTCCCATTTTCTAACCTTTTTTGAAATAAAAGTGAAAATTGAAATTTCTTAATTTCACCGAACAATAGGTTGCATAACATAAAAGAATCTGAAAACATTTTATTTTCTAAATTTTCTATCATTTTTTTTGTATTTTACAAAGCAAAAAAAAGCGATCCAAGGGGGGGGGGGGGTGTGAAGGGTGCGTGGGGAGTAAAAAACCCGAAAAAGCCTTAGTCCCGGTTGGGGATACCAACCGAGACTAAGTGGTAGACCTTTAATCCCGGTTCGTAACACCAAACGGAGAGGCCTGCGCCGACCGCAGTCTGTCATAACCCTTTAGTCCCGGTTGGCACCAACCGGGACTAGAGGTCTACCCTTTAGTCCCGGCCGGAGCATTAGTCCCGGTTCCCCAGCAGAATCGGGACTAAAGACCCCATTATTCCTGGGAAAAAGTATTTGGGACTAATGGGTTGGGATGAAAGGCCTTTTTTACTAGTGTTTGTTACCTCGCATGCGCCCTGCTTCGACGATGATGGCGACATACCAGATGCTCGCTTCGTTCCAGCATGAAGCGACCGCCCGCTAGCTCATGGCTTCCGAGCAGCAAGGCCTGGCAGACAGAAGAGCGATGAAGCATTGTTAAAGGTTGCATGGCGGCCGCTCACCATGCGGCGCGCAAGGCGGTGGTGGGGCTCGACGAGGGGCGACGGGGAGGGGGTGGGGGTTCATGGGCCCATTGAGGCTTCAGCGCTGTTGTGATGCTTTGGAGTGCAACCGGACGTGGGAGCAGCGCGAGGTGTGGGGCTCGCGTTGTCCCCCCGATGGTGCATGTTCCTCCGTCCATGCTAGGTCCGAGCATGGTGGCTAGTACACGCGTGCGACAACGAGTAGATACAAGCTTTGCCGTTTAGATTAGCCCTATGTGTAAAAAAAAGCTGGTTCATTTTGGCCAAATATTAATGAGAACTTCCCAATTATTTTTCTGAGTCTATGACTTGTGGGTCTAGGAGGAGGGAAGAGGACGCATGAGCTTGCTGTTGCGCTTTCCGGATAGTTGCATTCCTAGCCCAAATTTAGGTCTATAATGGGTCAGACGTGCATCAATTCATTTACGTCGGGCCTTTCGGCTAGGTTTTCCGTGTCCTCCAATTTGCGCGGATTAAAATATATGGCCTCGGTTCGGTTCCGTTGAGCTGTCGTAGATGTCCTCAGCATGATGGCTTTCCGTTACAAAGTTTTAGTTCGGTAAGCTTTACGTACCCATCCTCAGTGTTGGAGGTTGTTGATGATATTAATAAATTGGTTAAATCTTTGGGTGTGTCTATCTATCAGTTGACTGAGATTTTATTAAGTCTCAGACACCTCAGAAAAGTGCAACTGCATTTCAAAGAAAAGTGCAACTAAGTCCGGTTGTACATTTCTAGCAGAAAAGTGTCATTGCTTTTAACAGAAAAATGCAACTCAAGTACTTCTTCTTTATAAGTGACTTAGACTTAAAAAAATAGCTTATATCATTTTGATTTTTTTTCTTCAGACCACAATACGACATCAGAAAGGGCCTGTCGTAGACTGGTGCATGCACTCCTCCACTTCCTCCATCTCGAAGGATTGTTAGAAAGTCGGTTAACGCCGTGGCGCCGATGGACGGTGTACGTGATGCTGAAGTTGGCAAGTTGCGGCGCGTGCACTCGGAGCGCATCGCCTTGCGAGTAGGCGGGGCTAAATTCATGCCCTTTTGGCGCATGCTTGGGTCGATATCATCAGTCCCTGACTAGCTAAGCTAGCTAGGACACTAATCCACGAGTAGAATAATTCCAACCTAGCTAGCCGGCCCGATTGATGGATCGTTAAAATCCACACTCCAGAGGATGAACACTACTACCGAGTAAGTAACCTTTTAGTTTCCCGGTTTTCAACGCGATGCATGTAAGCCGGAACGGCCGGCGTAAGCAACCAATAATCCTACACTTACGGGCTGGGGTTACGGAAACTCTCTTACGGGCAAAGGTGGAGGCGTGTGATTGGAATTTGCATGCGGCAGTTGCTCTGACGAAATTTCCCAATCCAATTCGTAACCACATTGAGCGCGTGTGATTGGAATTTGCATGCGGCAGATGCCCGTAACTGTAGCATTGCTCTAAGCAACAGTGAGCAGGCGCTAACAAGAAGCACAGGTGGCTAGATTCAAACATTCAGTGTTGTGGATAGATGGATTAATTCAGCCGATTGACGCAACACGCGCTTCAAGGCCGGGAGAGGACGGCGGTCAAGTACGTAGCACACGATCGGATAGACGTACGGATTTACGTGGACGGAGATGAATCGCGTCCTGGCTCCTTGAATGGTGATTCTTGTCCCTAGCGTGTCATCTATCTCGTTTATTCACTTCCATTAAAGTGAAAATTCCACAACTTTGTACTGGGCGGCGGCAGCACCTCCTCCGGAAAAGCAGCAGCATGTTTCCCAACTACAACCACATTGAGCGCGTTTGGCTGCCTGCAGCTATTTCCTGCACCCGACGTAGTGGGAAGGAGCCTCCTGCGCATTCAAGACGGGCCATGAGCCATAAAAACGACTTTGTTTGGTGGCCTGCACGAAGATTTTTGGTCCCGTGGAGATTTGGGCTCTGGCCGTTTGGTACGTAGGTCGATTTTCAGGCCTTGTAGCAGCCAGAACGGCGCCCCTGTTGTTTGGTTACAACCCATAATCTGGTTCTGGTAACCTCTTCCCTTCAGTGGTGAGGTTACCAGCAACAACAGCACAAGTAAGAACACAATCATAGACGACAGAGAACTTAGCAGTGATCATAGACGCCACAAGTTCACGACACAATATTTTGCAGACATGATCATAGTTCTGGACATGGCAGACAAGATGATTGTTCAACACAGTAGATAGGAACAACAACTAGAGACGACATGGTACCAGGTTAGCTTCAGACATGATGCTCGGAGACGATGCACCTGGTGTCATCGCCATGGTACGGGCACCTGCTCACCACATCAGTGCAGGTGTGGTCCAAGATGATCACACTGTACTCCAAGGAGGCCACCTTCTTGAAGGTGACGAACTGGCCTACCTTGAGCTGATGGGCGACGGAGAAGGTCGTCCATCCCTGGTCGATGAATGCGTCATTGCCTTCTCTCATCGTAGTCATCCTCCAGTTGCATCCGGTGTTGGTGGTGACGATGATGTTGGAAGGGATTTCTCCGAACCACTTGACGAAAGCTTTAGGGATCACGAGCCAGCCGAAGGTGGGCTTGAAGATGATTTTGAGGAAGTGGTCCAGCCCTGCCTCCTCGTGGAAGTGCCCGACCTTAGCCGGCCATTCACGACGCTTCTTCTTCAGTCCCTCGCCGGGAATCTCAGCAGGTGACCCAAGCATGATCTTCTCAGTCTGCCAGAAGAACACAAGCAATTAGAGGTGTGCCTGCTCACAAGTAGTTTAGATGAAAACGGACATCGATAACATTAGTAAGGCCTCATACATTTGCTCACACCGCAAACATAGGGAGTGGCCACAAACTAAGTGTAGTGTGCAACGACAGTGGCACACATGACTAAGTTTGAGGCCACCACCTAGCCTTCCATTGTGCCTTTGTTGAAAAATGCACCAGACATCGAAAATGAGGCCTCATATGTAGGATCACACTGCAGGCAAAGGGACTGTCCCCAAACTAAGTCTAGTACTGTGCTAGTAATATTGCACACATGACTAAGTTTGAGGACAGCACCATGCCTGCCGTTGTGCCATAGTTGAATCATTGGCCAATGCAGAACTGAAGAAGCAGAAACATGCAAAGCAGCGTATCAGAGGCCTCATACAATAAGGACATATGTAGGAGATGTTTGAACAAAACCAATGGCATGGTCATGTTAAGTCATGCCATAGGTTCTGATCAATCATCTCCTCATACTATGATCCCATGTTATAATCATTGGCCTAGTTCAATTAAGAAACAACACAAGTAGCACTTCAAATTGAGTACATTACGAGTGGTACTTAGGGTACATTACAAATTGTACTTAGGCCACATTACAAATTCTTGTACAGTACATCTACATCACATTCATCACTCATCACAAGTAGTCCCGATCCTCTTGAGCTTGTCCTTGATTGCAAAGTTCACTTGAAGCAGATCGTATATGTCATACTCTAGCTTTCTCTTCTCAGCCTCCAAAGCCTTTTTTTCTGCCTCCCATTCCTGTTTCTTAGCCCTCATCACATGTGCTTGTGTTCTCTGCATATTCTTGAGCATATCAACTTCGTTCTTCAAGTCCTCCCACTCCTCTTGTGTCTGAACAAACTAGTGCGACTCAGCTCAATCTTTCGCACAACAATCACAACATGGTAAACCCGAACACAAAAAACCTTCCTCTCTATGCATGCACAGTACAATCTGCCAGTTGCAGCAATCCAAAGCCCGGTCTAGGAAGGATCTACCGCAATCCGATACTAGAGTAATAGATCTAAGCAAATCGAGACCGTGAAAATCAAGAACTGGAGAAGAATAGCAAGAAATGGGGACCACCAACTTGCAAACGTCAATCCGAACGCTATCCTAACGGAAACCCTAGCAGATCTAATGTGCATGTCGTCGGAAATGCCCGAGAATGGCATGTTCTGCCAGAACGAGTACGAAGGTGAGAAGGAGAGGTTGTTACCGCCATTGTTCCGGCTGAGGACGAGATCAAGGTTGCAGGCGAAGTCGAGATGCCAATGATGACTGCGGAGCAGATTGCGGCAGATGTCGCGGTGCTACTCGCCGAGGTCTCCTCCTCCAGTACCGGTGCTCCTCTGTGCGTCGGTCCAGCGGATTGGTCGGCGGGAGGGGAACCGCCGGGTGGTGTGACAGTTTGGGGGAGGTGAGAGTGCGGTCGCGAGTGAGAGGAAGGAGAGGGGAGTGGTGATGCTAATTATGGCGCGTGTTCCCGAAGGGACGCGGCGTTTCCGCCTCCCTTCCCCACGCGTGCAGCTGGCCGCAACGAGCCTGGCCCCGGAGAAACTACCATTCCGGACGTTCCTCCAGGACCTGTCCTAGGGGTGTTTTGAGAACCATACGATGCAACAATGCGGTTCGGTCCAGGCATCCAAACGAGCCAAAAATTGTTGGTCCCATGCGAGCCAAGTGATATGCAGCCTACCAAACGTGCCCATCAGCACGCGGCACGCGGCACACATGATCATTTGATCCTCGGGCAAGGTAAAAGGTTGGGATAGAGAAATTAAAACACTCCACTCACTGAATATGACCACAGATCCAGCTTCAGAACAATGCTGAGATCAAGTGTAGCACCCAGCACGATTTCAGATATCTTAACAGGATGATCGGCGAAATACTCAAGTTTTTCATCACGGATGCCCCAGCTCCCAAGTGTCCAACCTCAACCCACCAGAAAGAAAAAGGAAAAATCGTCAGTGCCATCACTGTGCCAATCCCCAAGTCCTAATATAAAACCGCTGCCCTGACATGCAACTCAATGGTGGATTGGTGGCCAAATGCACCAACGAAACTTAGCATGTCTCTTTGACCTGCAAATGGATTATGCTGGATCATGGGTTCAACTGCTCAAGTACATAAGTACCACTCTGTACTTGCGTTTATGGACATGGTATGCACCCTGATTGCCTCCAGTTAAATACTACCCTCCTGATTTGTCCATTTCTCTATGGCCAAATTCCCAGGACTGCACATGACATGCACTAACACTATAGCTCGCAGAATGGCTAGTGCCCTTCTTCAAGGCTCATGATATATAATAACACTACTAGAAAAAGACCTATAGCCGCAAATATTATTGCCGACACATCAAAAATGGTGCCCGCCGGTGCTAAATACTACCGGCGCACCACATTTCGGCTGCGCTGGTGATGACCCAATACAGAAAAAATTTAGTGCGTCGGGGATAAGGGTGAACTAGGTCAGGGCGAAATTGAAAATCGGAGCCCCCTTACCGCCGGCGCACCACCATGTCGGTGCTGTGATTTTTCCTCCCCACCCCCCTTGGACCGCCTTTTCATTTTTCGAAAAAAAACAAAGAAAATGATAGAAAATTCAAAAAATAAAATCCTTTGAAATGCCCATGTATTATGTCATCTAGTTTTAGTGAAAATTTGAAAACATGAATTTCGATATATTATGCAAAATAGCGTTATATTTCGGTAAAATAGGATTTTTGGTTACATACGACCTCCGATTAAAAACTTTTTTATATTAAAGTGTATCTACGCAAAATTTCCAACCCGTTTGGACAAAAATTGGATTCGGCGAATTCAAAACGGAAACAAGACTTTTTTTAGATTTTAGATTTTGATGAAAAAAATAAAAAATTACCACTGGCGCACCACCATACTAGGTACGCCGGCGGTAACCTTAGGTATATAAGTTGAAACCGGGGTCCTCCTCTTCCCCTTCCTCATTTCCCCCCTCTTCTCCTCTCCTCTCTCCCTCTTTCTCCTCTTCCTCTTCCTCTTCCTCTTCCTACTCTTTCCTCCTCCTCATTTCCTCTTCCTCTAACGCCGTCCCCTCCTCCTTGGACTCGAGCTACAGCGACCAAGAGCTGCCGCTGCCACCACCACCTCCTCCTCCTCGGCCTCGAGCTTCGACGGCCACGTCGCCTCAAGGTCCTCCTCGGCCTCGAGCTCCGACCACCACGCTGCCTCGAGCTCCTCCTTAGCCTCCGACGAGGCTGCCGACACGCCAACGACCACGCTGCCGACACACCGCCTCGAGCTCCTTATTGGCCTCAAGATCTAAATCTGTCCAAAAAAAAAACTAGGACTCGATTGCTTTCATGTTTTGAACGTGGGGGCTGCTTGTAAAAGTGCCTCCGCAAGGCTTTTTGTTGTTTCCTGGAGAACTTACTGGCGCACTAGGCAGGTGCGCCGGGGATAACTCGTGTTACCGCCGGTTCACCAGCCCGTTCCCTACCGCGGGCGCTGGTGCGCCCAGTCGTAACCAAATTTGGTGCGTCGGCAATAGACGATTTTCTAGTAGTGATATGCACGATTGTGACTTATGAGGGCGCATAAGATTATTGCATTATTGTACTGTAATGCACTTGAAATTATTGCACGACTGTGCGGCGGTCCTAATTGATTTTCTCCCGAAGAGGGAAGCAGGCTATTGGTTGACTGTGTCACAACATAACTGTCTGTGTATTCAACTCCCATGATTGATTTCAATATATTATAATCATATGATTAAATTTTCCTCACCTGTCTGAAGCCTAGGTAGAGAGACTATTAGCCCATCTTGTCAGAGAGTCGTTAATTTGTCACACTCATGCATAGCACCATGTGTCGGGGTGAAGAGTTTTCACATTTTCACCACAATTTCAGCATTTTTTTTCCGATAATGAGTGTTTTATTACTTAATCTAGTAATTACACCTAGCCTCTGCATAATCAAGATGCACAAATCCGTTTCAGAGTCTCAAGTATCACAAAGTTAAAACAATAAAGGCGAATTACATATCAAATATGAGCAATTGTACAACGCCTAGGAAGAAAGTGGTGGCCCAATCCGTAGATTATGCTGCCACCCATGTAGGAAAAAAGTATTCCTCACCGTAGCTTTCAACTGTGTACAGACCTTCATAAAAAGGTCCTAGTTCTCCACTCTTTGCAGTGCATACCACGAACGGAAAATAGCAGTACATCTGTATATAACCTGCAAAAAAGAACAATTCCTATCATTAATTTTTTTTGTCATTTCTATCCATAGCGACCATACAACGACAAACACTCCCACCCTAATAAGAGTCAATGTGTCTATTGGTGTATTGCATGTTCATCCATTCTCGATACAATTGCCATATTTCCTTGCCATTGCTACACTAGGTTCAGTCCTCATGATGTTTCTGAAACCAAGCAACACTCTTTATATTGACATGCTATACTTGTCAGTTTCTGCTCTAACAGTTTCCGGCCTCAACACTGTCAAAATGGAGGACACCTCGAGCTCACAGATTGTGGTTTTATTTCTGGAGTGAGATGCAGACTTGGTTTCATTTCACTGTTGATCTTGCATTCTTGCTCAACTTTGAAGCAAAGGTAACATCTGAAGTGTATGGTGTTCAGTGGCTTAATTGGTTTCCGTTTCAAAAAGCAAAAAAAAAAAAAAATGGTTTCAGTTTGTGAAGCAAGAAGGGGAATGTAAACAACACGGGAACAACACAAACAAGATCAATTGCCTAAGTTTTTGCATTAGATTAGAACAATCCTTCATCGTCTCTTCCCGGTATACAAATTACAGACCAAACTAGTCGCAACTTCTTCCTCTTTCTTCAGCTAAAACCGAGAAGAAAGAACGGGAGAACGCAAGAAAGGAGAGAGGGAAAAAAAATCTGTGACTGAATGCAGCATGTGGGCAGGAACTCCTTCAGAGTCGATTGCGTGAGCCGTCATCTGCACAAGATCTCGGTCTCCGAGGAGCAGGAGCAGTCGCACATCCCGGCACCGGCGTCCTTCTTGCCGCCGGAGACGAGGCGGAGGATGCCCTCGAACGCCTCGACGTCGCAGGGGATCCGGAGCGCGCCCTCGTGCCGGAACCCGAACTCCTCCTCCGCTTCCCGGAGCAGGTCCTCGAACGCCCAGTGGCCCAGGTACTCGGTTGGGATCACGAACCGCCGCATCTCCTCGCCCACGTACACAGCGAATGAACCCTTCGGCACGACGCCGCCGCCGCCGCCGTTCTTGGAGCCGCCCCTGCCTCCTCCGGGCGCCACCGCCATACGCTTCCACCGCTTGAGGAGCTGCTGCAGCCTCACGATGTCCCTGATCTTGTTGCTCGCCCTGCCCTGCTCCTCCATTGCTGGTCGAATCGGGCACTGAAGAGACCCGGATTTGTGGCTGCTGATGGTTGGCTTGGCTTGGTTTGGGTGGTGCAAAGAATGCGGCTGGGGATGTTTATATAGACGAGAGAGTTGGGAGACTTCCTGTGGTGGTTGCCTCTAGCTTTGAGCCACCTCCTCGTGATCTCTCAGTCTATTCTTGTTGTTTAATTGCTGAAATCAATGCACTATATTTTTCTGTTCAATCTTCTTTTTAAATAAAATGGATGCATTATTGCTATGCTAGATTTTTTTTTCAACATGGCTTCAATCCTTTTCAAGCAACAAAAATACCAGGTTCGAACAAACTTACAATTTGAAGAAGGTAGGGAGGCAGAAAGTGTTCTTGCCTCCCGAGCTCGAGTGCACCCTTCATTTAGAAAATAAAAATAATATATTTATAAGTTTTTTTAAAAAAATCTGGTTGTAAATGTTGTAACCTACAAGTATTCAAAATGCAATGAGGAATACTTTGTATTGTAGTCTTCATAAAAAAATCTAATAAAATTCAAAGATTTGACAATATAATACTCAGATCCACATGTTTATTATTTTTGTGCAGCTCAAGTACAAAATATTTGAAACTGATATTTTGAACATTATTTAGATAAATTATTGGCTACATACAGATTTTTTCACATTTTTTAAAAACTAGTACATTTGATTTTCTGTCTTAAAAAAGAGATTACTTGTTCGTAGGAGCCAAAAAGATCTCCCCTTGTAGGGAGGAAACTAGAAGAGGGTTGCGGGCTCCTGGCAGTAGCACGAAGCACGAAGCTTACTGTGTTTGGCATTGAATGGTCACTATGGAGCGAGAACTTATTACCACCTCATCATAAGCTACCTTCACGGAGTACTGGTTTATTACAGGAGCAAGATCAAACTCAAAATCATCGGCATCAAAGGTTCGAGCACTTTTTAACCCACAACGCAATACATAACTCACAAACACCCTTCCACCATCGTCATGTGGCATTGATCATCAAACCAGTGGGTGTCGGCATGGTCCCATAACATCATCCCTGATTGGAGAACATATCGCTTGTACCTTGCATCATCTTTGAAGCTCTCAAATCAAGTGTTTCCTTGCGAGCATCTTTCATTTTGTTGCGCTAGAACTATAATAAATAGTGTACTATTACATATTTTCACAGATAATTTTGTAGCTGAACTTTTTTAACTTTGGCTCGTAGTTTATGATTTTTATATGTCCAGTTACATGTTTTTATATAAAGCATGGCCTTGATTATGTGTATCTAAAAAAATTGGACATTTTTCGCTTCAATGGATTTTTTTTCTATTTTTCATATGCGGCTTGTTTGGTTTCTAGGATTGAATCGTATAGTGAAACCTTGTAAGTATTTATTGGCACTATACTTGATGAGAATATCTTTTTATCCAATCAACCCTCCTTAAAAAAAGTCCTTTGTTTTCTTTAACTATCACCGAAGCAAAAAAACTACCTAGAAGACAAAAAGAAGTTCAAGCTCGCGTAATATATATTAGGGATTTCTATTTTCGTGCCCCTGGTTCGTTAGTTGTACTCAGTTTTCCCCAGTCCCTTAGTTTTTCCTCAGTTTTCCCCTCCTCTAGTTTGAAACACGCACAAGTGCTGGAACGGCCGGTAGCCGTCGGGTCGGAGGCCTTGACCGTTAGTCCGACCGGGTGGGGCCGCACGGGGGCAGCTCCTCCCCGACCGTCTCGTGCCGACGGGTAGGGTCGGGAGACACGTCGGAGCAGCCATCCATCTATCGCCGACGTGTGGGCCG
>NC_061508.1:313409342-313538397 GCF_022539505.1 Lolium rigidum | reverse complement strand
CTACTACTTCCGCTGCCCGCTGGAATGGGGAGAAGGACATCGTCTTCATCAACACCGAACGTGTGACCGAGTACGGAGGTGCTGCCCGATTGTGGCACCGTCAAGATCTTCTACGCGCTTTTGAAAGCGGCAAGTAATCGTCTACCGCAGCAACGAGAGACTCCTCTTGTAGGCTTTGGAAATCTTCAAGGGTTAGTCTCGTTCATCCCCTCGTTGCTCCCATCTTCTAGATTGCATCTTGGCTTGGATTGCGTTCTCGCGGTAGGAAATTTTTTGTTTTCTATGCTACGAATCCCATCAGCTGGTTCCCTCCTTCCTTCTCATGTGAGTACAAGATTTCATTGAAATCACCAAAGACCATCCAAGGCAAAATATTGATGCCGTTCAGTTCTCTCAGTTTGTCCCAAGTTTTATATTTATCCTCCCAATGGGGTTCTCCATAGATACCTGTTAGTCTCCAAATCTTCCCTGGGTTTTCAACAATCTGAACATCAATATAATTCGGGGCCGAGAATAGCTGATGAATAACAACCTCTTTTTTCTAGAATAGAATCACGCCACCACTTCTACCATCACTGGGGTTAACAATTTTAAAATCCATCTGCAATCTCCTACGCAAACAGTCAGCTGGGTACACACCTAAGTGAGTCTCCGATAAAAACATCACATCGGGATCATAACGCCTTCGAACATTCAAAAGCGAGCGAACTGTCGGTTCATTCCCCAAACCCTGACAGTTCAGACTTAAAAGTTTCATTGCGACCGGACAGACTCGTCTCGGGAGTCCGTCGATCCGAGTGAAGTGGAGGAAGCTCCATCCTTCTTAGTACGTTTACTCCTATCCATCATGTTACCATCTGTATTAGCCACATCCAAGGATTGCTGCCCATCCGTGATCATAGGAAGAGCTGTCCCATCTCCAGTATTAGAGCATTCTTCTTCAGATAATTTGCCGCCTTCCAACTTCAAGCGACATTTCACACCCGATTCAGTTGAGTCTCTATCATCCTTTTCAATGTCCATCATCTTGGATGGGCTTGAGGCTGTATCAGCTAGGGGATCATCAGGTAAAACCTTCCCATCCACATATGCAAGAGCATTGTGGCGCGAGCTTGCTTGCTGGCTGATGTCGACCTCTACCACGAGGATCTCTGCCACCACGACCTCCTCCATCTCTACCCTGATTACCACGGGCAGTTCCACGGAACCCTCCCATAGATCGGCCGCGCCAAGTTGACCAGTCAGCTTTCAAAAAGTCACCCCACTTCAACTTACTTTCCTCATGCTCTCATGTGCCACACTCGAGGTGAGTATGTCCGAGAAAACCACAGGCTCCGCAGAACCTTGGTATCTTTTCGAATTTGATTTGATAAAATTCTCTTTGTCCTCCTCTAGCAATTGATACAAACCGGGCTAAGGGTTTATGAACATCTAGTTTAACTCTGACACGAACAAAGTTATTGATACCAGCAATTTGAGTTTCAACAGTGCTAACTGGACCAACCTTTTTCTGAACCAAGTTTTTTATCAAAGCCTCATCCCTGTATCCAATGGGTAACTTATGTATCTGAAGCCAAACAGCAATTTGATTTAACTCTACAGATTCTATAGCTGATAATCCATCATATGGCTCAATTATCACCTCGTTCTGCCTAAATAACCATGGTCCGCCTTGCTCGATTTTTAGCCAATCGCCTAAGCAGTGACACTTAATTGTGAACAGGTTCTCTTCGAGTGCTTGGAAAGTTACCTCTTTAGCAGGGCTCCATGCCGCTTTCATATGCTGCTCGAATGTTAATGGACCGAAAAAATTTGTTGTGTGCACCCTCGCCAATGCTAGCCACTTTATCCCCTCCTTAGGCGCAGTTTCCTCATCTTCAAAGATCAGATCATCAATCTCATTGATAAGGGGTGGCTCGATCTTCTCAGTAATAAGTAACGGGGGTGATGATGATCACGGGATGGTGGCAACGGAGATAACTTGATGAAGTGGATGATAACTTGTATGATGCAACGAGATCTCTCGATTGGTCCTTGTCGCCAATACAACAGCTCTCAACCCTGCAAGATATTCGCAACTCCACACACTTGCGCACGTAGCCGCTGACCACGAAGCGGTAAGTTGCAACCTCCTAATTCCCAATGGAAAAGCAGATCACACAAGACTTTCAGATCTACACCAAATCAATCAATATGGTGTAGGGATTCAATAATTTTGCATAGCAAACAACTAAGAACTAGGGTTTATCTTAAATGTGGTCTAAAGCTACTTTGGGGGCGTCCTGGGCACTTATATAGGGGTTCAGGACGACCTCACGTCGAAAAAGTACGAAAATAACCGACCCAGAATAGATCTGGTCGAGACAGACTCGGGCTCGGCCGGCCTGGGGGCCGGTCCACCGGGCCTGGGACCGGCCGGTCCGGTCTGGACCGGGCCAGAGACCGGATGGCGACCGGGCGGGCGTCCAGGCTTACTGGATACGCCCCGGCTGGCACAGGCGTGGGGCCCGGTTTGGACCGGGCTGGTCCGCCGTGGGGGCCGGTCGGACCGGGACTGGGGCCGGGCGACCCGGCGTCAAGGCCGGTTGACCGGGCTGGGCGCCGGCCTGGACTTCTCCTCCTCTCGCGCATGCCTCCTGCTCCTCCCTCGCGCGTCCATGGGATGTCTTCTTGTCCAGCGCCATGTCCGGCTTCACGTCCATCTTCTTGTCCAGCTGCTCCTCTCCTCCTCGTGCGATGCTTGCTCCCTCCTCATACCTGATCATACATAAATAATAGGACTTAGGCAGTATAAAGTTCTCATCGATCAAAGTATCACTTAGGAACAAGTTCACCTGTTGTTTAAGTAGCTTCGCACAGGCTCATGTCATTGGTCCAATCCTAACTTCATTGGACTTGAGCTTCACAGCATGATCATCTTCAACTTGTAATGATAGAGGTAGTAGTGAGGTAGGGATGTCCTCATCATCTCCCCCCCTTCAAAAGGCGTTGACCTCGACGCTCCAAGGTCTTCTCCGTCATATGGTGTCAAATCAGCAACATTGAAAGAATTAATGACACCAAACTCATCAACTGGAAGATCTATCGAGTATGCATTATCATTGATCTTGGCAAGCACTTTGTAAGGACCAGCACCACGAGGAAGTAACTTGGACTTCCGCAGCTTCGGGAACCTATCCTTGCGAAAATGTACCCAGACCATATCACTAGGCTTGAACAATATCTCCTTGCGCTTCTTATTCATCCTTACAGCATTGCTCTTGCCTTTCTTTTCTATCAACTCTTTAGTCTTCACATGAATCTTTCGCACAAAATCTTCCCTCTTGGATACCTCCATATTGACTCTCTCATGTATGGGTAGAGGCAACAAATCAAGCGGCGTAATGGGTTTGAAACCATACACCACCTCAAAAGGACACAGCTCTGTGGTAGAATGTACCGCCCTGTTGTAAGCAAACTCCACATGCGGCAAACAATCTTCCCACTCCTTCAGGTTCTTCTTTATCATGGATCTCAACAATTGTGACAATGTTCTATTCACCACTTTAGTTTGACCATCAGTTTGGGGATGACAAGTAGTGCTGAAAAGTAGCTTCGTCCCCAGCTTTCTCCACAGCGTCTTCCAGAAGTAGCTCATAAACTTGACGTCACGATCAGAAACAATTAATAGTCTTTGAGACTCCATGTAGACGTACAATCTCCCTGAAAAACAGGTTAGCAATATGCGACGCATCGTCGTTTTTGTGGCAGGCAATAAAGTGTGACATCTTAGAGAAACTATTCACTACCACAAATATAGAATCATGGCCTCTTTTAGTACGCGGCAAACCCAACACAAAATCCATACTAATATCCTCCCAAGGTGTAGTAGGTGCCGGTAAAGGAGTATACAAACCGCGAGGTTTCAGCTTGGACTTGAACTTGTTGCAAGTAATGCACCTCTTCACATACCTGTCCACATCCCGCCTCATCTTTGGCCAATAAAAGTGGTCAGCTAGCATGCGTAGCGTCTTCTCACACCCAAAGTGACCCATCAAACCTCCAGCATGTGATTCCTGCAATAAGAGCAAACGCACAGACGATTCTGGAACACATAGTTTGTTAGCTCTAAACAATAACCCATCATGTATGTGATATTTTTCCCATGCTTTACCAAGAGCACACAAGCGATATGGTTCAGCAAAATCATGATCAGTAGCATATAAATCACATAGTATCTCTAAACCAGGAATTTTAACATCAAGTTGAGTTAATAGCATATTCTTCCTAGATAGAGCATCAGCAACAATATTATCTTTTCCCTTCTTATGATTAATAATGTATGAAAAAGACTCAATGAACTCAACCCACTTAGCAAGACGCTTATGCAAAGTAGATTGGGCTTTCAGATATTTCAAAGCTTCATGATCAGAATGTATGATAAATTATTTTGGCCACAAGTAATGTTGCCAAACCTCAAGAACTCTAATTAAAGCATACAATTCTTTATCATATATAGGATAGTTCAACTTAGCACTAGAAAGTTTCTCAGAAAAATATGCAATTGGACGACCCTCTTGCATCAACACACCACCAATTCCAATACCACTAGCATCACATTCAATCTCAAATTGTTTATTGAAATCAGGAGGTGCAAGCAACAGTGCAGAAGTTAACAATCGTTTCAGTTCATCAAAAGCATGATCTTGGGTTGCGTGCCACTCAAAGACAACACCATTTTTAGTCAAATCATTCAAAGGTGCAGCAATAGTACTAAAGTTGGGCACACATCTTCTATAAAACCCAGCTAGACCATGAAAACTTCTTACTTGACTCACATTCATGGGAGTAGGCCAATTTTGAATAGCTTCAATTTTAGACACATCTACTTCTACTCCATGCTTAGAGACAACATAACCCAGAAATATGACCTTATCTTTGCAAAATGTGCACTTCTCAAGATTACCATAGAGTTTATTATCACGCAACACTTGCAAAACATGTCGAATATGTACAGTATGATCAGATTCATTGCGGCTGTAGATTAATATGTCATCAAAGTACAGAACCACAAACTTTCCAATAAAATCACGCAAAATATGGTTCATCAGTCTCATAAAAGTGCTAGGTGCATTAGTTAAACCAGAAGGCATTACTAACCACTCATATAAACCAAATTTTGTTTTAAAGGCTGTTTTCCATTCATCCCCTTCTTTCATCCTAATTTGATGATAACCACTACGCAAATCAATTTTAGAGAAAACAGCAGCATCACTCAATTCATCTAGCATATCCTCTAAACGGGGAATAGGATGACGATATCGAATAGTAATGTTATTTATCGCTCTACAATCTACAATCTACGCACATACGCCATGTACCATCTTTCTTAGGAACTAAAATAACAGTAACAACACAAGGACTAAGGCTTATGCGGATATAACCTTTGTCGAGTAGCGCTTGTACTTGCTTCTGTATTTCCTTCGTCTCTTCGGGATTCGTTCTATATGGTGCCCTACTGGGCAGCGAAGCTCCGGGGATCAAGTCAATTTGATGCTCAATACCATGCAATGGTGGTAGTCCTGCGGGTACCTCCGCCGGAAACACGTCGCCGAATTCCTGCAAACCATTAGAAACACCAAGAGGAAGAGGGTCACGTCGTTAGAAACCAAAACCGTACCCCTGTACAATAGCACAAGAGGCATGGCTGTAGGATCCTCTCGAAATTCTCTCATGTCTTCTTTGGTGGCTAAAAGCACTAAGGAATTCACTCTCTCACTTTTCGTTATATCACTCACGACATTACAATTCTCTCGCCTATCTATAGGTGCATCCTCCAAGTTTACTTCAACTTTCTGGCGAGATTCATTGACAATCTGTTGTGGTGACATAGGATGTAAGTTGATTTTCTTGCCCTTGAACTCCAAGTGATATGTATTGGCACGGCCATTGTGTTGCACAGAACGATCATAAAGCCAAGGCCGACCCAATAGTAGGTGACACACCGTCATAGGAACCACATCAAAGTCAATGGAATCCTTATATGGTCCAATCTCAAATTCAACATGCACCATGTGGTTTACCTTCATCTCACCATTGTCGCTCAACCACTGAATATTGTATGGATGCGGGTGCGGTAGATACTTCAACTTCAGCTTGGTACACAACTCCTTGCTTGCTAAATTGCGGCAACTCCCGCCATCAATAATAACCTTGCAAGCCTTGTCGGGACCAATCTTTGTTTGAAACAAATTGCAGCGCTGAGTAGATGCACTGGGCAACACATTAAGAGTACGCTGAGACACAACAATAGTGCGAGCATCAGACGGATATGCATCTTCACCATCAGTGTCATAGTCATTATCTTCTGGAGCATTAGGATCAACATCATCTCCAGTCTCATACTCATTGTCCTCATTACCGATCATAACTTTACGGTTAGGACAATCTCTCTTGAAGTGACCCTTGCCACAACATGTATGGCAATTCATATCGCGGTTGCGCGCAGTAGACATGCTAGAACCACTCGAACTTGCAGCAGTTTCGGGCTTCTTTGTGTTGGACAGATTGGAGACCGGCTTGCTAGACGGAGTAGAGTAAGGTGCGGAGCGCGTCGATGGCGCCAACGCCATTGATGGGGGCTGATACGTCTCAAACGTATCTATAATTTCTTATGTTCCATGCTAGTTTTATGACAATACTCACATGTTTTATATACACTTTACATCATTTTGATGCATTTTCCGGTACTAACCTATTAACAAGATGCCGAAGCGCCAGTTCCTGTTTTCTGCTGTTTTTGGTTTCAGAAATCCTACACAGGAAATATTCTCGGAATTGGACGACAAAAGCCCACGGTCTTATTTTCCACGGAGCCTTCCAGAACACCGAAGAGGAGACGAAGAGGGGCCACGAGGCGGCCACACCATAGGGGGGCGCGGCCCCACCCCTGGCCGCGCCGCCATATGGGGTGGGCCCCTCGGGCGCCCCCCGACTCTGCCCCTTCGCCTATTTATTCCTTCCGTCGCGAAAACCCTAGTACCGAGAGCCACGATACGAGAAAAGTTCTAGAGACGCCGCCGCCGTCAACCCCATCTCGGGGGTTCTGAAGATCGCCTCCGGCACCCTGCCGGAGAGGGGAATAATCACCGGAGGGCTCTACATCACCATGCTCGCCTCCGGACTGATGCGTGAGTAGTTCATCCTTGGACTATGGGTCCATAGCAGTAGCTAGATGGTTGTCTTCTCCTTTTGTGCTATCATGTTTAGATCTTGTGAGCTGCCTATCATGATCAGGATCATCTATTTGTAATGTTACATGTTGTGTTTGTTGGGATCCGATGAATATGGAATACTATGTCAAGTTGATTATCGATCTATCATATATGTGTTATTTATGTTCTTGCATGCTCTCCGTTGCTAGTAGAGGCTCTGGCCAAGTTGATACTTGTGACTCCAAGAGGGAGTATTTATGCTCGATAGTGGGTTCATGCCTCCATTGAATGCAGGACGAGTGACGAGAAAGTTCTAAGGTTGTGGATGTGATGTTGCCACTAGGGATAAAACATCAATGCTTTGTCTAAGGATATTTGTATTGTTTACATTACGCACAATAATTAATGCAATTGTCTGTTGTTTGCAACTTAACACTGGAAGGGGTGCGGATGATAACCCGAAGGTGGACTTTTTAGGCATAGATG
Source organism: Lolium rigidum (assembly GCF_022539505.1). Lineage (NCBI taxonomy): Eukaryota > Viridiplantae > Streptophyta > Magnoliopsida > Poales > Poaceae > Lolium > Lolium rigidum. The sequence continues at coordinate 313,530,718 of NC_061508.1, read as the reverse complement.
CATGCTGGATAGCGGTCTATGTTCTTTGTCGTAATGCCCTAAGTAAATCTCATAGTAGTCATCATGATATGTATGTGCATTGTTATGTCCTCTCTATTTGTCAATTGCCCAACTGTAATTTGTTCACCCAACATGCTATTTATCTTATTGGAGAGACACCACTAGTGAACTGTGGACCCCGGTCAATTCTTTTACATCTGAAATACAACCTACTGCAATCATTGTTTTCTGTTGTTTTTTGCAAACAAACATCATTCTCCATACCATACGTTTAATTCTTTGTTTAAAGCAAGCCGGTGAGATTGACAACCTCACTGTTAAGTTGGGGCAAAGTATTTTGATTGTGTTGTGCAGGTTCCACATTGGCGTCGGAATCCCTGGTGTTGCGCTGCACTACACTCCTTCACCAACAACCTTCACGTGGCCTTCATCTCCTACTGGTTCGATAACCTTGGTTTCTTACTGAGGGAAAACTTGCTGCTATACGCATCACACCTTCCTCTTGGGGTTCCCAACGGACGTGTGCTTCACGCGTCATCAAGCATATTTTCTGGCGTCGTTGTCGGGGAGATCAAGACATGCTGCAAGGAGAGTCTCTCGCATCCAATCTCTTTAGTTTGTTTATTGTCTTGCTTTATTTTATTTTCTGTTTTGTTTGCTTTCTTTATATCAAAAACACAAAAAAATTAGTTACTTGCATTTACTTTATTTATTAATTTACCTTTGTTTATTTCATCATGCTTCTCCCTAAGTTTACTTTGAAAGATATATCTGTAGGGCATGGGTCTATCATTGGAAGAGATAATATAGAAGAATTTTTCACTCATGTTAGTACGGTTAAAGAGTTTGAAGATAGATCCTTGCTGGAACTTGCACCTAATTATGAAATTGCTACTGCCTCTTTAGTGCACATGTTGGAAGCTAGATTTCTTAATCTTAATCCTATAATGCAACATATGTTTCTTACACTCTGTGATATGGAAGAAGGAGAAAAGAAAGATTTTGTTTTAGAAACCCTTCTTAGAGAATTTGGTGATGTAGCTAGAGAAGCTAGGAAAGTCTTTATTAAACATAAGATGCTTGGCTTTTATACCAATTTTGCAAATACCCTTGAAATATGGAAAAAGATAGGCTAAAATACACTAATAAAGCCAATTGTGAGGGGGAGATTAAAATACCAATACCTCATAAACTCATAGGAATGCATGAGGCACTAGAAAAGAATTTTGCTTGGATTGTTCCTAAAAATTTGTTTGAGGAGGATAGTAAGCCTAAGAGTAACGAAAGAGGAGTTTCTTACATAGATAAGATACAATGCATAGTTGAGAAAACTCCAAACTCCTCTGTTGATGCTTCTTCTCTTGATAATACTTAATTTGCACTTTCTGCGCCTAGCTGAAAGGCGTTAAATAAAAGCACTTATTGGGAGATAACCCATGTTTTTTTTGCTACTGTTTTGTTGTGTCTTGGAAGTTGTTATTACTGTAGCAACCTCTCCTTATCATGTTTATTTCGTTGTTGTGCCAAGTAAAGTCTTTGATAGTAAAGTTGATACTAGATTTGGATTTCTGCGCAGAAACAGATTTTTACCTGTCACAAATTTGAGTTGATCTCTCTGTAGGAAACTCGTAAAATGCTGAAAAAATTCATGCCTGATCCTCAGATATGTACGCAACTTTAGTTCATTTTGAGCTTTTTCATCTGAGCCTGTTAAGTGCCTCGAAAAAATTCGTCTTTACGGACTGTTCTGTTTTGATAGATTCTGCCTTTTATTTCGCATTGCCTCTTTTACGGTGTTGAGTGAATTTCTTTGTTCCATTAACTTTCAGTAGCCTTGGGTAATGTCCAGAAGTGTTGGGAATGATTGTGTCCTCGCTGAACATGTGAAATTTTGATTATGCACTAACCCTCTAATGAGATTGTTTTGAGTCTGGTGTGAAGGAAGTTTTCAAGGATCAAGAGAGGAGGATTATATGATATGATAAAGAAGAGTGAAAAGTCTAAGCTTGGGGATGCCCCCGTGGTTCATCCCTGCATATTTCAAGAAGACTCAAGCATCTAAGCTTGGGGATGCCTTGGGTATCCCCTTCTTCATCAACAACTTATCAGGTCACCTCTAGTGAAACTATATTTTTATTCCGTCACATCTTATGTGCTTTACTTGGAGCGTCTGTTTGTTTTTATTTTTGTTTATGTTTGAATAAAATCGGATCGTAGCAATCCTTGTGTTGGAGAGAGACACGCTCCGCTTTTTCATTTGAACACTTGTGTTCTTCGTTTTTAATATTCATGGCGAAAGTTGAAAGTCGCTTCATTTATAGCTATTTGGTTGGAAACAGAAAATGCTTCATGTGGTAATTGGTATATTGTCTTGAATAATTTGATACTTGGCAATTGTTTTGAGCTCTCAAGTAGATCATGTTTAAGCTTTTGCATCATGTAGTTTAAACCTATTAGTGGAGAACTACCGTAGAGCTTGTTGAAATTTGGTTTGCATGATTGGTCTCTCTAAAGTCTAGATATTTTCTGGTAAAAGTGTTTGAGCAACAAGGAAGACAGTGTAGACTCTTATAATGCTTGCAATATGTTCTTATGTAAGTTTTGCTGTACCGGTTCATACTTGTGTTTGCTTCAAACAACCTTACTAGCCAAAGCCTTGTACTGAGAGGGAATGCTTCTCGTGCATCCAAAACTTTGAGCCAAAACTTATGCCATTTGTGTCCACCATAACTACCTACTATGTGGTATTTTTCTGCCATTCCAAAGTAAATTGCTTGCGTGCTACCTTTAAAAATTTCATTCCTTGTCTTTGCAATACATAGCTCATGGGAAAGTAGCCTAAAAAACTATTGTGGTAATGAATATGTCGCTTATGTATCTTAGTTCTTATAAGTTGCTTGTTGAGCGGTAACCATGTTTACGGGGACGCCATCAACCTGTTACACCTTTGTTGAATATCATGTGAGTTGCTATGCATGTTCGTCTTGTCCGAAGTAAGGGAGATTTCTCATGATTAAATGGTTTGAGTATGCATATTGTTAGAGAAGAACATTGGGCCGCCAACCAAAGCCATGTATCATGGTGGAAGTTTCAGCTTGGACATTAATCCTCAAATCTCTTATGAGAATATTATCTGTTGTTGAATGCTTAAAGCATAAAAGAGGAGTCCATTATCTGTTTTCTATGTTGTCCCGGTATGGATGTCCTCAAGTTGAGATCTATCGAAATTGAGAAATCAAATGCGATCTATCTCCTTGGACCTTTATACAGGTGGCATAGAGGTACCCCTTTGTGACACTTGGTTGAAACATATGTAATGCAATGATAATCCATGGAAGTCCTAGCTAATTAGGACAAGGTGCGGGCACTATTGGTATTCGATGCATGAGGCTTGCAACTTATAGGAGGTTTTATGCATAACACATATGAATTATTACTACCGTTGACAAAATTGTTTCCATGTTTTCAAAATAAAAAGCTCTAGCACATGAGTAATCCCTGCTTCCCTCTGCGAAGGGCCTTTCTTTTACTTTATGTTGAGTCAGTTTCCCTACTTCTTTCTATCTTAGAAGTAAACACTTGTGTCAACTGTGTGCATTGATTATTACATGTTTACTTATTGCACTTGTTATATTACTTTATGTTGACAACTATCCATGAGATATACATGTTACAAGTTGAAAGCAATTGCTGAAACTTTAATCATCCTTTGTGTTGCTTCAAAACCTTCTATTAAGAATCTATTGCTTTATGAGTTAACTCTTATGCAAGACTTATTGATGCTTGTCTTGTAAGTACTGTTCATGAAAAGTATTTGCTATATGATTCAGTTGTTTAGTCATTATCTATTTGTTAACAAACTATAGACCATTGCTTCGAATCACTTCATTCATCTCATATGCTTTACAATAGTATTGATCAAGATTATGATAGTAGCATGTCACTTCAGAAATTATCCTTGTTATCGTTTACCTACTCGAGGGCGAGTAGGAACTAAGCTTAGGGATGCTTGATACGTCTCAAACGTATCTATAATTTCTTATGTTCCATGCTAGTTTTATGACAATACTCACATGTTTTATATACACTTTACATCATTTTGATGCATTTTCCGGTACTAACCTATTAACAAGATGCCGAAGCATTAGTTCCTGTTTTCTGCTGTTTTTGGTTTTAGAAATCCTACACAGGAAATGTTCTCGGAATTGGACGAAACAAAAGCCCACGGTCTTATTTTCCATGGAGCCTTCCAGAACACCGAAGAGGAGACGAAGAGGGGCCACGAGGCGGCCACACCATAGGGGGGCGCGGCCCCACCCCTGGCCGCGCCGCCATATGGGGTGGGCCCCTCGGGCGCCCCCAACTCTGCCCCTTCGCCTATTTATTCCTTCCGTCGCGAAAACCCTAGTACCGAGAGCCACGATACGAGAAAAGTTCCAGAGACGCCGCCGCCGTCAACCCCATCTCGGGGGGTTCTGAAGATCGCCTCCGGCACCCTGCCGGAGAGGGGAATCATCACCGGAGGGCTCTACATCACCATGCCCGCCTCCGGACTGATGCGTGAGTAGTTCATCCTTGGACTATGGGTCCATAGCAGTAGCTAGATGGTTATCTTCTCCTCTTGTGCTATCATGTTTAGATCTTGTGAGCTGCCTATCATGATCAGGATCATCTATTTGTAATGCTACATGTTGTGTTTGTTGGGATCCGATGAATATGGAATACTATATCAAGTTGATTATCGATCTATCATATATGTGTTATTTATGTTCTTGCATGCTCTCCGTTGCTAGTAGAGGCTCTGGCCAAGTTGATACTTGTGACTCCAAGAGGGAGTATTTATGCTTGATAGTGGGTTCATGCCTCCATTGAATGCGGGACGATGACGAGAAAGTTCTAAGGTTGTGGATATGCTTGTTGCCACTAGGGATAAAACATCAATGCTTTGTCTAAGGATATTTGTATTGTTTACATTACGCACGGTACTTAATGCAATTGTCTGTTGTTTGCAACTTAATACTTGGAAGGGGTGCGGATGCTAACCCGAAGGTGGACTTTTAGGCATAGATGCATCTTTGGATAGCGGTCTATGTTCTTTGTCGTAACGCCCTAAGTAAATCTCATAGTAGTCATCATGATATGTATGTGCATTGTTATGCCCTCTCTCTTTGTCAATTGCCCAACTATAATTTGTTCACCCAACATGCTATTTATCTTATTGGAGAGACACCACTAGTGAACTGTGGACCCCGGTCTATTCTTTTACATCTGAAATACAACCTACTGCAATCATTGTTCGCTGTTGTTCTTTGCAAACAAACATCATTCTCCACACCATATGTTTAATCCTTTGTTTACAGCAAGCCGGTGAGATTGACAACCTCACTGTTAAGTTGGGGCAAAGTATTTTGATTGTGTTGTGCAGGTTCCACGTTGACGCCGGAATCCCTGGTGTTGCGCCGCACTACACTCCTTCACCAACAACCTTCACGTGGCCTTCATCTCCTACTGGTTTGATAACCTTGGTTTCTTACTGAGGGAAAACTTGCTTCTGTACGCATCACACCTTCCTCTTGGGGTTTCCAACGGACATGTGCTTCACGCATCATCAGGGGCGCGCGAGGCGTGAAGCGTCCTGCTCCCGTAGCACGACCTTTAACCTTTGCTTCTTCAGCCAACTGTGATTCAGCTTCTCTTGCATGATGTATCAATTGATTCATATTGGTGTAGCTGTAATGACGAACAATACCTTTGATATCATACTTCAATCCATTGAGAAAACGCTGCATTGTCATCTCTAGAGACTCACGGACACGGCCATGCTGCATTAGCATCTCCATCTCCATGTAGTATTCATCAACAGTCTTCACACCTTGTCTCAACAGGGTCAACTTATCATATATAGATCATAAATAATTAGTGGGCACAAAACGATCTTGCATTGCCGCCTTCATAGCACGCCATGTGATAATAGGCAGCTCACCATCTTCTTCACGAGCACGAACAAGTCCATCCCACCAACGCAATGCATAACCATCAAATTCGGAAGAAGCAAGCTTGATCTTCCTATCTTCAGTGTAATTATGTAAGCGCCATAACTTCTCAATCTTCAGCTCCCAAGAGAGGTATTCTTCAACATCAGCTCCTCCTTCAAACTTGGGTATGGAGAACTTGGGCTTACCCAATCCATCTTCTTCCTCAAACCCACGACCTGGACGTCGGAGTTCAGCAAAACCACGATCACGGTTACCACGTCCAGCACCACGATTAGCATTAGGTGCTTCATCCTCTGCTTCGTATTCTTCTTCTTCTTGTTGCTGTTGGTGTGTCAGATTATCAACAGCCAGGTGCAAAGCTTGAAGACTGCGCTGGATATCCGTCATTTGATCTTTCATTGTAGTGACGGTCTCACTAGTAGCATCCAGCTTCTGGGAGATCCCTTGGACCGTTCCCCTAAGCTCATCATCCTGAATGCGGAATTCACGTCGCATCTCATTACGAAGAGCTTCATACTCCCTCCATGTGATGATATCAGTAGAATTCTTGTTTTCCTGGTTAACAAGCTTAGCATCACTAGCAGACATGATTAGTAGGTTAGTGCACTAAACCAAAAATATATGTGGTGGTACTCTCACAACTCACTCAAAACTGATAAGAAAAGGAAATCTTACCGCTCCAAAGTGAATTAGTATTGCTTACCACTTGTAGTAACAACTAGTGCACGGATGTAGCGAAGCGAATATCAAGGGTATAAGAACAAATCACATGGAAAAGAAGGATATATGTGGGGCTGTAGGTAGGCTACCTATTTGCACCAATAACAAGCTCTAGCGCTGACCGTAGACAATCAATGATACTCACACAATACGAGAAATGTGGCAATGCAACTATATGGAGAAAAGGTTGCAATGCACTCGAGAGACGCTAGCAAAGCTCAACGAAACAGGCACAAGATTGCTCAACTACAGGTGCAGAAAAGAAAACTTAGGCCTTCACTTGATTCTATTAGCACTTCACTTTTTCTTTTTGGAATTTTCTTTTTATGACACACAGCTATGTAGCTCTTTTTGCTTCTTTTCAATTTTTTTTTTGATGTTATGACTCAACTCCTTGATAACACGGCCAACAAATAATGCAAAGCACCAAAACCCTAATGAGCAGCCTGTCGAGCGGTAAAACTAGTCTCTTCTGGGAAAGTTCCTAGTCACGTATATCGAAAGGCTGTGGCTATGGTTTGGACAACACACTGTATGCTATGTGGACTCGGAGCAACAAAAACTGACTCTAGATGAAAGCGGAAACACAAACCCTAACAATACTAGATGGAAGAAAAAGATACGCAAAAACAACTACAAAAAGCAACTAAAACTCAAAATTAGTGCAATCTAAAGCTATGGCAAACCCTAACCCTAATATTTTTGGCTTTTTCTGGATAGGAAACACTCACAACTCAACTATGGAGTGGATTGTGGATGGCTTACCGAGGAAACCCGAGAATCTGATACCAAGATGATAAGGGGTGACCCGATCTTCTCAGTAAGCAACGAGGGTGATGATGATCACGGGATGATGGCAGCGGAGATAACTTGATGAAGTGGATGATAACTTGTATGACGCAACGAGATCTCTCGATTGGTCCCTGTCGCCAATGCAACAACTCTCAACCCTGCAAGATATTCGCGACTCCACACACTTGCGCACGTAGCCGCCGACCACGAAGCGGTAAGTTGCAACCTCCTAATTCCCAATGGAACAGCATATCACACAAGACTTTCAGATCTACACCAAATCAATCAATATGGCGTAGGGATTCAATAGTTTTGCATAGCAAACAACTAAGAACTAGGGTTTATCTTAAATGTGGTCTAAAGCTACTTGGGGGCGTCCTGGGCACTTATATAGGGGTTTAGGACGACCTCAGGTCGAAAAAGTACGAAAATAACCGACCCAGAATAGATCTGGTCGAGACAGACTCGGGCTCGGCCGGCCTGGGGGCCGGTCCACCGAGCACTGGGACCGGCCGGTCCGGTCTGGACCGGGCCAGAGACCGGATGGCGACCGGGCGGGCGTCCAGGCTTACTGGATACGCCCCGGCTGGCACAGGCGTGGGGCCCGGTTTGGACCGGGCTGGTCCGGCGTGGGGGCCGGTCGGACCGGGCCTGGGGCCGGGCGACCCGGCGTCAAGGCCGGTTGACCGGGCTGGGCGCCGGCCTGGACTTCTCCTCCTCTTGCGCATGTCTCCCGCTCCTCCCTCGCGCGTCCATGGGATGTCTTCTTGTGCAGCTCCATGTCCAGCTTCTCGTCCATCTTTTTGTCCAGCTGCTCCTCTCCTCCTCGTGCGATGCTTGCTCCCTCCTCATACCTGATCATACATAAATAATAGGACTTAGGCAGTATAAAGTTCTCATCGATCAAAGTATCACTTAGGAACAAGTTCACCTGTTGTTTAAGTAGCTTCGCACGGGCTCGTGTCATTGGTCCAATCCTAACTTTATTGGACTTGAGCATCACAGCAGGATCATCTTCAACTTGTAATGACGGAGGTAGTAGTGAGGTAGGGATGTTCTCATCACTCATCGTCCTCAATCCCGAGCCGCTGAAGCAGATCGTCAATCGCCTCTCTTTTTTTACTACCCGATCCTTCTCCATGGCCGGTCGCAGAAGTTTTCCATCTCGAGCCCATGGTGAAGGCACAGACCGCCAAACCCTAGCAAACCAGGGTCGCGTCTGAACGGAAGAGTCCAAAGAAGGAAGCCTCCTTCGGAGAAGAGAAGAACTCCACCCGGATTGAAACCCGACGTGGAGGAAGAAAACCCTAATCGCCTAGGCAGTCGCCTGTCCGCGTTAGGTCGCACCGTCTTGAGCCTGTTATATGTAGACATAACCGCGTGTACGTTTACTTGTGGACGGGTGGAGTATATATATACACACCTCCCATAGCTTGAGTAAAAAAAATTTGATTCGGTGGGCGATAACATTGACGATGGGTCAACAAGACAACAACACATTTCCGCCGTAAATTCGCGTTTCTTTTTTGACATGCGGGAGGGGGAGGGGGTTTGCCCAGCGGAGGCCGCGCACGCGGCGGCGTGAATTCCGGCGACCACCTCGGCCGCACGAATGGTGGGGGACGCCAGCAGCGCCACCACCCCCTCCCACCAGCACAGCACAGCACAGCACAGCGCGAGCGCACGAGAGGAAGGGCAATGGGGGCAAGAACAGAGGCCGGTCGTGAATAAGCGTGGGGCGTCGTGCCCTGCCACCCCGCGTGCAGTGCGTGCCTCTCTCGTCTCCCCGCCTCTCCCTCCCCTCCACACCTCCACCACCCCCCGCGTTTCCCTCGCCCGGAGCGGCAGGCAGGCAGGAGGCGGAGAGGAGGACCACCCACCACCACCCATCACCACCACCACCGGCGACGCGCCGCCGCTGGCGTCCCGCGTTCACCACCTCGCCAGCGCCGCCGCAGCCCAATCCGACCGACCGGCCGGCTTGGCTCCTCGTAGTAATGTAAGGCCACGCCCTTCCTCTCATCGTGCTTCCGCATTGCTGCTGTTTGAATTCTTGACGCGTGTGCTTGGGGATCGTTGTCGGCATTGCGCACGACCGGTCGATTTCGCTTTGCTGATCGGCAATGCTCTCGAATCATTCGTTTCACCTAGTCAAGGTTGACCAAAATGTAGTTTGAGTTGGGTGGTAGGTTTGGGGAAAATCCCGCAGCATGCTGGCCGTGGAATTCTGAATCCATCGGGTTGATCAGTGGGTTGGTTCTTGGTTGTTCAACTCTGACAGGGTCAACCGGCCGGTCCAACATCGGTGTCTGCATTGATAACGTTGTTAGAATTCCGTATTCTTGGAACCATAGTTCGAATTCCAATCATGAGATGTTTGTACAGGGTTTCCTGCAAGTGTCTGTTGCAGTGGCACTAACATGCGCTGTATCAATCAATTCTGCCTGCAGTAGTAGAGGATGGGTGTGATATCCCGGAAGGTCTTCCCGGCGTGCGGGGCCCTGTGCTACTTCTGCCCCGGGCTCAGGGCGCGGTCCAGGCAACCTGTGAAGCGGTACAAGAAGATCCTCGCCGAAATCTTCCCCAGAACGCCGGTTGGGACACCTCCCTTTTTTTCCTCTCTCTACCGCGGAAATACGGCATTAGCCGGAAATAATCATTATATATATGTGTGTGTGTTTTCACGATGTAGGATGAGGAACCTAACGAGAGAAGGATCGGGAAGCTGTGTGAGTACGCGGCCAAGAACCCTATTCGAGTCCCAAAGGTTCCCCCTCTTCTCTTTCGGACCTCAAATGTTTACTCTCGACTTTTGGGTTAGCTTGCATTCTAACATGCGTTGATATTTCTTGAGCAGATCACAGTTTACCTGGAGCAAAGGATTTACAAGGAATTAAGAACAGAGCAGTATGGTTTTGCCAAAGTGGTGATGCTGATATACCGCAGACTGCTGGTTTCTTGTAAAGAGCAAATGTTAGCATTCCTTTTTTAACTGTCTCTTTCCCCCATGTCACTGGACTCCATAAGATTATTTGCCAAAATGAGCGCCATCCATCCGACTGACAACCATTAGATGTTAATACTGTCATTTGGTCTGCAAATGAATATCCTACTTAGTTTGATACTATATCTGAATATGGTTACAAATATAAATGTCATTTTCTCAATGCAGGCCACTGTTTGCGAGTAGCTTATTAAGCATTGTACACACTCTTTTGGATCAAAAGAGGCAGGATGACATGCGCATTATAGGGTGTGAAACCTTGTTTGATTTTGCTGTCAATCAGGTATGTCCATTGGCATGATTATCAGTGGATGGCATTATGTGCCAGCAGGATACTTGATATGTCATAGCGCCTATTTGGTTCTTACATTTCTGTATATTCTAGGTGGATGGTACATACCAATTCAATCTTGAAGGGCTGGTCCCAAGACTATGTGAACTAGCTCAAGAGGCAGGAGAGGATGAGAGAGCAACTTCACTGCGTGCTGCAGCCCTGCAAGCCCTTTCAGCTATGGTATGTTCTGTCATAACACAATATCAAACAAGTGTTACATGTTAGCATTGATTGCTAAAATTGGTGAAGAAATGAATGCAAAATATTGTGTTGTAGGACTAGGAGACTGTTGCATAGCCAAAAGCCCAAAAGAGGGTCAAATAACGCTTCCGAGTTCTGATAAACCTTTTTTATATCATAATTTGATGCTAGCATAAGCAATAAATATTGCTAACTACGTATCTTTGAAGCGACTTAACATCCACTTACGGTTTCTCAACAGAAGAATAGATCAATATCATTCTCACCACTTATTTGTACAGCTAAGGATGCTTGCTTCAACTGTATAGCTGTTTATTGTTCTTTTCGTGCTATTTGTGCTCCACTGTAGTCACGGGACTCACATGAATGATGTCAGTTGAAGTGTTATTCATTTATTACTGTATACTGTTTCCTCAAACTTATACGCTACCTACTCTGAACATCTGAACCTTGCAAACTACTCCCTCCATTCCTTAATATAAGATGTTTTGGTAGCTCAAATTGAACTGCCAAAACATCTTATATCTAGGAACCGAGTAAGTAAATAATATCTGCAGTTATAATATTTTCCTTATATTGAGCAGATCTGGTTCATGGGAGAGCTTTCTCATATCTCGTCAGAGTTCGATAATGTAAGTAAGACCTGACCGGTAGTTCTTTCCTTGCTATATCTTTCTGTATTAATATTTACTACGTTAAAAGATCTATGCTTGATTCCTGGCCTATCTATATTCTAAACCAGTTAGCATAAGTTTCCTCCCCTCTATTTCTGCATACTTGGATGAAACGTCCATAAGCTGCCACTCATAAGATCTTTTCACATGATTATTAAGTGTTGCATTTAGCATCGTTGCAGAAATATTGAGGTCACGTCTGGAAAAAATATGTAACTTGGTAATGCATCGGAATTTTCTTGTTGGTAGTTTTTTTTGGTTAGTATCAGATTTTCAACTGCTTGCACAAGCAGATTGTGTCTCCAAATGTTCCCTTCATAAATTTTCTTTTCTAAATATTCATTGACAGGTTGTTGAAGTTGTATTGGAAAACTACAAACCTCAGAAGGCCCAAAATGATGATCAAGTTACCACAGATCCAGACAATGAAACAGCGCAACAAGCCCAGAAAACAGAGCAAAATACATCCCCCTATGTCATTTCTGAGATCCCCTCCTGGGAGAGCTTTGTTAATGCTAAGGGCGGAGTTAACCTGTCTATGTAATACATCTTATTCCTACTCCTTTTGTACTTGATATTTTTCTTGTTCAGTAGTTGGCTTCTCAACCGACTCTTGTGCTGCAGGGAATATGCCAAGGATCCTAAGTTTTGGTCCAGAATCTGTGTGCACAATATGGCTAAGCTTTCTAAGGAGGCAACAACATTCCGTCGAATCTTGGAGTCCTTGTTCCGGTGTTTTGGTAACAGTAGTTCCTGGTCACCAGATAATGGACTTGCTCTCTGTATATTGTTAGACATGCAACTGTTGGTAGAAAGCACAGGTACTTCATTTGCACTCTATGAGAGCAGAGTATATTATATAAAAGTAAACTAGTTTTTTATTTTGTTTAAATGACTTCTGCAGGGCAAAATATGCATTTACTGCTGTCTCTACTAATAAAGCATATTGAAAACAAAGCAATGTTGAAGCAACCAGAGATCCAGCTTAGCATCGTGGAAGTGGCAGCTACCCTTGCAGAACTGTCCAGTTCCCAGGCTTCAGCAATAACTATAGGTGCTATAAGTGATCTAGTCAGACATTTAAAGAGAACATTCCATATTACTCTTGGTAGCAAAGACGCAGAGCTAGTAAAAAGAAATGAAAGTTTCCGCAAGGCTATAGACGACTGCCTAGTGCAACTGTCAAAGAAGGTCTGTTTTATTTTCTGTCCCTCTGAAATTTTATGCTCAATTTGCTTGTATCACTTGTGTAAATGTGATATCTTAACTAATGCCCCTTAGCAGTCTGATCTGTGCAATTATATGGTCAAATTCAAATAAAAGTCTCTCCAAATTGCACGGTTGGCTTATCAAGACTATTTTGTTAATCAGGTATCTGATGCTGGGCCAGTTCTTGACATGATGGCGGTGATGCTAGAGAACATTGCAAGCACTGCTGTAGTAGCTAGATCAACTGCAGCTGCAGTTTATCGCACAGCTCAAATAATAGCTGCTGTACCAAATTTGCAGTATCAGAATAAGGTATCCTCTCAAAGCAAAAAAGTGAAAGAAAAATAAGTGTTTAAATTCATCTCAGGAAGCAGTACTTTTCTGCTTTGGAAATTTATATTCTATATATATGTTGTCAGGTGTTTCCAGAAGCTTTATTTCATCAGTTACTCTTAACAATGATCCACCCTGATCATGAAGCTCGTATCGCTGCACACCGCATATTTGCTATTGTCTTGGTCCCCTCCTCTGTTTCCCCCCTGATTCAAGCAAGTGCCACTAGTCAGGCTAGGACACGTGACATGCAGAGAACACTATCTAGAGCTGTCTCCGTGTTTTCATCTTCAGCTGCTATCTTTGACAAGTTGAAAAAGGATAAGCACCCGGACAATTCACAAGGTGAAGATAATGGAAATACTAAACGGCAAAACTTACCTGTATCTCAAAGCCGCCGCGGTAGCATGAGAGTTCCTAACTTTTCCATGAAAAAGGGTCCATCAATGGCTCTGAGGGCTCCTTCGGTATCTGTTAGAGCTCCTTCCATCGCACTTAGAGGTCCTTCCATGGCTCTGAGATCGCCTTCTATGGCTGTTAAGGAAGACAAAGGTTCCTCAAGCAAATCAGATGATGAAATGGTACCTTCATCAGTATAACCTTTTCTCGAATTTAGGATTATTAACTAAAGATCAATGGTATTTGAGAAAAATATTTGTTAAGAGTAATGAATAATCATTTCTGCAATATGTTAAATGTGTTCAGGATTCCCTTTTGCTGAAGTTGAGCAGTCGTCAGATCACACTTTTGCTGACATCCATTTGGGCTCAAGGAGTGTCTCCTGAAAACACTCCTGCAAACTATGAAGCCATTGCTCATACCTACAGCTTGCTTCTATTGTTTTCTGGATGCAAGGTAATCTATTCTTCCAATCACATCTTGTTATTTTCTTCATCATTCTTGGTATGCTTATCAGACAGACACCAGATATGTAATGCAAAAGATTAATGTCATGCTAACCAAGCCTCCCTTTAAGGGCCTAGCATTGGTTGATTTTTTTACCAAGTGCAATGCGTAGCTGCGGAAATGTGCTGACCAGGTGTCTGAACAAGTGAACAGGACCACAAGTTCTGTTTGGACCTAGCCATGGTTGTGTAGTAGGGAACACAGGGGATTTACACACAATTCTCTCAATTTTGACTCGTATAGAATTTTGAAATTATTTAGATATTTCAAGACAAAACTAAATTTATACGCTAGCATCATGTCTTTATAAAACAAGCTGATAAAGATCACATGACGTAAATGCGATATACACTTGGAAAGAGTGGCACCTTTCTCTGCTGGAAGCTCACTTCATATCCAATGAATCCATTTGTACTGGTGGTCCTGAAGAGCTAATTTAGATAAAACGTGCACCTTCTGTCCTAAGAAGTGGTATTCTGTTAAAGTTATTATTTTATACATGGTTCATTAATGTTTATTGAAACTTCCCCGAAATTTGCACACATCATGTTACTTATCATTTTATTTATCTTATCACATTTGTCCTTCACATGTACACTATCTTCTCTCTCCCTCTTTCCCTTTGCACTCCTTAGTATGTCCTGTGAATTCTATGTCGAATTTCTTTCTTGTTCCTTTTCCCCTTTTCTGAGGAAAGTCTGAAGGGGAGACCCTACCTAGAACTTCATGGAAGGATAAAAAAATACAACAAGCAGAAGGTTGCATGTTCATGCATAGTGCAGTAACGTTCACACACAGACAAACAAAGGACAAAAGGAGTATACGATGCATGCAAACGCCAAACTTGAAAGAAGATAATATGGGGACTGAGAAAGAAGAGAAGCAAACTAGCTTTCCGAAGTGCATGCTTGCAGCGAGCAGTTCTCACTTAGCCATGAGTATTGGATACTGTATTGTGCATCAAAAGCTCAATCATATTAAGATATTCATCTCTTAATCTTTCTGGGTTGGACTTCAAGTTGTCAGAAACATTTCTGCTACGCCACAGCCAAATCGTTAGAGAATACATATGGTAGTTAATCCCCAGGAGTCTTTCATGTCTGGACAGAGAAGAGAGTGACCAGTTGAGAATGTCACATTCATATTTCCCTAGTTTTTGTGGCTCGCAGTTTAAACTGTTCGATTTTGCACATGAGTGTCAACAGTGTTTTACAGTTCAAGCAGTTTTGACACCCAAAATGACAAACCGTTCTATTTTCTGTTTCTTCTAATGAATGGAGATCTATTTCTGTTTTATTACTTCAAAATTGGAATAAAAATATGGTTTTTTCTTAGTTGTATCTATCATTATTACCTCTTTTATGATGGTTTTTTTTTTGCTCTTCCAGGCATCAATTTTTGAGGCTCTTACTCAGAGCTTTCAGGTTGCATTTGCTTTGAGGAGCTATTCACTTACTGAAGCAGGTAATATAATCAAACCGACTACAAGTATCTTTAGCTGTAAATATAAAACACAGTGTTCCATATAACTTAAAACTTGGCCTCATGTTGTAGATGAATCATGATGGTGTGATAATTGTTTGGGAAAATGATACTGTAATAATATCAGTATTAATTCTCTTGCACCTATTAATTGTTTTCTACTTGTTAACCTTGTAGAATCGTTACCACCATCTCGGCGCCGCTCCTTGTTTACTCTGGCGACAGCCATGATTATTTTCTCTTCAAGAGCTTTCAATGTGGTGCCTCTTATTCCAATCTGCAAACAGATGATTAATGAGCGAACGGTATGTGATGAAAGATCTCCCTTGTTTGATTTCTGCTGTAACTTTTTTTTATTATATTAGCAATCAAGTCAACTTGCTATCCTACGTTATCTTATTCTTGTTAGTTTCCAGATTCTCTTGTTTTTACCAAATATTTACTTTTACATCGCAAGTCCATAGCCTTTACTGAAAAGTTAGTTTATCGCATAATCACCTGAGTAGTCACACTAAACATGTAAATTAAATAAAATCACTTCTAACCTTCCTTTCTGGTCTTCTTGACATCTGACAATGTAGTATGGTTTTAGATTTTGTTTTGTAAGTACGGCGAAAATTCATAGAGCATAATCCACTTGGTTGGTTTTTCCACCATGCTTCTGTTAGTATTCCTATAATTTGTATAGCACATAGACCAAACAAGAGCTCAGTTGCATCTCTGTTTGTTCTAGAGATTAACAAATTAGAGTTGTTCATTGTATTGTCATTGAACACATTTTGGTTGCATCTTGACTTTGTGTTGGCACAGACCTTTTATCTGGCATTTGTTTGGTATTTTACTTAGGGCGATCCATTCCTTCATTTGGTGGATGAGAGTAAACTTCAGGCGGTGAAAGATTCCTTAGACGACCCATCAAAAATATACGGATCGCCAGAGGACAATACTAATGCACTGAAGGCTCTTGAAGCAATAGAGCTATCAGAAAGTCAATCTCGAGACAGCATCGTCTCCACAATCATGAACAATATAGCAAATATTATTGATGTAATGTTCACCTTCTCACTTGCCTCTTACATTCATTGTTTGAACCAAGTTCCATGCAGCTGTAGGTGACTTTTCTGTTTCTGCAGGCGGAGTTGCACAGTGTGAGAAGCCAACTGCTAAGTGATTTCTCCCCCGATGACATGTGCCCAATGAGCACTCAGTTCTTTGAATCACCTGATGAGAATTCATCAGGGTCTCATGAGGATGCTCACCATGAAGAGGTATGGTTGTCTATATTAGCCTGCAACTTATACTTTTGAAAGCACCTTAGTTTTTGGCCATTACTGTATCGGTCAACTACTTTTGTTGCTAAAAGTTGAATATATTCAATAGGGTATGCTGATTGACCTGGGTCATGATCATGATATTTTTGGGGAAGCTTCAGAAAGTACGTCAGCTACTGCATCTATTCCTGCTGGAGATCTTATGAGTATCGATCAGCTTCTCGAAACAGTATGTCCTTATGAAAAAACTATGATTCCTTCCTATATCGCTTTTTACTATCTTATCAGTTCTGTTGTAAGTTGATGACAAGTTCTCTCAGCACTTGAGCTACTCATTGATGCAATTATATGTCCTGTAGTAGCACATCTAGGCAGAAAACATTAAAGTTTTGCCTGTAAATGCTATGTTTTGCTCTATTTATTTAACTTAATTTGGTATTCTTCTACCTGCCCAACGAAACAGCAACAGTCACTTTTGAACATTAAAGTATCTTTGCTGTTCACAATATTTACTTGGCATGATAACTGCTTTAACTAGCGTTTCTTTTTTCATCCTTTTGCCATTTCATAGATTGGCGCCGACCCTGCACATCACACAGAAAGTGCTCATCTGTCAGCAGACATGCCGTTCATGGAGATGACTAGCCAATGCGAAGCCCTCACGACAGGGAAACAGCAGAAGATGTCTACCTTCATGAGTTTCCAGCCAAGCTCGCAACCAGCCCCCATGCCCAGCCAGCAGCCCGGCCAGATGGAGCTGGATTTCTTCAGTGATCCCCCGTTGCCCCAGGTAGCATAATTTCCCTTCTCTGTCAATGCATATTACATTAAAATACTGATGTCGATAAGCTGCACGCTAAGCAGGCTGGGGTCCAGAGCACGAACCCGTTCCTTGACGACAACTGGGCCGCTTTCCCTCAGCACATGGACGCTGGCAACCCGCAGTCAGCCGATGATCCATTCGAGCAACATTTCCTGAAGCTACCGGCGGCAAGCCCTTACGACCACTTCATGAGGGCTGCAGGCTCAACAGGCCAGAGCTGAACTCAGCCTGCATTGCAGCAGCAACTCTGTCGCGTCTCGGTGCATTGTACCGACAGGTAGGATGGACGTCTCAGGTTCCTGCCGATCGAAGATGCGGCAATTTTCCGTCCTTGTGTTTGCCAGAAAGGTGTAATATATCTGCGCGCTTGTGTGCGCGGGAAGGTGCTCTTAGAGGTTCAACCGGAGTCTGACACCTATTCCGTTCATTCTTTGTGTATAGTGGTATGTATAGGCTTGGTTACTGTGTTGTATGTATATTATCCAACGCGACGTGTAGAGGGACTGAAGGGAGCAGTACCTTCGGGGGTACCACAGAAAGTTTGTACTACATGCGTGTAACATGGCTGCCGAGTGCAGCGTATATAACGAAAGGAAAAGGATGATCAAAAAGTCTCTCTTGTACCAGAATATCTCGTGCACATTTTAGCTTAGTTGCTGTGCAGAATCGCGTCACGGTTGCGTAGGATTTTGGCAATGTCATCGGTTGGCGGCTGTGTCAAATTATTTGAGCTTATATATACGAATATATATATGTCCATGTTCCTGATATAGTGATATGCTCCTGGCCACATGATACAAAGGTTCGTGATCGCCTAATCAGCGGTGCGTCAGCTGATTGCTACAACTAATTCACTAGGCCGATTCAGTTCCGTCTTTGGACCGTCATCGTTGTTCGTCTGACCAGCATTGGTCTAGTCTCCCTCCATGATTTTGTGGAAGCTGGTCACGGATCACATGTCATATCACCATGTTGTGGAGACTGTTAGAATTTGGGTTTTGACTCTACCAACCCCCATTAACCCATGCCCACGACGAGGCTAGCTTGACAAATTAAGTTCCTAATTACTTTGCTTTGTCGCAGAAAGGAGAATGCCCGACACGATCTTCGTCTTGTCATAGATTATTCATGTGATATTGCTAGCAAGCTGCCGGAATATGCCCCTCTTGATGGCCATAAGAACGTGTCTAGCACTATGCCATACGTCAGCCAGATTTCAGAACAGAGGAGCGCATAAATATCACCTGGCGTAGGGATATCTTGGAACTAACTGTATATAGTGTTGTGACACAAATGAAACTGTGCATCATTTGTTCCTTGCATGCCCCTTTGCTACTATCATTTGGCGGATGATTTACTTTGCCTATAATATTCCGCCACCTACGAGCATCAATAATATGTTTGGGAACTGGCTGTATGGAGTTCCGAAGAAAGATAAACTGAAAATTAGGATTGGTATATCTGCTATATGCTGGACAATATGGAACACTAGAAATGATATGATTTTTAATAATCAAAAGGGTACTAACTTTTTGCAGGTTATTCTTCGAGCTGTGCAGTGGATACGGTTATGGGCTTTCCTGCTACCGGAGGATCAACGCAAGGATATGGATACTGGATGCAACAGACTGCTGGTGCTTACTCAGGATTTCTACTACCAGGCTACTGGGTGGCGACACAATAATAGGATAGAGTACGTATGGCTAGCCTATTTAGATGTTTGTTGTTCCGTTGGTTGATTTATGTGGCAACCAAGTCGGACCCATGATTGTATTTTCCCTATGACTTTCGTACTTGTTACTTGATACTTGATACTCTATATGTTTAATAAAAGGCCGTGTGCATCGATTGATGCAGAGGCTGGGGCTGCTGCTCCTTTATCGAAAAAATATAGTGTTGTGACACTGAGGAAAAAATTTCATACGAATGATTTTGTGAGCTTAATTTGTTATGGACAGGTACTTGAGAAATGGCCGAGAAATTTAAGCTCAACGGTCACACGTTTGATCCTGTTCCGGTCGACCGTAAATTGCATGCTAATTGCCATATACTGTACTCCGGAAACCGTCAACAGATTGGCCGTGGACTCTCCATCCCACTCGTGGTCGAGATGGAGATACAGAGCTACGGACGTAGGGAAGAAACGCGTACACAAGATGATGGAGTAATAATTAATTGGTGTAGGATGGATTAGATTAAGAGGAGATGGAGACAGCCAGCCAGCGGATATTAGGCCGTACTCCACCACCGCGAAGTTCTTTGTACCTTGTCGTACTTTACCCCTGGGCGTGCGTCCGCATCAGCTGCACCCAAATCTTCAACAGGCCAGCAGTTTCCTCAAAACATGCTTTCCTTCCTTTTTATAAATCTAAAGCCACACGGTTGAATCGACATAAGGTGACGGAGATCTTTTACAAAGCAGGTAAAAACAAATAAATAAAGGTACAAGAAAATTCAAGGCTGCCACCGAAGCCATCGAAGCAAGATCAAATGATCGGAGCTCCACGACGAGGCCTTCAAGAAGGTAGCGACGCTCCTAACACCGTCGTCGAGACTGCAAGGTCAAGGGTTTCACTGCCCTTGCTGCTAATAGAGAGAACCTCTCATGTCTAATGCTGGGGACTCAAAACTTCATTTGCATGGATGGATCATGACATTCATAAGACAACCCATGTAGTACGTCATCCGCCACTTCTTTACACCGTGTAAATAGACATGTTTTAGCTCGAAACTTGCGTTGTAAAGCACCATTTTCTGAACTTTTTTTGACATGTTTTAGAGATATACTCTCTCCATTCTAAAATGTAAGACGTTTAAGGATTAGTCAAAAGTTAAACCTTACTAACTTTCAATAAATATTTAGAAATATATCTACATCTACAATATTAAATGGATACATTAAGAAAATATATTTTATGGTGAATGTATTGATATTGATTCAGTAATGTAATTGTTTCTAGTTTTGTGTATAAATTTGGCCAAACTTATAAAATATTGACTTCTGACTAATCCTTAGACGCCTTATATTTTGGGACGGAGTGAGTATATTATACATGTTCTACATCTGTTAAGTTTTTTCTTTTAACTTAGGAGCACAGACACCAAGATGCATCATACTTATTTCGTTCTATGAAAATTATCTGAAATTTGTCTAATTTTTTTTCCAAATAGGACTCTGGCATTAAAAAACAACGAGATCCTTGAAAAACCATTCATCTTCAACCTCTAGACCGTGTCGACGATGCGCCGCCGCTCCCGTACATAGATACTAAATAGCATCTTTATACATTCAAATTTTACCAAACCTCAAACAAGCTCCATGGGACGAAGGGAGTATCCTATTTCAACCACCATAATCGAAAAAAAAACATGTAATCAGAATCTCATTTTAGTTACTTGGTTCACATATGTTGAGATACATATCCTTCTATGTCCGGATGTATATCCTCTGTTTATGTATACTGATACATATCTTTGTATTTATTATTGGGCCCGCCTCCTTTCTTGTATAGTCGATGACGTGGCCTATATATGTACCGCCGTATGCATCCGATCAATACATCGAGCACTGCATCTCTCTCCACATGGTATCAGACACCACCTAGATCCTACCCTAGCCGCGCGCCGCCTCTCTCCCCCCGTGCGCCGCCCCCCACCCCTAAACCCTAGCCACACCGCCCAAGCCGTGCGCCGCCCCCTCCTCCCTAAACCCTAGCCGAGCGCCGCCCCCTCTTCCCCACCATGTCCACTCCCAGCTCCAACCCATTCGCTGAATCCTCCATCCCCGACCCCGGCCAGCTCCGCGCCGTCGCCATCACCGACCATGTCTCCGTCAAGCTATCCACCACTGCCGCCAACTACCTCGCCTGGAAGACGTACTTCTACCTCCTCTTCCGTGAGTACAACCTGCGCGACCACATCGACGGCACCGCCGATCTCCTCGCCCGCGACTCCGACTGGCTAGCCATCGATGCCACCATCATCCGCTGGCTCTTCCTCACCATCTCGCCGGACATCTTCAAGACCGTCGTTTGGGAGGGCGATGAGGCCCGCACGGTGTGGGTGAAGATCAACGGCCTCATCACCAATAATAAGCTCCAACGTGTTGTCTTTTTGCAGCAGGAATTCTTCGGTACGCCCCAGGGCGATCAAGCCTTGGACGTCTACTGCCTGCGCCTCAAGGCCATCTCCGACGAGCTCCAGGACATTGGGTTTCGGATTGGCGACGAGCTCCTCCTCTCCACCCTCACCGCCGACCTCAACGAGGACCTCGACAACGCCGCCTCCAACCTCACCCTCATGACCAACCCTACGTTCAAGCGGGCGGTCGACTACCTCAAGCTGGAGGAACGTCGGCTGAAGGGCGTGCGCACTCAGACGGTACGGTCCACACGGCCCTATGGGCTAGCGGCAATAGCGTCCTTCCTCATGGCGGAGGAGCTCCGCCGGCGCCCATACCCGCCCCTCAACCGCAACAACACCAAGGAGGAGGGGGTGGTGGTCACAACTGTAGCCGTGGCCGTGGTGGTGGCCGCGGCAGTGGCAACAGCGGCGGCCCCGGCATCGTCGGTCTGCGCCCCGGGTACTCACACCCCACTCCGCCGTGGGCGGGCGGACACAACCCCTGGACGGGGGTCGTGCACGCCTACACCATGCCCGTTCCGCACCCGCCCCCCCGTCCCCGGCACCGTCGGCCCCCACCATCCGCCGACGCACCAGGCCTTCATCGCCGCGCCACCGCAGGCTCCCACCGGCCTGCCCTACGCCCCCGCCTACAGCGGCATGCTGACGCAGTCCCCGACGACCCACTGGGACCCCGCGCTGTACACCGCCCTTCAGTACGCCCCCTCGCCGGGCGCTTACTCCGGCGGTGGCGACTGGTTCATGGGCACCGGAGCCTCCGCACACATGGCTGCTCACCCGGGTAACCTTTCCACTTCATCTCCGACATCCACTTCCTCTCGCATCATTGTCGGTAACGGTGCTGGTCTTCCCATCTCTCATGTTGGCTCCACTCATTTTCCTTCTAACTCCACACCATTGTCTCTTAATAATGTCTTAGTTTCACCACATCTTGTTCAGAATTTAGTTTCTGTTAAAACTCTTTCTCGTGATAACTCTGTAACTATGGAATTTGACGAGTTTGGTTTTTCTGTAAAGGACGCCCGTACCCGGATGGTTTTGCACCGCTGTGAGAGTCCCGACGACCTGTACCCCGTTCAGCCATCGCCCTCCACTCACGCTGCACCTCGGGTGCTCTCCGCCGGCGTCGACCTTTGGCACGCTCGTCTTGGCCTTCACCAGCCACACCGTTGCCCCTGCCCGCTTTTGCCCGGGCTGCTCTCCACGACCCGCAGTGGCTTGCGGCCATGTGATACGTCTCAAACGTATCTATATTTTCTTATGTTCCATGCTACTTTATTGATAATACTCACATGTTTTATACACACTTTATGTCATATTTATGCATTTTCCGGCACTAACCTATTGACAAGATGCCGAAGAGCCGATTCTTTGTTTTCTGCTGTTTTTGGTTTCAGAAATCCTACAAAGGAAATATTCTCGGAATTGGACGAAATCAACGCCCAGGGTCTTATTTTTCCACGAAGCTTCCAGAAGACCGAGGGGGATACGAAGTGGGGCGACGAGGCGCCGCCACACTAGGGCCGCGTGGCCAGGCTAGGGCCCGCGCCGCCCTAGCGTGTGGGGCCCACGTCAGCCCCCCGACTCCGCCCTTCCTCCTATAAGAAGCCTTCTTCGCGAATACCCCAGTACCGAGAGCCACGATACGGAAAACCTTCCAGAGACGCCGCCGCCGCCAATCCCATCTCGGGGGATTCAGGATATCGCCTCCGGCACCTGCTCGGAGAGGAAATCATCTCCCGGAGGACTCTTCATCGCCATGATCGCCTCCGGAGTGATGTGTGAGTAGTTCACCCCTGGACTATGGGTCCATAGCAGTAGCTAGATGGTTGTCTTCTCCTCATGTGCTATCATTGTTCGATCTTGTGAGCTGCCTAACATGATCAAGATCATCTATTTGTAATGCTACATGTTGCGTTTGTTGGGATCCGATGAATATGGAATACTATGTTATGTTGATTATCAATCTATCATCTATGTGTTGTTTATGATCTTGCATGCTCTCCGTTGCTAGTAGAGGCTCTGGCCAAGTTGATACTTGTAACCCCAAGAGGGAGTATTTATGCTCGATAGTGGGTTCATGTCTCCATTAAATCTGGGGGAGTGACAGACAACCCCTAAGGTTGTGGATGTCTTGTTGCCACTAGGAATAAAACATCAATGCTATGTCTAAGGATATTTGTGTTGATTACATTACGCACCATACTTAATGCAATTGTCTGTTGTTTGCAACTTAATGCTTGGAAGGGTGCGGATGCTAACCCGAAAGTGGACTTTTTAGGCATAGATGCATGCTGGATAGCGGTCTATGTACTTTGTCGTAATGCCCAATTGAATTTCACACTACTCATCATAATATGTATGTGGATTGTCATGCCCTCTTTATTTGTCAATTGCCCAACTGTAATTTGTTCACCCAACATGCTATTTCTTATTGGAGAGACACCACTAGTGAACTGTGGACCCCGGTCCATTCTTTTATATCGAATACAATCTACTGCAATTCTTGTTCTTACTGTTCTTCGCAAACATCATCATCCACACTATACATCTAATCCTTTGTTACAGCAAGCCGGTGAGATAGACAACCTCACTATCACGTTGGGGCAAAGTACTTTGATTGTGTTGTGCAGGTTCCACGTTGGCGCCGGAATCCCTGGTGTTGCGCCGCACTACACTCCGCCACCATCAACCTTCAACGTGCTTCTTGACTCCTACTGGTTCGATAAACATTGGTTTCTTACTGAGGGAAAACTTGCCGCTGCATGCATCACACCTTCCTCTTGGTGTTCCCAACGGACGTGTGCTTTACACGTAACACCATGCATGACGAGTTCGATGCCCTGCAGCGGAACCAGACATGGACGCTTGTTCCCCGCCCCCTCACCCCAACATCATCATGGGGAACTGGGTCTTCAAGCACAAGTTCCATCCGGACGTTACTCTCGACCGCCACAAGGCGCGGTGGGTGATTCGTGGCTTTCGCTAGCGCGCCGGCATCGACTTCACCGACACCTTCGCCTCGGTTGTCAAGCCTTGGACGATCCACACCGTTCTCCAGCTCGCGGTCTCCCGTGCGTGGCCCGTGCACCAGATGGACATCTCCAACGCCTTCCTTCACAGCCATCTAGAGGAGCAGGTATTCTGCCAGCAGCCCACGGGTTTCGCCTACAGCGCCCACCTCGACCATGTGTGCCTGCTCTCGCGCTCGTTATACGGGCTCAAGCAGGCCCCACGCACCTGGTACCAGCGCATCGCAACATTTCTTCACCAACTCGGCTTCCGCTCCACCCGCTCTGATGCCTCGCTGTTTGTGTACAACAACGGCGCCACCACCGCGTACCTACTGCTCTACGTCAACGCCATCATCTTAATGGCCAACTCCACGGACCTACTGCGACAGCTCACCGAGCGTCTTCGCGCTGAGTTTTCCCTCAAGGACTTGGGGCCCCTGCACTACTTCCTCGGCATCGAGGTCGTACGTCGCACCGACGGCTTCCTCCTTAATCAGCGCAAGTACGCCCATGAGCTCCTAGACCGCGCTGGTATGCTTAATTGCAAACCCGCAGCCACGCCTGTCGACACGAAGTCCAAGCTCTCCGCAACGGATGGTTCCTTGGCCACGGACACATCATCTTATCGCTCCGTCGTCGGTGCCCTGCAGTACGTCACCTTGACTCGCCCCGAGCTGCAGTATGTTGTTCAGCAGGTGTGCCATCACAGGCACGCTCCGCGGGATCCTCATTGGGCTGCGGTCAAGCGGATCCTTCGCTACATTCGTGGCACCATGGACTTTGGCCTCTCCCTCCACACCTCCATCGCCACGGACATCGTCGCCTACTCGGATGCCGATTGGGCAGGCTGCCCCGACAAGAGTCGCTCCACGTCTGGATACTGCGTCTACTTCGGACCTTCGCTCATCTCCTGGTCGTCTAAGCGATAGCCCACGGTCTCTCGCTCCAGCGCCGAAGCGGAGTACCGGGCTGTTGCTAATGCGGTTGCTGAGGTCTCCTGGCTGCGGCAAATCGTCGTTGAGCTCTCATGTCCCGTCGCCAAAGCCACCGTGGTCTACTACGACAACGTCTCCGCCGTCTACCTCTCCGCCAACCCGGTCCACCATCGCCGCACCAAGCATATTGAGCTGGACATCCACTTTGTTCGGGAACAGGTGGCCCTTGGACACATTCGAGTACTTCATGTGCCCACCTCCCAACAATTTGCGGATATCATGACCAAGGGTCTCCCTACGGCATCATTTGATGAGTTCTGGTCCAGTCTATGCGTTCGACCAGGCGACGCTTCGACTGCGGGGAGGGGGGGTGGAGATACATATCCTTGTATATCCGGATGTGTATCCTCTGTAGTTAGAGCATCTCCACTCGTTGGCGCTCCCCACGCCCAAATTCGGCGAAATTTTCCTCTGGATTGGAGGAAAATTTGGTCTGGGGAGCGCCGAAGTTCCAGCCATCCCCCCGACAGGACACCCCCAACCTCGGCCATTTGACATATTTCTAACAAATTCGACATAAAATTTAACAAGTTCGGCAAACAAGATTCAATGAAACAAATTCGACGAAAATCAGTACAATGTTTCACAAGTGCTGAAACAAATGGAGCACACAATCTCACAAGTTTTGAAACAAATTAGTACAGACAGACTAGTTGGCGTCGGCGTTGGCGTTGCCTCGGCTTGCACTTCAGGCGACCTGGTGCCGACCCACCACGTCGACCGGTTGCCACCCCGACGTACATGCTTGATAAGCAACCGAGGATCATCATGTGCTCCTCGTCTTGGGCGGCGGCTGCCATCTCTTCTCGCATAAGCTTGACGAACATCTGCTCCTCCTCTTCGTCTGAGTCCATGGCCGGCGAGGCAAATGGACGAACACCTGACAGGTGTGGTCGAGGCTAGCCGAGACGCGAACGACGAGGAGTAGGCCGTCGTCGAAAAACAGGCAGGCAGATAGGCCGTCGTCGAAAGACGGTGGAATATAGGCATGTGGGAAGGAGGGACGGCGGAATCTGGGCAACAAGCCGGCGGGGTGGTGCCGGCGGCGAGAGAGATACGAGGGGTGGGGGGATTTTGAGCGAGATGGTGGTGGGGTTCGTGTGTCCAGTCGCCGACAGATCGGGCCCTTCCCCGCTTTTCACTCGTCCGGACTCCCCGATAGCTCCCCGGGGGACCGGGGATGGCGTGGGCTCGCCGGATGGATGAAGAGCCAAATCCGGACGAAAACGAGGAACCGGGGACGCGACTGGGCCAAATTTCGCCGTCCGGATGGGAAAAACGTCGCTCGGGGGCCTCGTCGGGGAGACGAGTGGAGATGCTCTTATGTATAGCGATACATATCTTTGTATTTATTATTGGGTCCGCCTCTTTCCTTGTATAGTCGAGGACGTTACCTATATATGTACCGCTATATGCATTCGATCAATACATCGAGCATTGCATCTCTCTCCACACGATATATACTTCCGGTTAGTTGATTGCTTGCAAGTTGCACCTGCTGGCTAGCTCCTGCAAAGTCCTATCTTTAAATAAAAAATTATCAGGAGACGGCAGTCGTAGTTAGGCGTCAAACTAACTACTCTTCGATCCGTTCTATAAAAGTTGTCTGAGATTTATCTAAATTTAAATATACCTAAACACTAAATAGTATCTGGATACATCTAAATTTTAATAAATCTCGGACAAGTTTCAGAAGATAGAAGATAGAGGGAGTAACATGATCGAAAAATGGGGAGCCATACGTATACGCGACATGAACTATTAAAGTTACGGAAAAGTGAAAGGCCATGTTTGTTGATCAAACCAGCTTTCTTATCCTATCTTCCCAAAATAATAAAGTTTACCTTGCACGTAATACTCACTACTGAATATTCTCTTAGCAAGAGTATGGTGCATCGATGAGACATGGACTCTCTCACCAGTATCTCTTTAAAACAGGTAAATTTTACTTGTTACCTCCTAGTTTGAGATTTCTGACACTAATTACCCTAATTAGCAAGTTTTTGTCCTAATTATCCCATTTAGTAAAAGGTGTGTCAATACTTACCCCTTCAAAATTTTATGAACAATTTATCCGGTGGATCCTGACTGTAGATAAATGTGGCAGCCACCTAGGAAATTTTCCTTCTCATGGAGTTCTCCTTCTGGCTTTTCACCGTCTTTTTTCCAATCAGCCAAACCAGACGAAGCTCTTGAAAATTTCCGCCTCTGAGCTCTTTTTTTAAAATGAAAATCCACCGATCCATCAATAATCGTCAACTGGTGGTCAGGTGAACCTTCAATAAAATTTAAATATTATGAAACCCATAAGCACTGGTGGTCAGGTGAACCAAATCTATATATGTCTGTTGTAGTCATAGTATACATGCCAAAAACTAGGCTTTAGACCGTAAATAATTGGTACCCTTTGAAACTTTGAATACACACTCACAAAATCCTGCGCCCGCCGTTATTTGCACATTGGTTCCAAATAAACAAAAAAAAACTCGTCATTGTATCATATCTACTATGTCCTCGATATATATGCGCTGCCGTTATTTTTTGGTCGAAGTTGAAGTCAAATTTACAAAGTTTGATCAAATATACAGAAAATGTAGTATCAACATCTACAATATATCAATGCACATAATATAAATATACATTTCATAATATTTATTTGGCCAATCTTTAATATTTTACCTTTAATAAAAAAATGACGCATGTTGAGGAGGAGGAAGTAGCTAGCTATGCACTTATCAGAAACGTTGTCACCGGCCTGAGACGACCAGCCAACCCCGCAAGATCATCGAAAATCTCTGCCAACAGTTTGACCGGCCTGGATCGTTGTACCACACCTCTCACGATCTATATGAGTTCCAGAGACTGACGATACTGATGTAAGTGCGGAAGAAACACGTACACAGATGGCAATTCATTAAGCGGAGATGGAGAAATCAGAGCTCCCTTGATTGTTCCCCCCGTTCATACTTCCTGTGTATATTTGCGTGAGGTCTCAATCTCAATTTTAAAAGGCGACGGAGACAGTGGTTTGGCGCCAAGCATAGTCAAGTCAAGTGAACTCTTTGTCGAAAAAAAAGTCGTAATCATTGACGGGAAAATGTGGAGGGAGCCATCAACCGTAACGTACGTACACGCGGTGTGGATTATATTCAACAGGTAAGGAAAATTCTAGGAAGATCGTGTTCACTGATCAGATAAGAAAATTGAGCTTTTTCTTTTTGCTAGAACCAAAATAAGCTTATCTTGTGTGTGTGTAGTTTCAGGAATCATGTCCTGGTTGGCTAAGGAAAGCTATCAAACCTAATCACATTTCTCTCCTATCAAACCTGATCACATTTCACATTTGCAAGTACAGAGCAGGAACCGCGTAATAACACGTACGTCTTGATTTTGTGTTGTCATTGTTTTTATTTATTACTATTATTATTGATCTGTATTGCCAGAGGGCAACGATGCTAACTAGATTC
This sequence comes from Lolium rigidum, assembly GCF_022539505.1. Taxonomy (NCBI): domain Eukaryota; kingdom Viridiplantae; phylum Streptophyta; class Magnoliopsida; order Poales; family Poaceae; genus Lolium; species Lolium rigidum. The sequence goes on along the minus strand of NC_061508.1, from coordinate 313,501,354 downwards.
TCGAATATGCCACTTTGGCCGTGAAGACGTGACGGCCTCACCTCAGCCAGAGCCAGTCGGTCGTCTTTTAGAGAAGAATTTGAATAACATGAAAGATGCAATGACGGCTTCATGAAGAAACAGTAACCACATGGGTTTTTTGATGGAATTTGGCTTTGGGTCTTAGCCCATGTCTTAATACAAATTTTGAAATTCTCTTGACCCATGTAAAAATGGCAAGGAGTGGGACTTTAAAGTTTAGTCCCACATTGCTAGTTGAGACTTGAGAGAGAGTTGAAGTGGTATATAAAGTGGGTTGTTCTAGTCCTTGTAAGTGAGTGAGAAGAGAGAGAGAGCTCTTGCGAACTCGTCCTCCTCCGCCGTCTCGTCTCGCATGCCCCGACACGATGCGGGTTGCGGGAATCTCACCGAGTCGAGCTTATCTTTTTGCTGTTCAGGAAACTAACAGTGTGATCAATTACGAGTCATTAACGAACGCGTTAACGCATCCATTTCGTTCCGGTTTTTCGGGATTATCGTGGACTCGAACGTGGGCTGCACCCCACGACCTTAGCCTGGACGAGACACTGAAAGGACACGGATGTCGCCTAGAGGGGGCGGGAGTGAATAGTCGGTTTAAAACTTTTACGAGATGTGCTTAACAAATACGGAATAAAACTAGCGTTTGCTTTGTCAAACCCAAATCCTATATACTATGGTTCACCTATGTGCACCAACAAGCAATACAAGCAATTATGTGGTAGCAAGATATATTACTTCAAGCACGATGACTATCACAAAGTAAAGTGCATAAGTAAAGAGCTCAGGTATAGAGATAATCGAGGCACGCGGCAGATGATGATTTATCCCGAAGTTCACACTCCTGCGAGTGCTAATCTCCGTTGGAGAGGTGCGGTGGCTTAGTGCTCCCGAACGCCACAAATGGCCTCACCTTGAGGTGTGGTTGCTCGATGCACACCAACGCCACAAAGGCCTCACCCCAAGATACGGTAGTCACACCACACACTGAGCGCCACGAAGGCGCCTCACCTTATTCTCCGGTGACCATCGCCACAAAGGCCTAGGTCACAGTTCCACTAAGGGATTTCCTCGAGACGGAAACCGGGCATTACACAAAGGTTGGGGCAAACATCCACAACTTGATTGGAGGCTCCCAAAAATTCACCAAAAAGGCCTAGAATCCGTCAAGGGTTCCAAGAACCCAAGAGTAAAAACTCCTCACTTTCACTTCCACGAATCTTCGTGGAAAGCTCAAACTGATGCACCACATGCAATGGAAAATCCTTCACTCCCAAATTCCACCAAAGATACAAAAGCTTGTGGGGGAAGAAGAGAGGAAGAACAAAGGAAATTCACAAAGAACTCCAAGATCAAGATCTAGAGGATTCCACTCACAAAGAGAGGGATTCAATTGGTAGAAATGTAGATCTAGATTTCCTCTTCCTTTTTCCTCAAAAAGATTCAAGAAGCAAATGAGGAGTAGAGGGATATGGAAAGCTCTCAAGGTCAACAATGGTGGAGAGCAAATGGGGAAGAAATGGCTGCCCAAGGAGGAAGAAGGGAGCATTTATACCCCCTAGAAAATCGAGCCGTTGGGGAATAACAGGCCGGAATTTCCGGCCTAAGTGAGGGCCGGAAATTCCGTCCCCCGCCGGAATATCCGACCTAGAAAGTGAAATTTCCGGGGTGGGGGGGGGGGGGGGTCCAGGGGCTCATTTTCGTAGTTCCTGAGCCTTTTTTCGGGGGCCGGAAATTCTGGCCTCGAGAAAAACTGGCAGAAACAACAAAGCGAGAAAGACCACAACTTGAGCATCCAGACTCCGATTTTGATGATCTTGGGCTTGTTTCGAAGCTAGTAACAATCTCTACAAGATCATGTAGGGAACCATCATAGTCAATTAAGGTAGGATAGAAATAAATGATGAAACGTTTGATCTATCTAAAAAAATACATACCGGTAAAACCTCCAACCTCGAAAATGCAACAAGTTGCCCGTGCAAAAACCATTCTCCATGAACTAGAGCTTGTCATTAGAATAAGTAAAAGATATAAACCATCTCATGGATAAGATCCAAATAACAACCAAGAAATATGATGCAAGGATGCAAAGGTCTGAGCTCTCTCCGAATTATATGATTGAGTTACTCACTCGAGAGCCCTCTTGATAGTACGACAACTAAATTGTAAACCGGTCTCCAACTAAACCATGAGACTGGTGAGAAAGAAACCCAATCAAGAGAAAACCTTAATCTTGTGCATTCCACTTGAGCTCGATGATGACGGTGTTATCACCAGAATTTGACTGGATTAGAGGTGGGCCGCGATCAAGATTGGGCTTGAGGAATATACATGGAAGATATACCTGAAGCGGCCTTGTGCACGAAGTTTGGGCTAGCTTGCCCGTGTATCTGTAAATATAGTAGGATACGTGTCGGTTAGGTAGAATTTGGCTCGTGCACGGTTGGGATTATTCCCACGTTAGAAAGTCTACGGACTATAAATATGTATCTAGGGTTATTGAGAAAAACAACAATCACGTTCACCACAAACTAATCTAGGCGCATCGCCAACCCCCTTGTTTCGAGGGTTTCTTCCGGGTAAGCATCATGCTGCCTAGATCGCATCTTGCGATCTAGGCAGTATACGTTTATTCGTTGTTCATGCGTTGCTCGTGCTGAAGCCTTGTTGATGGCGAGCAACGTAGTTATCATAGATGTGTTAGGGTTAGCATTGTTTCATCGTGTAACATGCTTTCGTCCATGCAACCCTTAGACGTCTAGCCGCTCTTACACCTATCTTAGGTGTGAGGGCGGCACCTTGCTTGATCCATGTTTAGTAGATCCGATCCGTTATGATTGCTCCTTGTTCTTCAAGGATTAGTTTAATATCTGTATAGTTAGGCCTTGCAAACGGGTTGAAGGATCCAGTGGCGCGTAGGGTGTAGTTTGCTAGCCCTAGATAAGATGTTCCGGGAATCAACTCTACGTTGGTTTTTTGGCCTTATCTAGGGCTGGTCTATTATCATCTTACGTGGCCGCCAGGCTCAATCACGTGTAGGATGTTCTGATTATGCGGTGAAAACTCTAAATCGTCGTAGGTCGTTTTAGCTTTATATTGATCAAGCAGGACCACCATGTGATCGTAGACCTCATACGAACCGTGGGTGGATCGGCTCCTTGAGCCGATTCACAGGACAACCTGAGAGCCGATCGAGACTCGTATTTAATGTTTACGTTTATGCCATGCAGGAAACTAAGCGAAGCAAATCCATCACCTTCCTGACCAGGTATAGGTCAGGTGGCACGCCCTTGCACCAGCATCGGGATGTGCGTACCAGGAGCTTTGCGGGCCGTCGCTCGAGGGACCAGGGCCAGCCGCAACTCTGAGTTGTTCCCGGCTCTACGTGTTGCCAGCCGTTGCTCGCCGGTGGGTTTCGGACGCCAACACATTCTGGCACGCCCGGTGGGACAGTCTTCGACATCAACTGCATCGTCATCTACATCTGAGATGGCGGAAGGTACTCCAGTCACGTACGAGGATCTGACCGAGGAGCTCAAGAAGAAGTATGACGAGGTCAAAGCTATCCTCGAAGCCGACCTCATCGGCTCTTTCCAGAGGACCCGCTCACACGGCATCAGGTGGAAAGGGTTCTTGATGCGTGCAGTTGACACGTCCGTTGGGAACCCCAAGAGGAAGGTGTGATGCGCACAGCGGCAAGTTTCCCTCAGTAAGAAACCAAGGTTTAATCGAACCAGTAGGAGTCAAGAAGTACGTTGAAGGTTGATGGCAGCGGGATGTAGTGCGGCGCAACACCAGAGATTCCGGCGCCAACGTGGAACCTGCACAACACAACCAAAGTACTTTGCCCCAACGAAACGGTGAGGTTGTCAATCTCACCGGCTTGCTGTAACAAAGGATTAACCGTATTGTGTGGAAGATGATTGTTTGCAGAAAACAGTAGAACAATATTGCAGTAGATTGTATTTCAGTATAGAGAATTGGACCGGGGTCCACAGTTCACTAGAGGTGTCTCTCCCATAAGATAAACAGCATGTTGGGTGAACAAATTACAGTTGGGCAATTGACAAATAAAGAGGGCATAACAATGCACATACATATTATGATGAGTATTGTGAGATTTAATTGGGCATTACGACAAAGTACATAGACCGCTATCCAGCATGCATCTATGCCTAAAAAGTCCACCTTCAGGTTATCATCCGAACCCCCTCCAGTATTAAGTTGCTAACAACAGACAATTGCATTAAGTATTGCGCGTAATGTAATCAGTGACTACATCCTCGAACATAGCACCAATGTTTTATCCCTAGTGGCAACAGCACATCCATAATCTTAGAGGTTTCTCTCACTCCCCCAGATTCACGGAGACATGAACCCACTATCGAGTATAAATACTCCCTCTTGGAGTTACTAGCATCAACTTGGCCAGAGCATCTACTAATAACGGAGAGCATGCAAGATCATAAACAACACATAGACATGAATTGATAATCAACATAACATAGTATTCTCTATTCATCGGATCCCAACAAACGCAACATATAGAATTACAGATAGATGATCTTGATCATGTTAAGCAGCTCACAAGACCCGACAATTAAGCACAATGGGGAGAAGACAACCATCTAGCTACTGCTATGGACCCATAGTCCAGGGGTGAACTACTCACTCATCACTCCGGAGGCGACCATGGCGGCGTAGAGTCCTCCGGGAGATGAATCCCCTCTCCGGCAGGGTGCCGGAGGCGATCTCCTGAATCCCCCGAGATGGGATTGGCGGCGGCGGCATCTCTGGAAGGTTTTCCGTATCGTGGCTCTCGGTGCTGGGGGTTTCGCGACGGAGGCTTTAAGTAGGCGGAAGGGCAGGTCAAGAGGCGGCACGAGGGGCCCACACCATAGGTCGGCGCGGCCAGGGCCTGGGCCGCGCCGCCCTAGGGTGTGGCCACCTCGTGGCCCCACTTCGTCTCCTCTTTGGTCTTCTGGAAGCTTCGTGGCAAAATAGGACCCTGGGCGTTGATTTCGTCCAATTCCGAGAATATTTCGTTACTAGGATTTCTGAAACCAAAAACAGCAGAAAACAGACAATCGGCACTTCGGCATCTTGTTAATAGGTTAGTTCCAGAAAATGCACGAATATGACATAAAGTGTGCATAAAACATGTAGATATCATCAATAATGTGGCATGGAACACAAGAAATTATCGATACGTCGAGACGTATCAGCATCCCCAAGCTTAGTTCTGCTCATCCCGAGCAGGTAAAACGATAACAAAGATAATTTCTGGAGTGACATGCCATCATAACCTTGATCATACTATTTGTAAAGCATATGTAGTGAATGCAGCAATCAAAACAATGTAAATGACATGAGTAAACAAGCGAATCATATAGCAAAGACTTTTCATGAATAGTACTTCAAGACAAGCATCAATAAGTCTTGCATAAGAGTTAACTCGTAAAGCAATAAATCAAAGTAAAGGTATTGAAGCAACACAAAGGAAGATGAAGTTTCAGCAGTTGCTTTCAACTTATAACATGTATATCTCATGGATATTGTCAACATAGAGTAATATAATAAGTGCAATATGCAAGTATGTAGGAATCAATGCACAGTTCACACATGTGTTTGCTTCTTGAGGTGGAGAGAAATAGGTGAACTGACTCAACATAAAAGTAAAAGAATGGTCCTCCATAGAGGAAAAGCATTGATTGCTATATTTGTGCTAGAGCTTTGATTTTGAAAACATGAAACAATTTTGTCAACGGTAGTAATAAAGCATATGTATCATGTAAATTATATCTTACAAGTTGCAAGCCTCATGCATAGTATACTAATAGTGCCCGCACCTTATCCTAATTAGCTTGGACTACCGGATCATCGCAATACACATGTTTTAACCAAGTGTCACAATGGGGTACCTCCATGCCGCTCTGTACAAAGGTCTAAGGAGAAAGCTCGCATTTTGGATTTCTCGCTATTGATTATTCTCAACTTAGACATCCATACCGGGACAACATGGACAACGGATAATGGACTCCTCTTTAATGCATAAGCATGTGGCAACAATTATTATTCTCATATGAGATTGAGGATATATGTCCAAAACTGAAACTTCCACCATGAATCATGGCTTTAGTTAGCGGCCCAATGTTCTTCTCTAACAATATGCATGCTTAACCATAGGGTGGTAGATCTCTCTTACTTCAGACAAGACGGACATGCATAGCAACTCACATGATATTCAACAAAGAATAGTTGATGCCGTCCCCAGAAACATGGTTATCGCACAACAAGCAACTTAATAAGAGATAAAGTGCATAAGTACATATTCAATACCACAATAGTTTTTAAGCTATTTGTCCCATGAGCTATATATTGCAAAGGCGAATGATGGAATTTAAAGGTAGCACTCAAGCAATTTACTTTGGAATGGCGGAGAAATACCATGTAGTAGGTAGGTATGGTGGACACAAATGGCATAGTGGTTGGCTCAAGGATTTTGGATGCATGAGAGGTATTCCCTCTCGATACAAGGTTTAGGCTAGCAAGGTTATTTGAAACAAACACAAGGATGAACCGGTGCAGCAAAACTCACATAAAAGACATATTGTAAACATTATAAGACTCTACACCGTCTTCCTTGTTGTTCAAACTCAATACTAGAAATTATCTAGACCTTAGAGAAACCAAATATGCAAACCAAATTTTAGCATGCTCTATGTATTTCTTCATTAATGGGTGCAAAGTATATGATGCAAGAGCTTAAACATGAGCACAACAATTGCCAAGTATCACATTATCCAAGACATTATAGCAAATTATGTATCATTTTCCAATTCCAACCATATAACAATTTAACGAAGAAGAAACTTCGCCATGAATACTATGAGTAGAGCCTAAGGACATACTTGTCCATATGCTACAGCGGAGCGTGTCTCTCTCCCATACGAGTGAATGCTAGGATCCATTTTATTCAAACAAAACAAAAACAAAAACAAACCGACGCTCCAAGCAAAGCACATAAGATGTGATGGAATAAAAATATAGTTTCAGGGGAGGAACCTGATAATGTTGTCGATGAAGAAGGGGATGCCTTGGGAATCCCCAAGCTTAGACGGTTGACTCTTCTTAGAATATGTAGGGGTGAACCACCGGGGCATCCCCAAGCTTAGAGCTTTCACTCTCCTTGATCATGTTGTATCATCTCCCTCTCTTGATCCTTGAAAACTTCCTCCACACCAAACTTAGAACAACTCATTAGAGGGTTAGTGGACAATAAAAATTAACATGTTCAGAGGTGACACAATCATTCTTAACACTTCTGGACATTGCATAAAGCTACTGGACATTAATGGATCAAAAAATTCATCCAACATAGCAAAAGAGGCAATGCGAAATAAAAGGCAGAATCTGTCAAAACAGAACAGTTCGTATTGACGAATTTTATCGAGGCAACAGACTTGCTCAAATGAAAATGCTCAAATTGAATGAAAGTTGCGTACATATCTGAGGATTACTCACGTAAATTGGCATAATTTTCTGAGTTACCTACTGAGAAAACAGCCCAGATTCGTGACAGCAAAGAAATCTGTTTCTGCGCAGTAATCCAAATCTAGTATGAACTTTACTATCAACGACTTTACTTGGCACAACAAAACACTAAACTAAGATAAGAAGAGGTTGCTACAGTAGTAAACAACTTCCAAGACACAAAATAAAAACAAAGTACTGTAGTAAAAACCATGGGTTGTCTCCCATAAGCGCTTTTCTTTAACGCCTTTCAGCTAGGCGCAGAAAGTGTGTATCAAGTGTTATCGAAGGATGGTGCATCTACAGCGGGGTGTGGAGTTTTCTCAACCATGCATAGTATATTGGATACATAAGTTTTAGCATCTCCCTTTTCATTAGTCTTGGGCTTGCTACTCTCATCAAACAAATTTTCAGGAACAAGCCAAGCATAGTTATTTTTTAGTGCTTCATGCATTGCTAGGAGCTTACATGGTATTGGTGCTTTGATCTCCCCACCATCATTAATATTATTAGTGTACTTTATTCTATCCATATCTATCTTTTCAAGGAGACTAACAAAATTGGTATAAGAACCAAGCATATCATATTTAGCAAAGACCTTTCTAGCCTCTCTTGCTATACCACCAAATTCTCTAAGAAGGGTTTCTAAAATAAAATCTTTCTTTTCCCCTTCTTCCATATCACCAAGTGTGAGAAACATGTGTTGGATTATAGGATTGAGATTAACAAATTTAGTTTCCAACATGCGAACTAAAGCAGCAGCAGCAATTTCATAAGTAGGAGCAAGTTCTACCAAGTGTCTATCTTCAAAATCTTCAACGGTACTGACATGATTGAAAAATTCTTCTATATTATTTCTCCCAATTATAGACCCACGTCCTACCGGTATGTCTTTCGTGGTAAAATTAAAAGGAAACATGATGAATCAAGTAAAGTAAATGCAAGTAACTAATTTTTTTTGGGTTTTTGATATAGAGTGCAAGATAGCAAATAAATTAAAACTAGCAACTAATTTTTTTGTATTTTGATTTAGTGCAGCAAACAAAGTAGTAAATAAAATAAAGCAAGACAAAAACAAAGTAAAGAGATTGGGAAGTGGAGACTCCCCTTGCAGCGTGTCTTGATCTCCCGGCAACGGCGCCGGAAATTTGCTTGATGCGTGCAGTTGACACGTCCGTTGGGAACCCCAAGAGGAAGGTGTGATGCGCACAGCGGCAAGTTTCCCTCAGTAAGAAACCAAGGTTTAATCGAACTAGTAGGAGTCAAGAAGCACGTTGAAGGTTGATGGCAGCGGGATGTAATGCGGCGCAACACCAGAGATTCCGGCGCCAACGTGGAACCTGCACAACACAACCAAAGTACTTTGCCCCAACGAAACAGTGAGGTTGTCAATCTCACCGGCTTGCTGTAACAAAGGATTAACCGTATTGTGTGGAAGATGATTGTTTGCAGAAAACAGGTAGAACAATATTGCGATAGATTGTATTTCGAGTATAGAGAATTGGACCGGGGTCCACGGTTCACTAGAGGTGTCTCTCCCATAAGATAAACAGCATGTTGGGTGAACAAACTACAGTTGGGCAATTGACAAATAAAGAGGGCATAACAATGCACATACATATTATGATGAGTATTGTGAGATTTAATTGGGCATTACGACAAAGTACATATACCGCTATCCAGCATGCATCTATGCCTAAAAAGTCCACCTTCAGGTTATCATCCGAACCCCCTCCAGTATTAAGTTGCTACCAACAGACAATTGCATTAAGTATTGCGCGTAATGTAATCAGTGACTACATCCTCGAACATAGCACCAATGTTTTATCCCTAGTGGCAACAGCACATCCATAATCTTAGAGGTTTCTCTCACTCCCCCGATTCACGGAGACATGAACCCACTATCGAGCATAAATACTCCCTCTTGGAGTTACTAGCATCAACTTGGCCAGAGCATCTACTAATAACGGAGAGCATGCAAGATCATAAACAACACATAGACATGAATTGATAATCAACATAACATAGTATTCTCTATTCATCGGATCCCAACAAACGCAACATATAGAATTACAGATAGATGATCTTGATCATGTTAAGCAGCTCACAAGACCCGACAATTAAGCATAATGGGGAGAAGACAACCATCTAGCTACTGCTATGGACCCATAGTCCAGGGGTGAACTACTCACTCATCACTCCGGAGGCGACCATGGCAGCGTAGAGTCCTCCGGGAGATGAATCCCCTCTCCGGCAGGGTGCCGGAGGCGATCTCCTGAATCCCCCGAGATGGGATTGGCGGCGGCGGCGTCTCTGGAAGGTTTTCCGTATCGTGGCTCTCGGTACTGGGGGGTTTCGCGACGGAGGCTTTAAGTAGGCGGAAGGGCAGGTCAAGAGGCGGCACGAGGGCCCACACCATAGGTCGGCGCGGCCGGGGCCTGGGCCGCGCCGCCCTAGGGTGTGGCCACCTCGTGGCCCCACTTCGTCTCCTCTTCGGTCTTCCGGAAGCTTCGTGGCAAAATAGGACCCCGGGAGTTGATTTCGTCCAATTCCGAGAATATTTCGTTACTAGGATTTCTGAAACCAAAAACAGCGAGAAAACAGACAAGCGGCACTTCGGCATCTTGTTAATAGGTTAGTTCCAGAAAATGCACGAATATGACATAAAGTGTGCATAAAACATGTAGATATCATCAATAATGTGGCATGGAACACAAGAAATTATCGATACGTCGGAGACGTATCAGTTCTCGCCTGAAGGCGCGCTCGATGGAGTGGACCTGTCTACCCCTTCAGAAGAACGCACCAGGTCTCTGTGTCAGGAGATTAATTTCATGGTAGCTCATTCGCTACACCGCCATTCTGAGAACCTGGTGAACACTTTGGAGCGCGTCGCCCTTCGGGTGATCCAGGAAATCATGAAGCATCAGTACTCTCCGTCAGGACCTGCTCTAGGGACTCACCAAGGAGAGATACCACTCCAGTCCCGACCACTGCTGCCGTTCGCGTTGGCAGCACCAGAAGTGCCGAGTTCACCGGCATTCGTCGTCCACAAGATCGGTGGTGACCCTAGTGATTACCAGTACTTGTATGAGGCGCCTAAGTAGATCCCTCACGGATACACGTGCACATACATGCCAGACTGCAGTAACTGGGCACTCACGAACCAGACTGCAACAACAGGGACTTCTGGAACAGCAGGAGGAGCCTCTGGATCAGATCTTGACAAGCAGACGTGGTTAGCTAAGTATGCCACCCCGACGAACCTCTAGAGCTCAACTCCTGCAGCTGGCGCAGATCGTGAGAAGCAGGCATGGCTAGCTAAGTATGCCACTCCAACGAACATCCAAAACTCAACTCCTGCAGCTAGCTCAGAGCTTGAGAAGCAAGCGTGGCTGGCTAAGTACGCCACTCCAGCGAATCTTCAGAGCTCGACTCCTGCAGCCAGCACCGCGGATCAGATCAGTACAATCTTGAGAGACCGGTTCGGCATGGTGCCGAAAAGGAGGGCAATCGGCTATTCCAAGCCGTACCCCAACGAGTACGATTTGATCCCACTACCACCCAAGTATCGGCTCCCTGAATTCTCCAAGTTTAGTGGGTCAGATGGCTCCAGTTCAATCGAGCATGTGAGCCGATATTTGGCGCAGCTGGGCACGATCTCGAGCATCGGATGAACTACGTGTGAGGTTCTTTGCACGAGTCCCTCACGGGATCGGCTTTCGGGTGGTACACCTCGCTGCCACCGGATTCAATCCGGACTTGGAAGCAGATGGAAGAAGCGGTTCCACATGCGGTATCATTCGGAGGCTTCCGAGGCTGGCATTGCCGATCTAGCACAAGTACGGCGAAGCGCGGAGAAACAGTGTCAGAATACATCCAGCGCTTCAGGGCCATCAGGAACCGATGCTATTCGGCTCGTTTGACTGAAAAAGAAGCAGTCGAGTTGGCGGTAGTGGGTCTCGCATCGCCGATCAAGGATATGGCTTCCCAAGCAGATTACCCTTCATTGGCGCATATGGTTCAGAAACTGTCATTATATGAACAGCGCCACCCAGAGTTGTACCAGGACAAATTCAAGCGGGCGGTAGTCCTGGTTGAGACAGAAGAAGATGAAGGCTCTGCGGGAGATCAAGAGGTAGCAGTGGCTGAATGGACTCGGGGGGCAAGCCCCGTGTCCTGCAAGTGGGTTAAGCCACAAGGTCCTCCAAGAGGGTTTGACTTCGACGTGACTAAAGCTGAGCAAATTTTCGACCTCTTGCTCAAGGAGAAGCAGCTAAAGTTACCCGAAGGCCTCAAAATCCCCACGGCACAGGAGTTGAACGGAAAGCCATACTGCAAGTGGCATAATACGTTCACCCATACCACCAACGACTGCAGGGTGTGGCGTCAGCAGATCCAAATGGCGATAGAACAAGGGCGTCTAATCTTTAACCAGTACGCCATGAAAGTCGACACACACCCCTTCCCCGCCGTTAACATGGTGGAGTACGCTTACCCCGAGCGGTGCCAGCCAGGTTTCTCGTTCAGCATCAACATGGTCGAGTCTGGGCACCACTCTGGTAAGGACAGAGCCGAGGGCAGCCGTTCTCGTAGCAAGGACAAAGAGGAAGCCGTTCCATGCGATCGGCTCCGACACGATGGCAAGCGCTACATCACAGAGGGAGAAGTGAAGAATGTGCGATATCAACGACCTCTCTCTGATCATCTCCTCAACAAATATGTGAGTCAGTGCGACCAACGCCGACGATACGATGACGATGACGAAAGAGATCGTCTGGCTAGCAGGGACGCCAGGAGACATCGTCGGCACGATCGATATGAGGAAAGATATGAGCGCCATGCCAAGGACAAGTCAAGAGGGCAAGACGACGTGGACAAGCACTGGGACTGCCCCTTCTTCAAACACTGCTGGGATTCAGGAATGAGCCGATTGCCTACAATCGGCAACTGCCCAGAATGTAGGCAGAAGAAGAAGAACACAGGAGACGTGTCAGTGTTCAAGCGTCTGGGACCTCTCCCATCTCGGAACAAGCAAGCTGAGTCCTCTCGGGTAGAAGATCTCGAGGAGTTAGAAGATGATGATGAAGAAGAATAAGATAAGTACCACCGGCCAAGGTGGTGCCCTGATGGACTCAGGCGTTCCCAAAAGCGTAGGGTTCAGCGACTACGTGGTTTGGAGGAAGCCGAAAGGTTATATCTGCACACGTTAAGGAAGGCGTGGCCTGATCTAGCCGCGAAAATTCAGCGAACCCTGGACGAAGAGGGTCGACCACAAAAGATGGAGTGACGCCCCAAGCAAAGGAAAGCCGATGATGAGACATCGGCTGGTACAAACATGGTGTTCATCCTTCCAGCGGAGTTTTGTGTTCCAGGATTAGATGAAGCACCTGTGGCACAACTTGACTGCGGCCCACGGCCGGTTATCTTCGAGAAGCCACGAGAAAGAAGCTACGAGCACTCGAAGGCCCCGTACGTACGAGGTTACATCAATGGGCAGCCTGTCAACAAGATGCTGGTGGACACCGGAGCGGCAGTCAACATCATGCCATACTCCATGCTACGTCGGTTGGGACGCTCTAGCTCGGATCTGATCAAGACCAACGTTACACTGAGCGATTTCAATGGCCAAGCATCTGAAGCACAAGGAATTCTGAACGTGGATCTGACCGTAGGGAGGAAAACCATCCCCACAACATTCTTCATCGTCGATAGCAAGCGCACCTATGCTGTCCTGCTAGGGAGAGATTGGATCCATGCCAACTGCTGCATTCCATCCACGATGCACCAATGTCTAATTCAGTGGGATGGAGATGAAGTAGAGGTCGTCCACGCAGATGACTCAGCCGAGATTTCAACGGCTGGCATGAACGTTTGGGAGACGGCAGGCCAAGAGCCACTCTCAGGCATCACTTTGGACGACTGCGAGCGCATCGACGTGACAAAAAATGGGGTGAGGCTGGTCTTATCCACCGGCCTGACCGTGTAACAAGAGCAAAAGCTATGGATGTACGTGGCAAGGCCGATCCTTGTGATCGGCCCCAAAAAATAAAAAGTGATGATCTTGTCTCAAGCATGTCACGTAGTTGTGGTAAAGCACGAACACGATGTAAACCTTCGTTGAGCAATGCAATCAAAATGGGGGCCGATTCCAGCAATCGGCCCATATTATCCTTACCACACGTTTTCCCTGTGTTAAGTGTCGATCTAACAGGTGACGGAAAGCTAGGGTATGGGTTTACATCGGCTTGTGAGCTCGAAGAAATCGGCATTGGTCATGTCTGCAGAGCTGATGTTCAGGTATAGTTCTTTGGATAACTGCAGAGCCGATATCTGCAGTAACCTGACAGATTCGGCTCGGGGGGCACCTAATCAGAGGAACATGTGCGATACACGGGCAGTGAAATATTGGGGGCCGATAGAAAAATCGGCCAGTAAAAAAAATGTACATGCAAGTCACAGCCGATGCACAGACATCGACTTGAGGAAATATGCGAAGGCAACAGTATACAAGTACAGCCGATGCAAAGGCATCAACTTCAGAGCGTAAAGAGCCGATGCACAGTCATCGACTCTAGAGGTACAGGTACAAGTGCGGCGAAGCATTTATCAGTTTACACAAAGAGGCTCTACTGAAGAAACGTGTTGAGGGCATTAAGGGCGTCAGCACGGATGCGATCCACCTCGGCGATCTCAGCCTCGTCGTCCTCGTCTTTGCCCGTCACCAGCTGACTGCTCAGGGCGCAAATTTCAGCCAGATCAGTTTTCAGATCGGCTGTGAGGCCTTTTGCTTCCTCTTGAGAGCGGGCAATAAGAGCTTCCTTGTCTTGGATAAGCTGCTTGGTCACCCTGACCCTCTCTTCAAGGTTCTCCAGTTCCTTACGCAGGGTCTCGAGTTCGGCACTATTGGCGTAAGTGTCGGTTTGGCGTCTAAAGCAGCCTTTTTCTCGTTGAGCCGTTGACACTTGTCTGCAATATCGGCTCTCAATGGTAGCTGGGCGTGACGAAGAATAATTCTTTGACGAGCCGATTGCACCCTTGACCTGAAGACCGACAGAGTCACAGCTGGCCAAAGCTTCACCTGCAGTGTCACCGGGAGATGGGGCTGGATGTCTTCGAGGATACCCTTGACTTCCTCGGGGTTTTCAACTAGGGTCTCAACTGAGGAGGAGAGCAAAGCCTTGAGACGCTGGAGTGGACCATGGACCGTGCTAGGACTTGGCTCTTCACCTGCCTTGGAAGTAGCTGGTTCGATGGATTCAGGATCGAACGTCAGCAAGCTTGAAAGATCACAACCCTGACAGACGAACAAGAGCAGTATTAGTATACAACAAAGAAAGGTTAGAGCCAAGGGAGTGGAGTGTACCTCTCCCAAGGTAGGAGGAGCAGCCGATGTTGTGATAATCGGCTTTTCCGTGGACTTGGCTATGTTAGCCACTTGGTCAGCCATGCTCGTCGAGGTGGCTAGGTCCAGCGTGGCGGACGGCATCAGTACCTCTTCGACGTCTCCGCTAGAGGTATCATTGGTCTACAAAAGGAAGTGATTAGCCGATCCGAGTGGCAATGGGTTAGCAGGAAATATAAACCAGGGAGGTAATTACATTTGAAACCTCCTGGCTTGATGGAGAAGCTCGTGGGTCTTTGCGAGCCCTCTTGACGCATCGACGCTTCACACGTGACCCTGTTCTGATCGGAGCTTGAAAGGCAGCAGGCTCGGGAGTTGACCTTTTCTTGGAAGCCGACGCTGGCGAGTCCGTCTGGCTCTGTGTGGTGGATCTCCCGGAGTTGCTCGGGCTCGACTCCCTTTGGCTGGACTGTGCCTCCCCGCTGGAGTTTTCTTCGGTGGAAGTCTGTAAAAAGAAGTACAAGCATGTTGCAAAAGACTGGGAGGACAGATAAATTTAGCCAAGGCACGAGTCAGCTTACGTACAAGCTTTCTTGGGCAGGAGCTTTGCGCTTCAGGGTCTTTCTGGCAGCTACTTTCCTCACCGCATTCCTCGCCTGGATTGAGGCTCGGGGGGCAACTGGCCCCGAGGATGCTTTACTCTTGGGAGCCGATTTCGGTGAAATCGGCTGGCTCTCCATTATGACCCTCTTCAGGGGTGGCGAGCTCTGGCAGAAGAGGACCACCGGGGCTGGTGGAAGGAATTTGAAGGGGGAGCCATCGGCTTGCATGGGCTCTGGGCCATCTTGTTGCTGTCAAGAGATAGAGCCAGGTTACGGACAATCATCATAAGCCAGTGCAAGAAATTTATAAGTAATGGTACCTGGTCTGCAGGAACGTCATATTCGGCATCAAGTTGCCTCAGCAATGGTCCTAGAGCTCTTCTGAAGGCATGGGTCTTCCACATGGACCACCAAGTCTTGAAACCATCGGTAGTAGTGGTGAAACAGAGGTTGTGAGGAATTGGAATGGCCAGAGCGTCAAAGAAGGTATAGCACCTTTGGCCAGTAAGGATGTCAGGCAGTTCAGCTCTGCTTGTTGTCAGATGGTGGAGAGAGAAGTGTGGGGGCACTTGCCCGAGACCAAGCTGCCGGGCTACTACTACCGGTTGGTAAGACTCATAACCAGGCTTGATGATCCTGTTTGAGGTACTCATGCCAACTGGGAGATAGCAAAGACGGATCATGATAGAATACAAGTGCCGGGTGCTAGCGTCATCGGCAAAGCTGTCCAATCGGAAGGAGACTGGATTCTCAAAGTTCTCCGATTCAGTATAAGGAAAGAACAAGGGGTTGTCTAAGCCCTGGAAGAAGATCTTGAACCACCCTGCTGCTTCCTTAGGGATCAGCCTGCTGCCTGGGAGGCTATACAGAGCTTGACCATAGCTAGTGCATCGGATCTCCTTCCCATTAGCATCTGGGAAGGTGCAGGTGGCCAAAGGTGGGAAGTCTGGGATTTGGTTCTGGAAGTACAGCTGAGCCCATAACTGAATAAACCACCAGGGGCCTCCTGTTTTAACTGTCTTTTGGGAAAACAGTTTGACAGACATTAGTTGGAGAGATCGATAGACCTCTCCAAGGAACAGTTTGCCAAGGCCAAGTTGAGTGCCTTTGGCAAGTTCATAGGCCAGGGAAAGGTAATTCTTGGTTGGGGCGAGTGATGGGCCACAGAATATGAAGTGCTCCAACCAGAAGTTCAGGAAGGCTGTGTGTTCTCTCTCTGTCACAGGGCCTTTGGTTTTCATATAACGTTTGAGGTAGGCACCCCAGCTGGTACACTCTTTTTTTAGAGGAAAGGGTGAAAGGGACCTTTGGCAGCTTAAACGCAGAGGGGCTTGGGGATGCAATGTCTAGGCCTGTGATCATGGCCACGTCCAGCAGGGTTGGTGTCATAGGGCCGTGGCCAAACATGAAGCAGTTCAGTGCATCGGACCGAAGTAGCCGATGGTTTTCAGAATATTTTCATTCTTTTCAAGAGGAGATAATGATAATGACAAGGCATCGGCTATCCCTATAGTTTCCCAGGTGGCATAATGGGTTTTTGACACTC
Source organism: Lolium rigidum (assembly GCF_022539505.1). NCBI lineage: Eukaryota > Viridiplantae > Streptophyta > Magnoliopsida > Poales > Poaceae > Lolium > Lolium rigidum. Next base: position 313,484,310 of record NC_061508.1, on the reverse strand, counting down.
TATTGTACCATGCCACCCAACCCTCAGGAGGATTAGGCCAGGCTCGCAGGCAGTCGGCCCAGGAAGACAGATCTAAGTTCTGGTTCACGAAGGGGATTCTGTTAACCTCGCATGAGATTAAGAGAGCGGGACTCTCGGAAGAACGGGGACCAAGACACATAGAATTTGCGAGAGAAGGATGTGGCAGCATGATGTCTGAAACCTAAAATTAATAACGGAATAGGACATTAATTCAGGTGTTTGTTGTTAATCCTAACGTTGATTTGAATGGCGAGAGGCGGTTAAGGATTACCTTCAGACCGGAGACCATGGCGTTGGCCTTGGATGATTCCGCCATTGGATGCGTTGTGGAGTTGGGACGGCGCGGTCGAGATCTGAGATGCGGGTGGCCGTGAGTGGGAACTGCTCGGGCGGCGATTTGGGGATCTGAGTTTGCTTTCTCAGACGGAGGTCGCAGGTTACCGTTTGGAGGGGCAACTGGGTTGGCCTTACTCGCGTTTTATGGTAGAGGCCGATGCGATGCCATCGGCTCCTTTGGGGGTTGTTTGACTTTGACTATCGGCAAAAAATTGATTGGGAACACTTCTTCATTAATAAAAGGGGATTCTTACAATCAAGAGCCAATTGCTCAAGAAAGGAGGAACAAAAGAAGAGCCGATTGCTCAGGAACTACTAATCCTACACTACTAATCCTCGCTGGCCTCGTCGTCGGCATCGTAGCTGCCGTCGGCGCTGCTTCCAGAGAGTTCCTCGTCGCTGCTGCCCCAGCCCTCGGCCGGAGCTTCCTCCTCCTCGTCATCATCATCGTCTTCGCTGTCCGCCCAAGTGCGGAAGCGCTTCGCCGGCGGATATCCAGCAGAGGAGGAGGAATCATCCTCCTCTTCTTCCTCTTGTTCCTCCTCTTCCTCTTCTTCTTCTTCTTCCTCCTCCTTGTTGGAGGAGGCGGGGTTCGCCCAGCAATGGAGGTCGTCCTCGCTCTCGCTCTCCAGCTCCCCTTCGATGAGGAACTAGAGGTCGTCCTCCCCATCAGTCAGGGGCAAGTCACCATCTGACCCAACGAGGGCCTCGGGTGGGCCATCTGGCACGAAGTCGAAGTCCCACTCTGGCTCACTCGAGGAAGAAGATTGGAAAGAGAGGCCTGATGAGACGGAGGAAGAGGAAGACATTGCTACAGGGAAAGAGGGTTTTTTGGTGCCGATGGTTAGAACAGAGCAAGGGGATGAAGAGGCGAATCGTTCGGCACAGTTAAATAAGGGGAGCATAGTGGAAATTTAATGCCATTACAGTTTCCGAGGAAGTGATGCTAAGGCTATCAAATCTTGCAGAGGAGTTGAGAAGGCAAGGCATCATGATGAAGAATACTGCGACGGTTCTGCTCTGCCACGACATGACCTGACGAAGAAAAAAAAGCAGAGTGATTTTGGAATTATCAATTCCAAAACCAGGGGGGCATGTGTTATCACCAGAATTTGACTGGATTAGAGGTGGGCCGCGATCAAGATTGGGCTTGAGGAATATACATGGAAGATATACCTGAAGCGGCCTTGTGCACGAAGTTTGGGCTAGCTTGCCCGTGTATCTGTAAATATAGTAGGATACGTGTCGGTTAGGTAGAATTTGGCTCGTGCACGGTTGGGATTATTCCCACGTTAGAAAGTCTACGGACTATAAATATGTATCTAGGGTTATTGAGAAAAACAACAATCACGTTCACCACAAACCAATCTAGGCGCATCGCCAACCCCCTTGTTTCGAGGGTTTCTTCCGGGTAAGCATCATGCTGCCTAGATCGCATCTTGCGATCTAGGTAGTATACGTTTATTCGTTGTTCATGCGTTGCTCGTGCTGAAGCCTTGTTGATGGCGAGCAACGTAGTTATCATAGATGTGTTAGGGTTAGCATTGTTTCATCGTGTAACATGCTTTCGTCCATGCAACCCTTAGACGTCTAGCCGCTCTTACACCTATCTTAGGTGTGAGGGCGGCACCTTGCTTGATCCATGTTTAGTAGATCCGATCTGTTATGATTGCTCCTTGTTCTTCAAGGATTAGTTTAATATATGTATAGTTAGGCCTTGCAAACGGGTTGAAGGATCCAGTGACGCGTAGGGTGTAGTTTGCTAGCCCTAGATAAGATGTTCCGGGAATCAACTCTACGTTGGTTTTTTGGCCTTATCTAGGGCTGGTCTATTATGATCTTACGTGGCCGCCAGGCTCAATCACGTGTAGGATGTTCCGATTATGCGGTGAAAACCCTAAATCGTCGTAGGTCGTTTTAGCTTTATATTGATCAAGCAGGACCACCATGTGATCGTAGACCTCATACGAACCGTGGGTGGATCGGCTCCTTGAGCCGATTCACAGGACAACCTGAGAGCAGATCGAGGCTCGTATTTAATGTTTACGTGTATGCCATGCAGGAAACTAAGCGAAGCAAATCCATCACCTTCCTGACCAGGTATAGGTCAGGTGGCACGCCCTTGCACCAGCATCGGGACGTGCGTACCAGGAGCTTTGCGGGCCGTCGCTCGAGGGACCAGGGCCAGCCGCAGCTCTGAGTTGTTCCCGGCTCTACGTGTTGCCAGCCGTTGCTCGCCGGTGGGTTTCGGACGCCAACAGACGGTCTTGACTGCAACAAGATGGAACGCCTTTCTTGATTGTGCTTGCTTGACGAAGTCTTGTGGATTGCTCCCCCATAATCCATCATGGGAAAGCTTCTTCTTAAGCACATCGTATCATATCCATGATCACCATATGTATGGCAAGATTCAAGCAAATGATCTCTTCGAGATGGCTCGTCTTGAACTTGCACTTCATTTCTTCATTTTTCATCTTTGATGTCTTAAAGTTAAACTTGAGGACTCACTTCATCTTCATCTTCATCTTCAAGACATACTTGACACTTGATCTTCTTCATTTGCTTATTATTGCAATCTTGAAACCAACATATGGTTCAAGCATTGCCTATGGACAAATCCTACAAATATAACTCAATGCAAACATTAGTCCATAGGAATTATCATTAATTACCAAAACCACACATGGGGGCTCCATGCACTTTCAGACACCATATGCGACCACCTCTTTCTAGTTATTGCACCGCCGCGTTCGTCTTCCTCGTCCCGTTCTTCGGCTGCACCGAGCGGCGGGACAGTAGGCATCCGAAACCCTTCCTCTCGTAGACCTGTACGGGTGAGGGGCAATCAGGTTTTTGGGGAGCGTTTAAGCGGGACTACTGGCACCACAAAGTTGTCCGACGATGAGTTCCCAAAGGCGACTTCTTCCCCGACATCGACAACCTCTTCGGCAAGCTCAACATGGGCGACAACAACGAGGATCCTGCTGCTGCCGCCAACAACGCCGCTGCTGCTGCCGCCAACGTTGGACGGTACATATATCTATCCTTCTCGTTTCAGGTCTTGCTAGAGTTTCTAGCATTGTTGTTTGGAGTAGATGCGATAGATTTATCTTGTCTAGATGCTATTTGTTCAACTACTTTGTTGATCATCATGATTAGTTCATCTGCTGTTTATGTAGTCATATTTTGTCAAGTTTTAGTTCAGATTAATTCATATGATAATTTTCTTATATATTCAACAGTTTTCTCTCCTTATACAACTTGGCTTGCTGGCTGCATGAATGAAAACTTGATTTGGGCATGTTTATGCACCGTAAAATATTTGCTAGCAATTCCATTTTGGTTACATGGACGTTAACCTATTTTGTGTTAAACTAGATTAGTTTAATTTTAATTCCCTCTAATCTACCTAACAATGTTTCGATTTGAGATAAGGTTTACAAAGAAAAATATGTGTATTAACGTCGTGACTCCATTTCCGTGAATGGTTTCTAGTTACGTTGAGTGCTTAAAGCTCTATTTCATGTTCATATTTAAAGCTTTTATGGATGCATTTTATCAAACTCATCGTACATGAACCATTTGAAATTTCTTTCGAGAAGTAACTTTATCTCACTATTTCACACAATTTTCGTAGACGAGTAAATCTACATCTTGTTGTATACCTACTCGTCCATGAATGTCAAACAAAAAAAACTTTGAACATGAAAGTTGTGTGAAACAGTGAGATGAAGCTACTCCTCGAAGAAATTTTAAATGGTCTACCGTGTGCAATGGTTTGACCAGATTCACCCAAAAAATCTTCAAATATGAACACGAAATAGATATTCAAAAACTTGACAAAACTAAATCTAGTAACCGTTGCTGGAATAGATTCGCAATGTCAAGGAACATCTTTTTCATATAGATCTTATCTCGAAATGAAGCACCATTATTTAGATCAGAGGAGAATTATGATGAACTATGTTAGAGGCAATGTTACCTACATATACTCACATCCATGGATGAATGATGACAAGGGATTAACTTATCAATGCCTACAAATTATAGACTAGTGTTTTAGTCGGAAGTAGAGGGCAAGTAGATCTCGAAGGTTTCAGCCGAAAAGTGCTCGACGATGTGAAAACTAGGGTTGCGTGAAACAATGAATCGATGCTATCTTTGTCCGTCGACTCCCTCTTATATAGGAGGTGGAGTCGAGGGATTCATAAGACAAGTTACAGAGTCCGGGAGGGTTTCCAACCCGTCCCGCAAGATTACAAGTAGAACTTCCTAATACAACTCTAGCTTTCCTTAATAATAACTTGGGCTTCCGAATCTTCTTATTCTTCGAGTCATGGGCCTTCAGTAAACCCCGGGTACCATCTTCGGCAGGCCCATTGGGGATGCCTATGTCAGTAGCCCCCGAGATTTTGCTTGAATCGAAGAATCAGGGAAAATCTCCAACTTTAATCATTCAATAACTCTGTCGAATTTATCACATATCTTTGGATATGCAATTATATATTGTACAGGGATGATGGTAGTTGGGGCTAGTTCATCTGACGGATCAGGTACTAGTTAACTGCTCTAGTGGCAATCTACAAAAACCTACTTCAAGATCACGTCCCTGGACATGATCTCGGGATACTGGTGTAAACTTCGACAGGTGCCGCTTAAGGTCTTACCATTCCGTCGAGTCCCAGTCATATTTTATCGGGTACCTAACGCGTCCGTTAGGATTTTTCTTCGTATCTATTGATACGGAAAAAAGTAGCAAACCGCCGTCAGAGATGGAGTCACGCCGCTTAGAACGGATCTGGGGTCTTACCTTCGCAAATTTTTGCGGCATTCGGAGATTATTCGCAACTTTGGCGCTCTGAGAATATATTGTCAAGTGCTTTTTCGGCTGCTGGAATAGCACATTTTATTGAGTCAACGGATGACTTATCTTGCCTTTCCGATGGGAGTAAATGCAGAGTTATTTGTATAACTCGAAATATGCTCACTTCTTCTTTTTTCTCTCTTTTTTTTATAATTTCATCGGGCACGCGAACAGCGTTCCCGATGGGAGTAGCCCCCGAGGCTACAACCAAGAACTTGTGCTTGGTTGTAGGCTTAACGCCTTATGTTGCTATATTTTCCTTCTTTCTCGAGGTTTTCATATCTATCGGGTGCGCGACCAGCGCTCCCGATGGGAGTAGCCCCCGAGGCTATGAACAAATGCTTGTATTTGATCATAGGCTCTCGCTATTTCTATTTTGTCATACTCGAGTTTTTCATTTTTCAAAAGTAGCCCCCGAGCTTTTGATCAAAAACTTGTATTTGATCAAAGGCTCTCGAAATAATCAATAATCTTCTGCTGCCGCCATTCTTATGAAGCTTCATAGCCGAGATTTTCTCTTGCCAAGGTGACATCATTTCTGACGATAACCACGATCACTGTATCGGGAAGACGCAAAAACTGCTCTCTCTGTCTTGCGGGCCCAAATTTCTTATCAAGTTGACACGTTGTGCAAGTGGGGGACACACGTCCTCCACTTTTCCCGGCGCACGCACTGTAACGCATGTTCCTTCCCTTCACAGTGAAATTACGTTGTTACCCCTTGTCCACGTGTACATCATCTATCTCACAATTTCTCCATCCAACGGTGCGTCGATTTACCGCACCTCTACTTAAGGTCATCGTCTTCCTCCGTTCGTACTTTTGCTCGCGCCGCTCCTCTGCTTTCCTCGGCCAAAATCCTCCATTGCGCCCCACAGTTCTTGAGCTCAACCACGCACGTGCTTTGCTCCTACGCCATTGTTGATGCCACCGCGCGCGCGGCTCACTAGGCACAGTACTCCGGAGTCGAAGATGGCAGCTGAAGATCTGGAGTGGGAGAGATCCAAAATCTCCAACCAAGACATGAACCTGCTGAAGAAGCTCGAGTTCACGAAGAAGGAGAACGCGCTGCGCTTCCCCAAGGAGGAAAGCTATCCATCGCCGCCAATCGAATATCGGGTCAGTTTCATTGACCATCTCATTCGTGGTCTTTCTCCCCCTATCCACGAGTTCCTCCGTGGTCTCCTCTTTGTCTACGGGCTACAGCTGCATCAGCTGACGCCCAACTCCATCCTCCATGTGTCGATTTTCATCACCCTCTGTGAATGCTTCCTCGGAGTCCATCCTAATTGGGCTCTACGGAAGCGCATCTTCTGCCTCCGCCGCAATGGCTCCCACAACGTCGCCTATAACATCGGCGGCATTGTCATTTGCGTTCTCCCTGATGTCGAGTACTTCAACATCAAATTCCCCGACTCCCTCCAGGGGTGGCGCAAAAGATGGCTCTATGTGCACGAAGAAAGCTCCGACTCGGTGGAGTACAATATTGCTCCTTTCGACGGAGGGGCCAAGATTCTTCGCCGCCGTTCCTGGGACGCTGAAGCCACCGAAGAAGAGAAGTAGGCGACAGAGGCGCTGATGACTTGCATCCATGAGCTTCAGAACACCCGTGGCAAGGAATTGTCGGGTATCCAGATCACAACCTACTTCCTTAGGATTAGAGTGCAGCCTTTACAAGCTCGCAAAAATCCCCTTTGGATGTATGCTGGTGAAGAAGACGTCGACAGGCTCTCCAAAGACCTTCCTGTGAAGAACTTGGAGAAACTGATCCGAAGAATTTCATCGCTCAGCAAGAAGGATACTATTCCATCCTCTTGCCGCGTTGAGCCATATAGTGGCACCAACGCCCTTCCCGAGGTAATTTTTCCCTCGACTATTATCTTGTCTTCTCGATTTTTTTAGTATTTGTCGACTACTATCTTGCTAGCGTCCTTTGCATAACTTTTTGTCGACACTCCTTGTTTTTGCAGAACCACCCTGTTCTAGCTTCTCTTCCTCCTCTTCCTGAAGGTGGAGAAGTCGAAGAACGGACTGTTGTCACCGACGACAACTAGGGTACTTCTCACCCTGAGAGTGAAGTCGCGGGTTCTCAGAAATCCGCGGCTTCCTCTGAAAAATAAGTCGAGTCTGAAGCTACTGCCTCGACACACTCCCTCCCCTCCGCTGCTTCTCCAAGGAACAAAAGAAAGAGGGACGAAGTCGCCGATTCTGGCACCTCCAAAGCCGGCACATCTCCTGCCGAAGAAGTTGGTCCTTCTGAAAAGAAGACAACTTTCAACCCTTACGAGGATGCCCTTGTCAGCTCGTAAGTTCTTATTGCTCTTTGTTGTTTGCTCTCGATATTTTTGTCTATGTTGCTTCTTATATTGCCGCCTTTTATTGTAGTGGTGACGAGGATGAAGATCAACCTATTGATGCGACTGCTCGAACGAGTACGTCGCGTACTTTAGTTGTCTCTGAAGCTCAGCCTGATGGAGATGAAACCTCGCCTCCTCAGCAAAACATCGAGCATCCTCCTCCAGTTGTAAGCCCCCGTGCCCCTTCGCCAAAAAGGGCTAGGGTTGAGCCGGCCAAGGAGCCTACCTTGCTACTTGGTAGCTCCACGACTCCTTCTTTGGATGATGTAAGTTCTTCTTTTATGTGCCGAGTATTTCAATGCTATCGACTCTCCTTTGTTTTTCGCTTCTCTTTTGCTTTTTACTGTCGAACTTTTTACTTCTTTTATTGATGTTTCTTTCTCATTTTTCTTTGCAGCCTTTGATGAAGGAATTTATCCGTCTCGGTACCCAATTCGTCGGGTACCGTGACCACGCTAAAAAGCTCGAAGGTACTATTTTTTGCTGCTTCTTCTGGTAAATGGCCTCTCCATCATTTTTGTCATGACATTTATTACTGTCGATTATTTTGCCAGGAAATCTTGCGGAAGCCAACAAGCGCGCTGATTCTCTTGCTCTTAAACTGGATCAAAGCGAAAAGGCTCGCAAGAAAGCAGAAGCTGATGCTGCCGCTGTCGAAGATCTTCGAAAAAGACTTCATGACGCGGAAACTTCTCTGAGCGACAACATAGGTGAACAAGCTGCTCGTGAAAAAGAAATCCTCAGTCGCTTGCAGTCGCAGAGTCGACGTTTTGTTAGTAAGTACTCAAATCCTTGCTATTTCTTCGGGTTGTCAAATTTGTCCTTGCTCGCTCTTCCTTGACAAGCTTCCTTTTACTTATGTAGGGAAAACGCAGCAAGATTATGATCCTTGACAAGCTTCTCGACGCGCTTTCCCTCCTTGAGATCCATGGAGATGAGGCACGCGAAGGCCTTGCCGAAGCCAGAACATGTCTGTCGCGTCTTTTTCCCTACTTCTTCCCGAAGAAGGAGGAGCCCGAAAGACAATGCTTTTCACGAACTTGCATCCATGGAATCTGCACCATCATTACTAGTTCATGTTCCTCTTCTTCTTCTAGTGCTTCTTTAGGAGCCCCCGAGGGTTTCTCATCCTTCTGCTTCTTCTGTGTTTTCTTCGGCTTTGTAGATCTCTCGGCTATCTCTTCCCAGAACACGCCTGGTGGAATTGCGAGGCACTGCGACCCGATGTTTGCAAGAACATCGGCTTCATCATTGCTCAGCCTGCTGATGTGATTTACTTCGCATCCATCAAACAGCTTCTCTAGCTTGTTGTACACTTCTTTGTATGCTACCATACTATCATTGACTGCATCACATTGGTTCATGACTTGCTGAGCCACCAATTGTGAGTCGCCAAATATTTTTAGTCGAGTTGCACCACAAGCCTTCGCCATCTTCATCCCGTGTATAAGAGCTTCGTATTCTGCCTCATTGTTAGACGCGTTTGGAAACATCATCCGTAAGACATACTTTAATTTGTCGCCTTCAGGTGATATTAGTTTCACGCCTGCTCCAGCTCCCTCTAATCTCTTGGACCCGTCAAAGTTCATAGTCCAGGTTCTCGATAAATCCGGGGGTCCTGTATTTTGTAGCTCCATCCACTCTGCGATGAAATCTGGTAGAATTTGCGACTTTATTGCTTTTCTTTTTTCATACGTGATGTCCCGAGGGGAAAGTTCTATTCCCCAAAGGGAGACACGACCCGTAGCTTCTGGATTGTTTAGTATGTTGGATAAAGGCGCCTCGTTGACCACTATTATTGGATGTGCCGAAAAATAGTGCCGCAATTTTCTTGCGGTTGTAAACACTCCATATGCTAGCTTCTGGTACTGCGGGTACCGCTGTTTTGAAGGCGATAAAACTTCACTCATGAAATATACCGACCTCTGCACTCCATGGAGTTTTCCTTCCTCTTCTCTTTCGACGACAAGTGCCGTGTTGACCACCTGAGGTGTGGCTGCAATGTATAATAGGAGGGGTTCCTTCTCTTTAGGCGCCACCAAGATTAGTGGTGTTGAAATTGTGCGCTTGAGATCCTCGAAAGCTCTATCTTCCTCTTCGTTCCATTGGAACTTCTCTCCTTGCTTGATCAAAGCGTAGAACGGTAACACCTTTTCTCTCAGCCTGGCGACAAATCTGCTTAAAGCTGCGACTCGTCCAGTTAACTGCTGTATTTCTTTCAACTTTGTTGGCTTCCTCATTGTTACGATAGCTTAAATTTTTTCTGGATTAGCCTCAATCCCTCTTGCTGAGACTAGGAACCCGAGAAGTTCTCCTGCAGGGACGCCGAAAGAACACTTCGTCGGGTTCAACTTGAGACAAAACTTGTCAAGGTTGTCGAAAGTTTCCTTTAAGTCCTCAATCAATGTTGTCCCCTTTTTTGATGTTATGACGACATCGTCAATGTATACTTGTACGTTTTTACCAATCTGTGTTGCCAAGCACTTCTGCATCATCCGCTGATATGTTGCTCCCGCGTTTTTCAGTCCAAAAGGCATTGTTTTGTAGCAAAACACGCTGTAAGGTGTAATGAACGTTGTCTTGACCTCATCCTCTTCTTTCAACTTGATCTGGTTATAGCCAGAATATGCATCCAGGAAGGAAAGACGTTCACATCCTGCCGTGGAGTCGATTATTTGATCGATCCTTGGGAGGGGAAAGTGATCCTTTGGACAGTGTTTGTTGAGACACGTAAAGTCGACACACATGCGAAGGACTTTAGTGTTTTTCTTCGGGACCAGCACTTGGTTTGCTACCCACGTGGCCTCTGTATGCAGCTCTTTAATAAAACCAGCTTCTCTGAGTCGATCAATCTCTGACAACATCGATTTGCGGTTTGATTCCGAAAAACGCCGCAAAGGTTGTTTAGTTGGTCTCGCTAGTGGATCCAAGTTTAGGTGGTGCTCGGCAAGTTCCCTGGGTACTCCTGGCATGTCAGCTGGACACCACGAAGATTTTCCAGTGCTCACGGAGGAACTCGACGAGCGCGCTTTCCTATGCGAGGTCCATGTCTGTCGCGATAGACGTCGTTTTCTTTGGATCTGTCGGGTGGATCTGCACCTCCTTGGAATCTTTCGTAGTGTTAAAGGTTGGGTCCCTGAAAGGCCTCCCTACATCTGGCAGCACATCATAATCAGTCGTGAGCCTTGACGCCATATATTCTGCTTGCATCCCGAAAGTTTCTGACAGTCGATGAAAATCCTTATCGCATTTATCGGCTAACGCAAAACTTCCTTTGACTGTAATTGGCTCTTTAGGCCCAGGCATCCTCCACAGCAGGTACATGTAGTGTGGTACCGCCATAAACCTGGCATATGCTGGTCGTCCCAACAAGGCGTGATATTGTGACGGGAAATCCACGACTTCAAACTCCAGCCTTTCTATTATGTAATTTTCTCGGGTCCCAAACTGAACATCGAGATTGATCTTCCCCAATGGATAACTCGGCTTCTCTGGCGTGATACCATGGAAACGTGTGTCGGTTGGTTTCAGATTTGCTAGAGATATGTTCATCTTCCTTAGTGTATCTGCTTACATAAGGTTTAGACTACTGCCTCCATCTATGAATACTCGAGATACGTCGAACCCTGCGATTACTGCTGGTAAGATAAGTGCTGACTGCCCTGGTCGAGGAACTTGCTGCGGGTGATCCGCTATTGTGAAGCCAATGTCCTGTCCCGACCAATTTAAGTACTCAATCGTTGGTGGAGGCATCTTCTCTGCCATGAACACTTGTCGCGAGATTACTTTCTGAGCTTTATTGGACGGCCTACCCTTCTGAATCATCGAGACCGCACCGTTGGAGTTGGGATCAACGTATGGAGGTGGTTGTGGTGCTGCCGCTATTCTGAGCTGGTGCCGAGTTTCATCCGTAATTGCGGGAGGAGGTGGCAAGTGGATCTCACTCCTGGGCCCTTGAGGATTTATATTTGTTGCTTGAGCATTGGCTTGCCCCGCAAACCTCAACATTGCTTGAAAATTTCGACAGTCGTTCTGCAGATGTCCCGACTGTCTCTTCCCATTGCTGTCGAGATAAAAATGCATCTGAGACGGCCCGTTCATCATATCCTCGGGGGACACGAAAGGTCTCTGGAACCTTGGCCCACTATTTTGCCTGTTATTTCGGGAATCATCTCTATTGTCGCCTCGCTGCTCGCTACTCTTTTGATATTCATCTCTATTGCCTCCTCCAACGCTTCCTCGAAACCCAGCCGAGATTTGGCTAGGAGCATCGTAACTCGAGAACTGCCGAGAAAATCGTCGTCTATTTTGAAAATTTCGACCACGGTCCTCCTCTGGTGACCTATGCCGCTTATTGTAAATATCATCTTCTCCATCTGCCCACCTGTTTGCTATCTCCATCAATGCTAATACTGTTTTTGGGTTGGTTCTCCCCAAGTCTTCAACAAAATCTCCTCGTCGAATTCCAGCTACGAACGCATCTATCGCTCTCTCGTCAGATAAGTTCTCTGCCGAGTTTTTAATGATGTTCCATTGTTGGATGTACTTTCTCATTGATTCATCATGCTTTTATCGACACGATCTCAACTCTTCTAGTGATGCGGGTTTTTTGCAGGTGGATCGGAAGTTCTTGACGAACACGTCCTCAAAACTGTCCCAGCTGTCGATTGATCCCGGAGGGAGCTTCTTTATCCAAGATAGCGCGGCTCCACTCAGATGTACTTGGATGCTCTGCATGGCTGTTGCTCTGTTTCCTCCTATCAGCTTCACCGTCTCGAGATAATCAACTAGCCAATCCTCTCGATCTTGCAGACCGTCGAATTTTTTGAAGTTATCGGGTAATTTAAACCCTGAAGGAACTCGAGTTTTTCGGACCCTCCTTGTAAAGCACGGAAGCCCACACATATCCTCGTCATCTATCTCTGGGGAGTGCCGATGTTCCCTTCTATTTTATCGTGCTCTGTCCACCCGTGCTTGTGCTGCTGTGTCTCTTGCTCCACTTGTTCTCTCGGGACCTGGTGCTGCTGCATTAGGTCGTGGACTATTTTGCCTTGCTGATCCTTCGGGAGGCGAAGTTACAAACGCCGTTCCCATGGCTCCGACTCCTGCCATGGCCATATTGTACAATGCTTCTCTTGGATCTCCGGGAGGTGGTTTGGATGCGAGGATGAAAGCTTGTGTCGCCATATACCCAGCTTCCGGTGTCTTAGAGATAATATTCCCCCTCGTGTCTATCGACATAAAGGACATGTCGAGGTTTTGAACCAGATTTTCTCTGCCAGCCTCAGGTATGTTTTGCAGCCGAGATCTTGCCCTGTTTCGAGCTTCTCTGTGACTATCTCCCGAAGTTTCTGAATGTCGACTTAACTCCGCCCTTCGCCTGCTTGATGCGGAAGCTGCCTCCGTTCTTCTGTTCAGAGCAGCTGTCTGTTTTTCCAATTCTCTTCCAACGCGGGCGAGTCTATATTGGTACGCTTGCAATTCTTCCGACGTAGCAGTTGTAGTCATTGGTTCTTTACCATCCATAGCTCTTGCTGCTCTATCCCACGCTGCTTGTGGAAGTTGAACCCTTAGACGTGGTGTAGACCCGACATATTTAGTGCCTAAACCTCGCCTAAGATCAGCGGGATCGACGTATGGATTTCCCACAACGTCGAAAGCCTCTGATGTCTCCTCCTGATCGCGACTTGGTTCTCCAATGGCATAAATCTGATGATATTTTGGATTCTGAACCTTGCTGGGTTTGGTGACACCATCATAGAGATTGGTGAAGACCTTTCCAACGGTAGTGGATCTGTCGATGAAGTTGAAGCTGTTGATGTTGCTTGAGTCATCGCTTATATCGGAGTCCGCAGATGACTCGAAGGACATGTCGCTGAAGATCTTGGCGAGTATTTCGCTTGCCCTGGTGCTGATGAAGCGTGGCGATGAAGTCTCCTCGTCGCCTGATTCGATTGATGATGCTGAACTCGAAAAATTGGGATCGACCGTTGATAATCCCGACGAGATCGGAATTTCGAGACGATACACTCCTTCTTTCTCGACGCGAAAGTGGAACCTTCCGAACGTCATCTCCATAGGCTCCTCCAGATACGCATATGCATCCAAACGGGAGGGCGGGTGAGGAACAAAATCGACTAGACCAGTTTCGATCTGTTTACCTCTGTCCATCGCGTTGCTTGCAGTTGACGAAGTCGACGATCTTGAACGTGCCATCGAGATCAGATCCTTGACGCCTCTAATTCCCACAGACGGCGCCAATTGACAAGGGATTAACTTATCAATGCCTACATATTGTAGACTAGGGTTTTAGTCGGAAGTAGAGGGCAAGTAGATCTCGAAGGTTTCAGCCGAAAAGTGCTCGACGATGTGAAAACTAGGGTTGCGTGAAACAATGAATCGATGCTATCTTTGTCCCTCGACTCCCCCTTATATAGGAGGTGGAGTCGAGGGATTCATAATACACAAGTTACAGAGTCCGGGAGGGTTTCCAACCCGTCCCGCAAGATTACAAGTAGTACTTCGTAATACAACTCTAGCTTTCCTTAATAATAACTTGGGCTTCCGAATCTTCTTATTTTTCGAGTCATGGACCTTCAGTAAACCCCGGGTACCATCTTCGGCAGGCCCATTGGAGATGCCTATGTCAAATGAAGGGTCTTTTTTTTACCCTTGCCAACGCCTACACGCGTGGAAATGGTGTAATCGAGTGTTCCTCGTGGGCTAACTTTCAGGATGATTTAAGAACCATGTTATGCATGGTAGAATTTTCTCGTATAGAAGCAAATTGTTAAACTCTTCTCCCTAGATGCGAGAAATGGAATTGTGTGAAACCAAACAGGCCATATGGTTAAGATTTTTCTACCTTTTGCTTCAGAAAATAATATGCAACGCATTGAATACTATAACCAATACTGGTGTTGGGAATTTTATACAATATTTCCAGATCAAAGGCGTAAGCTTCACTTTATAAATAAAACCAAACACCAAAATGAAGGCAACATAATAACAGAGTAGCCATAATTGTTTTGCTTCTCTTTTGTTTTGGTAAAGGATGTGATTAGTGGGCAGTTGAGATGGCCGCTTGATCTTGTCATGCACACGGAACAAAGGGCATATGGTGCCAGCCACAACTCTTTAGAGGACAAAAGATAGAAAATGTATTTTCTATCATAAAAAATAAATAAAAAACATCCTATGATTCCTCGCGACCGAAGTAAATGGGCTATGTGAAGAAGAACCTAATCCCATCATGTGTATTGGACCAACATCAATATCTTACTCCCGTCATTTTTATATGTAAGGTCACTTCGTTTTTCGAGCTAAAACTTTGATTGATAAAGCCAACCACATATAACTTATATGGCATCAAAAACATATTGTTGGAAACGTCTTTCAAATACGAATCTAATGATATACTTTTGGTGACATATAACTCATATTTTGCCTGAACAAATTGTTAGTGAAAATTCTAACTCAAAATGCGTGGTGGTCTTACATATGAAAACGGAAGAAGTATAATGCATATGTAGACACTTGTCAAAATGAGGTCACCACTAGAACATTCAACCACTATGAGTGCTAGTGTGAATATAAAGCAATTACATTCAACGTGATACTTAACTATGTAATCAAATTTCTTACCATGTTTTTTTACAAACATCATGTGGAATAATATTCCTTGCCACCCAAAACCCCAAATACATAGTGTGCGGCTACTATCTCATCTGCACTAGCTACTACCACGTAATGCGTGTTTTGGCTGTTTAAATATGAGTTTTGACTGCAAATATTTCATACACTATCTTTTTAAGGGTAATAAAGTCACAGGCATGCAGAGATGATTCTGAAGATGAATCTTATGACTTCACATATATATTATTGGTTAAATTGAAATACATAGTGAAAATTATTCTGACACTTTACATAAAGAGGGCAATTCCGGCGCTTCCTCGCCAAACTTCCGGATGAGCGCCACAGTTGTGAAATTAGGAGGGAAATTGTCAATTTTGGCATGCAGGCTCTCCGTCAAGACAGAGTTGACAGTGATGGTATGCAAGAAACAAACTGGTGTCACTTAATTGATAAGTGATTTGAGATGAGGAACATTGTGGATGTGGTATTTAGGAAAGGAATTGTCTCGTCTCTCATAGTCTCATAGATTGTGTCGTGCTCTCAAAATTCGATGCTTTGGGGGTCACATGAATCGATAACTGAAGCGATGGAAAATGCAATGCCCCTCTTACGAGCGACCACATATATCATCTTCACCATCTAAATATTTGAGATTTGTGCCTATTTCTTCCAAAAGTACCATCCAATGCTATCCATTTCACACTAGCTAGTATTTTTTTATCTTTCAAGAAACCACCTCATATTCTTCTAGGTTTCGATTGTACCAGTTATTTGAATTTTTTATATTGTTCAGTGGATTGAAATTACAGAAACATTAAGTCAACCAAATTATAAGGTAGAAAATCATCTTAACCTGGAAATAGGACCGAGGGACTCATGAAAAACAATAAGACCCATTACCCACTCGTCGTTTCTAAGAAACACCTAATAATAAAAGTATGGGCCATCCGTAAAATGGCAAAATGCAAGCATCAAGTGACTATGCTTATTGACAATACACTCCAGATAGCTCAGTTATTTTAAGAATTAAACTCATATGTCCTAGAATCCACTAATAAGATATTTAAGGATGTTGGTCACATATGTAAATATGCTACAATACATCTACCTTGCAAAGTTTATTCCTTAGAATATCTTTTTTTATTCTCCAAATAAACATCTTTTGTTTTTTTACTTTGCTTTAACTTAGTAAGAAACACAATTAACAAATTTGTGTTGCCTCTGAATTAAATTTTAAGATACACTAAATCAAAACATCTATAAATATGTTATAGTCTTGGTCAGTTGTATATTTGTAGTGTTGTAACCGAGCATTGCTTTTTAATATTTAGTTTCTCAATAGATAATTAGTTGGTTTATCAAGTACAATATAAACATATAAGTTAATACTTGCCAAAGTCCATGTAATTGTAAAACAATAAATATTGATTACAAAGAGTGCAAAATAAAAAAGTTTGGTACAAATATCTCTCATGTCCAAGAAAAAATATTCTACAAACTAATGTTATTTTTTGTGGGTATAAGTGAATTATATTACTTACACGGCGTTCAAGATCAGCAGTCCTAATAATAGCATCAGGGCTAACCCAAACCATACTACAAATCTTTTCTCAACTCTCGCAAAGTTTGCAAGATAATGACTAACCTAATTCTAGATACGGCTCATTTTTACAAAAGAAAGACTTCTACCTTGATTTCCTAAAACCTTTATTTTGATATAAGATGCAAAAGCGGAGATCTATCATGCTTCTTTGCTGTTACTGCCGACAATAGTTGAGCGCAACCACCATGATCGGCAGATGACTTCTAGCTAATGCTAGCTCCAGGCCTTCCTTGCAATCTTCCAATTTTATCGCCGCAGCGGTGATCTAGAAGGACCAGAACCATCCTCAAACATTGTATATTTTACAAAAGAAAAATAATGTCATTTTTTGTATGAATCAATGCATCTCTAATGAAAGGATGATGTATATTTGTTCATCTCACATAACAAATATTGTAAGTTGACGTTGTGTTTTTGGGTTTTTCTGAGTCGGTTTCTGTTATCTTGGTCAAAAACCATTTTGACTAGTTTGATTCGGCCCAAAACTTTTTAGTATAAAATAACCCGAAAACACAACGTTGGTAGATCGAAAAACTTAAGAATTAGTCTCCTTGTTACATGAGCCATCGGGCATCAAATTATGTGTTAATGAAAAGTCTCCTTGTTTTCTTAATCTAGTGGGAATAACAATGATATTTTGGTCATAGTGGGAATAACAGGGTGATATCCTTTAAATGTGCAAATTTTGTATTTTGAAGTGCAACTGGGCACATAAACTTCTGAATAAAAAAGTAAAGCTTAAACATATATGATACTATTTAAAATATTCATTTTGCATACAAGTTGCACATAATAATGTGCAAGTATTGTATATTCATGGTGCATTGAAAAACCGTTTTGTGCAAATATAAGAACAAAAAGCAATACAGTTGCACATTCTCTCCCTCCCTCTCCCCCTCCCCTTCTATCTCTCCTCCTCTCATCTCTACTACTTATAAAGGCACGAAGTGCCGTAGGAAAATTAAATCTAGACCGTTTATCTGCTTGCATCACACGGTCCACACTTCTTTGTTCTCCCCACCCTGATCTTCCATCGCGTCCGCATCTCACGCACATGTCGATCGATCCAAGAAAAATTACCGCGGACGGTTTCCTCTTCCACTCCTCCCGTGATCTTCTCCTCCTCGCTGGCCGCCGACCACACTGCTTGGCCCGTCGCCCCGCCGTGCTCTCCTTCTCCACCCCGCCTGTCCCCTCGCTTCTGTGGTGGGTCGTCTGGCAGCGGTCCTCATTGATGACGTCATGATCCGCCGCCGGCGCCACCTCCTCGTGCGGAGGTGTTGGCCTGGATTCCGCCTCTGCACCACTCGCCAAGCTTGCTCCATCCGCCCGTGCAGCTGTTGCCTCTCGAAACAAATCGAGCCTGGAGGAGCAATGTTAGCCCGCCTCTGTTCAGGTTTTTTCCCCTCTGTATTTGATGTTCGTTTCTAGCTGTGGATGCAATGGTATCACGATTTATAAGTATGGATATTCAGATATATGTGTGTTATGTGCTTAAAATTTTAGTGAATGCAGAGATATTGGTAATTGCATGACATGCTACATCGATCTACTTTGCTCATTTTCTGCCACTGGACAAATATTCATCCACTTCAGTCTGCATTGTTGGCTTAAGTATCATGTATGTATTTTATTTTTCTCCACACATGTTATTACATATTCATACTTATCTTCTATAGTCTGTACACCCCTTGAGCTGAACTCGAGATAGGGTAAAAACATTTCATTGCCATTTCATGGTAAAAATAGGAGCTACGGTTTTATTTTGAAAAGAAAACAAACCAATTTGCTGAGTTTTGATTTAGTTTCTTCACAAGAAAAATATTGTACTAACTTGGCCACATACAAATTAAAATGGTTTGTTATCTTGGTAAACTTGTATAATTCCATCAGGTTCAGAGGCATGTTAGCTTATAAGTATCATTCTCTTTCTCACTCAGATTAATGGGCACTCAAGATTCATCATTTGTACAACCGTTTGGTTGAAATGTCAGGTTCATATTGTCAGTTCAGTAATCTTTTCTTGGATAAGCTATTCTAATTTGTATGAAATAATTTATGCATAAGTTTCTTCAGCCAAGCTCATAGTATATGATACGATAACTAACATTTCATTATGGAGAGCGTAGAATGTCTATTGTGATATCAGATTGGGATGCTAACTTAGTAGGAATCTTAATTATGCAATTTGTGGACCAAATGTGTCACCGTACTGAAGACATGGGTGAGCACTGAACACTGATATCGTGTTCTCTTTGATCTTACTTTGGTGGCTCTGTTTTGAATTTGGGGAATTCCCTACATCTTCTTTTCAGCCCAAGTGATTGGGATTGACATGGATAATTGTAGTATTGCAATTGGCTGAACATATGGAGCAGTTTTTCACTAACCACTTCTGGTGGAGTCTTCTTGTTTCTTCGATAAAAACAATCTCAAGTGAAAAGAAGAGGTGCAGACAGGACAGAGGCGATGATCCCAATATTGTTCTTCTTGATTTGTCTGGCAGCATGCAAGGTTACTATCATGGTACCAAGGTGAGAGATCTTTAATGTGGAATTATCATAATATTGGACTGCTACTATTGCTCTTAGAATGCAAGAGGTTAAATTTTCATAATTACTATAGGAGATAGAATTGTGTAGTATAACAGGTTTCTGTTTTTTTTTTCTTTTAACATGGTGATGTCCTTATTTATTTTGAGGAAGTGGAGACCCGGTTTGATGAAGTATTGGTGCCAAGGTGGATAATGGATCTTATGTCCTTTATCATGAAGGCTATTTAATCCTTGAGTTGTGCATATGCAACTTTGCAAGGGAACTTTTTTCATCTTAAAATTATATTCTGAATATGCCAAATATTTTCTATGTTTGAATGAGATTGTATATATTGATTCATTTGACTCATCTTTTATCTGTTAGAGATATGCGCACGTGCATGTTTCTTTTAGGGTCGTTAATCTCTTTTGAGCATTGGAGTTACACGATTCATGGAATGAAGATTGATTTTATTGAGAAAATTTGGGCATCCTTAGGAAGCTTAAATTTACCATTTTGTTCTAACAATAAGATAGAGATGAAATAACTATATAAAAGACAACTCATATAAAAAAGATTAGATTCAAAAGACCGGTGTTGTATAGTGAGACGTGCGTTGCACGTGCACGCTAACTAGTTACCCAAAAATTAAATACATTGTTCAGTTCAGGCGTGGAACAAAAAATATACATAATGTAGTTTTCTGAAATAAATTAAAATTCATGATGGGTGGAAGGAAAAAAGGTGGAAAATAATAGCCTGGGTATGCTAAAGTTTCAGGATGAAAATACATAAGTTCATGATGCATTACGAACCTACCGTCTAATGTGTTGTCAACAACTAGCTAGGATATATAGTATATACTCCCCCCATTTCATAATTCTTGTAGGATAGTATATACTCTCCCCATTTCATAATTCTTGTTGTGGTTTTAGTTTAAATTTGAAATAAAACTACAAATAATTATGGAACCGAGGGAATATCATATATGGTCAGCACATCACTCCTACTCCTAGGACAGGGGAAACGTATTCCTTCGAGACCATGTCGCCACTAGAATATCATGCCCCCACCCAAAAGGTGTCTAAACGAGGGCGATTCACTAGAGTTCAGATATTTGGATTAACCACAGGTTCTTCAGCTTATCCAAACAAACCATGCAATTTGGTTGAAATTGATCTTCATAAGAGTTATTGTGAACAGAGCATTGGGTTTTTACCGTACCGTTCCAGCTGCGCTAGCTCGTACCGTGACTGCCATCAACATTCAAAGGTACAGCCTGAGAGCGATGGTTTAGATTGAGAGTATACAATTGGCAGCCAAGTTTGACCGGGGATTATGCTTAAGGTGCATGCCATGCACGCCAGACACCGATAAGGACGTAATTAAAGAAGAACGATGGCGCAATTGTTTTGTTTAGAGTGGAAGAAGACAATTGTTAATGACGGGGATGGATTAGGTTAAGTGGAGATCGGTGGAGAAAGCTGCCGGCCAGCGGATATTAGGCCGTACTCTATCCCTACAAGCTTTTCGTACCTTCTTGTACTGATTGTTCCATAAATTCCGATCGTCCACATCACACCAACGGCACGGTAGCGAACTTCGTCAATCCGGCCTGCACGGCGGCGACAAATGGTGTCTGTCCCGCACTTCCGCGCCGGCCCTCCGCTGCTTATGGAGACGGCAGCCTCTAATTTATTGTGGAGTATTACTTTTTGGAAAGAAAAAAATCTATTGGTACAACGTAGATGTTGTTGTGAAGTGTATATGTGGATTGCCTAGCCCTTTCCATCAGTTCGGACTTTTGGTTCAACTGGCTAGTGCATGAAGCTTAACAGATGTGTACATTTTGTACTTACAAATTTCCACAAGCGTATGTTTCAGGTGTCATGTACAACAAAAAGACAAATATGCGCATCAAAATAGATTCTTTTATATTTCTTAGTTACAAATTTGTCTTTTTTGTCTAGCGTATAAATAAATGTACTATTATTTAATAAATATAATACATGTAAGCAGAGCACAAGTATATCTATCCGTCGAAAACAATATGTGTTTTTTGAAAATTTTAAATATCAATTATATCGTTTCGACTTAAAAAAAAACTTGAAGACTGGAGCCAAATTGAAATTCACCATAAGTTTTCTCCTGTTGGAAAAAATGTTCCCAATAACTTCTTCCTGTACTTTTAGAAGATGATCATCAATGCTTACGCCGTCCTGCTAACTTACTAAACAGAATTAATTTTATCACAATTAATGCATAGATTTTTTTTGGTCTAACTAGTTCTCGGTCTACTGAGGACTAAGTTAGTTCTAAGTACAATGATGTCATCGAATCTCAATTACAATTAGTGTTCTAACTTACCATTAGTATGAATCACGAAGCAAACCTAACGGTTTGGATGCATTTTATGTAGTGGCTATCTAACTTGCAACTAAAAAAATTCGGTTACAACCCATCCCCTGCAACTAAAAAGAAAATCACAACGCAAATCTGACGTTGCAAGAGTCTATTGAGCACTAGCTTAGTTCTCAATGTAATGAGAATTAGCAATTCCCTTTAAATAACTACTAATTAACCTCTGTATAGAACGGAGGTAATATCTATCTAATTAAAACTGACTTTATCTTTGAACCCATGACTGCACCAGTATAAAACCCAAGGGCTAGCTTGCCGGCCGTACCACCTAATCATGAGTTGAAGTTACAGAGAAAGAAGAAGTGCACAACACAACACAAGCTAGAGAAAAAGTTGAGACCACGTCGTCTTCCACGCCCACGACTCCACGAGCATCAACCATGGCGGCCACCCACCCACGAACAGGCGCCAACCCCACCACCTACACCATCTCCCGCATCCATTAACTGACCCATCCCTAGCTTCTCTCCGGTAATCTCGCTGAGATCGACCAGAAAACCCTGTACGCCACTACACCAACGTACCCTTCTTCTTGCACGAAGACACGACGGCAGAAGCAGGAAATTAACCAGAAGCTACGAGGCGCGCCGCGATCTTACGACGATGATGGTGATGGGCTACTTCCGGGCGCCCAAGAAGGTACGTGGTGGGAGGAAGAAGCAGAAGGACGCGGCGGCGCAAGAGGAGGCCGCGGGGCTCCGGGAGGCGCTGCTGGATCAGCCAGGCGAGAGCTCGCTGCCGAAGGGGTACTTCGCCGTGTACGTCGGCGAGGAGGCGCGGCGGTTCGTGGTGCCCACGGGGTACCTCCGGGAGCCGGCGTTCCGGGACCTCATGGAGCGCGCCGCCGACGAGTTCGGCTTCGCGCAGGCTGCTGGGCTACACGTGCCCTGCGCCGAGGAGGACTTCGAGGAGCTGCTCCGCCAGCTCGGCCGCAAGAACGGCGGCTCCGGCAGCGGCAGAGGGAAGAAGGCCATTTAGGTAGCTAGCTCTTGAACATCCTATCATAGCAGCAGCACCCCGGGCCGTGCCCTACGTACTTAGATTGATGAGTTTAAACTAGTTTTGCTTATTGCTTGGTTCTTCTAGATTGCAGTTTGTACATAGTGCAATTGTGCAAACAGCCACATGCGTGCATGATGTGTAGCATAGATGCATGCATGATGTGTTGACTCGTCATCGTTGGTTTCATGGAAGGATCAATGAGTATGGAAACCAATAGTACTACAGTACTGTACATCATCTGCTCCTTCTTTTCTTATCTACGCTGAAAGTAACATATCTGAAAAAGGTTTTATTTAGAGACGACGGAGCAAAAACATAGCAGATGCCCGATAAAGATCCGATTAATTCAGCTACCAGTTTCTTGTCTCCATCAGGTACTTAGAGGAGGAATTTAGGTTCAGCCAGTCGATTACATTTCACTTCTTTATCTCTATCAGATTCATCTCATTTTAAAAGGTCACCATATATATGTTACCGTTACTAGTGACATCGCGACAACATGCAGTTATCTCATTTTAACTTTGTCAGACTAAAAATCTAGACACTAGAGAAGGAGAGACAGTACGTGGCTGATGAAATGGTGTGGAATTTGACAGGTAATAAGAGATTTTCTACAAAAATCTGTTTATCAATGTTGAAAAAAAGATGTGGCTAGGTCTCATAACAATTGGATCTAGAAAGGAAGATCCATGTAAGATAAAAATCTTCCTCTGGCAACTTTTTCAAAATGCTGTTTTAACAAGGAACAATCTTAAAAAAGGAACTGGTTCTCCTATTTGTTTCTTTTGTGGTCAAAACGAAAATGCTTTGCATCTGTTCTTCACGTGCTCTCATACTAGGCTGATCTAGGGGACCTTGTGTTTGATTCTTAAAAAAATATTGCGTCCTAATTCTATGTGCCAAAGCATTGCTTGGTTGCATCGTTTTTTCCCCACATGGTAGGAAATTTCATATATTGTTGGCGATTTTTGGGGGTCCGGAATGTTTGGAATCAATAAACTTTTGGAAATACTGTGTGAGGATGGCATGCTGAAGATTCACGGAGGTGCTGATCAGCTGATGAACAGTGCGTCAGACATGGCAAGATATCTGGCTAGATCTTGGTCGGGGTCATCAAGTAACACGCCGGCAAACAATGGGTGTCTGATGATCAGAGGGTTGAGTGCCAGGAGTCAGAACAAGTGTTCATCTTTTGGGTTGTATGGAGAACTTATCTAGGATGTCCTTTGGCCTTTTTGTTGTTCAACTTAGTAGTGTAGGGTAAATTTTTGCCCCGTATAATACTCTTAATGCCGAGGGTGTGTAGCGGGTTTTCCTACCAAAAGCCTTTTCCACTTTGCGGCTCTCCGTGTTGCCCGTCGCTGCTCACCAGTGGGTTTTGGTAGGCAACACATTCTGGCACGCCCGGTGAGACACTCTACAACAACAACTACGTCGACATCTGCAGCAACCATGTCAAAAGCCGCCGATGAGGTGGTGGGCGAACCAGTCACGTACGCAGATCTGCCTGAGGAGCACAAGAAGAAGTACGATGAGATGAAAGCCATCTTGGAAGCCGATCTCATCGGCTCCTTCATGAGGACCCGTTCACATGGCATCAGGTGAAAAGGGTTCTCTCCCGAAGGCGCTCTTGATGAGGTAGACCTGTCTACCTCTTCAGAGGAACGCACCAGAGCTCTACGCCAGGAGATTAATTACATGGTGGCTCGTTCTCTACACCGCCATTCTGAGAGCTTGGTGAACGCTTTCGAGCGCGTTGCGGTCCGAGTGGTGCAGGAAATCATGAAGCATCAGTACTCTCCGTCAGGACCTACCCTAGGGACTCACCAGGGAGAAATACCACTCCAGATCAGACCGCCGCTACCATTCGCGCTTGCAGCGCCAGAGCTACCGGGTTCACCGGCGTACGTCGTCTACAAGGTTGGAGGCGATCCTAGCGATTGCCAGTTCCTATATGAGCCGCCTAAGGAGATCCCACACGGATACGTGTGCACATACGTCCCGGACTGCAATGCCTTGGCGCGCACGAACCAGATTGCACCGGCAGGGATTTCTGGAGCGGACGCTGATAAACAAGCGTGGCTAGCTAAATATGCCACCGGAACAAGTCATGAGAGCTCGGTACCTACAGCTAATACCATGGAACAAATCAGCACCATCTTGAGAGACCAGTTCGGCATCTTCCGAAGAGGAAAACAATCGGCTATTCCAAGCCGTACCCCGACGAGTATGACTTGATCCCGCTGCCACCCAAATATTGGCTCCCTGAATTCTCAAAATTCAATGGGGCAGAAGGGTCTAGCTCGATAGAGCACGTGAGCCGATATTTGGCACAGCTGGGCATGATTTCAGCATCGGATCAGTTACGTGTGAGGTTTTTTGCACAATCTCTCACGGGATTAGCCTTTGGGTGGTACACCTCGTTGCCACCAAATTCAATCCGGACGTGGAAGCAACTAGAAGAACAGTTCCATGTGCAATATCATTCAGAAGCTACCGAGGCCGGCATTGCCGATCTAACGCAGGTGCGGCAGAAGCGGGGAGAAACGGTGTCTGAATACATTCAACGTTCCAGGACTGTCAGGAACCGATATTATTCGGTTAGTTTATCTGAGAAAGAAGCAGTCGAACTGGCAGTATTGGGCCTCGCAATGCCGATCAAGGATCTGGCTTTCCAAGAATACAGTTCACTGTCGCACATGGTCCAGAATCTCACATCGTATGAACAGCGGCACCCTGAATTGTACCAGGACAAGTTCAAGCGTGCGGTAGGCCTGGTCGAGACGGAGGAAGCTGAAGATTCTGCAGCAGACCTGGAAGTAGCCGTGGCTGAATGGGCTCGGGGGGCAGCTCCCGTATCCTGCAAATGGGTGAAACCACAAGGGCCTGCAAAAGGGTTTGACTTCGATGTGAGCAAAGCCGAGCAGATATTTGACCTATTGCTCAAGGAAAAACGGCTGAAGTTACCCGAAGGCCATAAAATCCCTACGACGCAAGAGATGAACGGGAGACCATACTGCAAGTGGCATCACTCGTTCACCCATACCACCAATGACTGCAAAGAATTTCGTCGGCAAATCCAAACGGCGATAGAACAAGGCCGATTGATCTTTGCGCAGTTTGCCATGAAAGTGGACACACACCCTTTTCCTGGCGTCAACATGGTGGAACCCAATCACTCTGCGAGGCGTCGACTAGATTTCTCGTTCGATGTTAACATGGCAGGGCCTGTGCACCATGATACGCGTACAGCACGCGTCCGTTGGGAACCCCAAGAGGAAGGTGTGATGCGTACAGCGGCAAGTTTTCCCTCAGAAAGAAACCAAGGTTTATCGAACCAGGAGGAGCCAAGAAGACCGTTGAAGGTTGATGGCGGCGAGATGTAGTGCGGCGCAACACCAGGGATTCCGGCGCCAACGTGGAACCTGCACAACACAACCAAAGTACTTTGCCCCAACGAAACAGTGAGGTTGTCAATCTCACCGGCTTGCTGTAACAAAGGATTAGATGTATAGTGTGGATGATGATTGTTTGCGGAAAACAGGAGAACAAGTATTGCAGTAGATTGTATTCGATGTAAAGAATAGGACCGGGGTCCACAGTTCACTAGAGGTGTCTCTCCCATAAGATAAATAGCATGTTGGGTGAACAAATTACAGTCGGGCAATTGACAAATAAAGAGAGCATGACAATGCACATACATGATATGATGAATATTGTGATATTTAATTGGGCATTACGATAAAGTACATAGACCGCTATCCAGCATGCATCTATGCCTAAAAAGTCCACCTTCAGATTATCATCCGAACCCCTTCCAGTATTAAGTTGCAAAACAACAGACAATTGCATTAAGTATGGTGCGTAATGTAATCAATAACTACATCCTCGGACATAGCATCAATGTTTTATCCCTAGTGGCAACAAGACATCCACAACCTTAGAACTTTCCGTCACCGTCCCAGCATTTAATGGAGGCATGAACCCACTATCGAGCATAAATACTCCCTCTTGGAGTTAAGAGTAAAAACTTGGCAAGAGCCTCTACTAATAACGGAGAGCATGCAAGATCATAAACAACACATAGGTAATAGATTGATAATCAACATAACATAGTATTCTCTATCCATCGGATCCCGACAAACACAACATATAGAATTACGGATAGATGATCTTGATCATGTTAGGCAGCTCACAAGATCCGACAATGAAGCACATGAGGAGAAGACGACCATCTAGCTACCGCTATGGACCCATAGTCCAGGGGTGAACTACTCACTCATCACTCCGGAGGCGACCATGGCGGTGAAGAGTCCTCCGGGAGATGATTCCCCTCTCCGGCAGGGTGCCGGAGGTGATCTCCGAATCCCCCGAGATGGGATTGGCGGCGGCGGCGTCTCAGTAAGGTTTTCCGTATCGTGGCTCTCGGTACTGGGGGTTTCGCGACGAAGGCTTTAAGTAGGCGGAAGGGCAACGCGGGGGGCCACACGAGGGCACCACACGCCAGGGCCACGCCGCCCTATTGTGGCGGCGCCTCGTGGCCCCACTTCCTTTTTTCCTCGGTCTTCTGGAAGCTTCGTGCAAAAATAGGACCCTGGGCGTTGATTTCGTCCAATTCCGAGAATATTTCCTTTGTAGGATTTCTGAAACCAAAAACAGCAGAAAACATCAACTGGCTCTTCGGCATCTCGTTAATAGCTTAGTGCTCGGAAAATGCATAAATACGACATATAATGTGTATAAAACATGTAGATATCATCAATAATGTGGCATGGAACATAAGAAATTATCGATACGTCGGAGACGTATCAGCATCCCCAAGCTTAGTTCTCGCTCGTCCCGAGCAGGTAAACGATAACAAAGATAATTTCTGGAGTGACATGCCATCATAACCTTGATCATACTATTGTAAACATATGTAATGAATGCAGCGATCAAAACAATGGTAATGACATGAGTAAACAAATGAATCATAAAGCAAAGACTTTTCATGAATAGTACTTAAAGACAAGCATCAATAAGTCTTGCATAAGAGTTAACTCATAAAGCAATAAATCAAAGTAAAGGTATTGAAGCAACACAAAGGAAGATTAAGTTTCAGCGGTTGCTTTCAACTTATAACATGTATATCTCATGGATAATTGTCAACATAGAGTAATATAACAAGTGCAATATGCAAGTATGTAGGAATCAATGCACAGTTCACACAAGTGTTTGCTTCTTGAGGTGGAGAGAAATAGGTGAACTGACTCAACGTAAAAGTAAAAGAAAGGTCCTTCGCAGAGGAAAGCATCGATTGCTATATTTGTGCTAGAGCTTTTATTTTGAAAACAAGAAACAATTTTGTCAACGGTAGTAATAAAGCATATGTATCATGTAAATTATATCTTACAAGTTGCAAGCCTCATGCATAGTATACTAATAGTGCCCGCACCTTGTCCTAATTAGCTTGGACTACCGGGATCATCGCAATACACATGTTTTAACCAAGTGTCACAAAGGGGTACCTCCGTGCCACCTGTACAAAGGTCTAAGGAGAAAGCTCGCATTTTGGATTTCTCGCTTTTGATTATTCTCAACTTAGACATCCATACCGGGACAACATGGACAACAGATAATGGACTCCTCTTTAATGCATAAGCATGTAGCAACAATTAGTGTTCTCATATGAGATTGAGGATATATGTCCAAAGCTGAAACTTCCACCATGATTCATGGCTTTAGTTAGCGGCCCAATGTTCTTCTCTAACAATATGCATGCTCTAACCATTAAAGTGGTAGATCTCCCTTACTCCGGACAAGACGGACATGCATAGCAACTCACATGATATTCAACAAAGAGTAGTTGATGGCGTCCCCAGAAAACATGGTTATCGCACAACAAGCAACTTAATAAGAGATAAAGTGCATAAGTACATATTCAATACCACAATAGTTTTTAAGCTATTTGTCCCATGAGCTATATATTGCAAAGGTAAAGAATGGAAATTTTAAAGGTAGCACTCAAGCAATCTACTTTGGAATGGCGGAGAAATACCATGTAGTAGGTAGGTATGGTGGACACAAATGGCATAGTGGTTGGCTCAAGGATTTTGGATGCACGAGAAGTATTCCCTCTCGATACAAGGTTTAGGCTAGCAAGGTTATTTGAAACAAACACAAGGATGAACCGGTGCAGCAAAACTCACATAAAAGACATATTGTAAACATTATAAGACTCTACACCGTCTTCCTTGTTGTTCAAACTCAATACTAGAAATTATCTAGACTTTAGAGAGACCAAATATGCAAACCAAATTTAGCAAGCTCTGGGTGTTTCTTCATTAGTGGGTGCAAAGTATATGATGCAAGAGCTTAAACATGAGCACAACAATTTCCAAGTATCAAATTATTCAAAACATTTTAGAATTACTACATGTAGCATTTCCCGATTCCAACCATATAACAATTTAAAGAAGAAGATTCAACCTTCGCCATGAATACTATGAGTAAAGCCTAAGGACATATTTGTCCATATGCAACAGCAGAGCGTGTCTCTCTCCCACACAATGAATGCTAGGATCCATTTTATTCAAACAAAACAAAAACAAAAACAAACCGACGCTCCAAGCAAAGTACATAAGATGTGATGGAATAAAAATATAGTTTCAGGGGAGGAACCTGATAATGTTGTCGATGAAGAAGGGGATGCCTTGGGCATCCCCAAGCTTAGATGTTTGAGTCTTCTTAGAATATGCAGGGGTGACACAATCATTCTTAACACTTCTGGACATTGCATAAAGCTACTGGACATTTATGGAATCAAAGAAATTCATCCATCATAGCAAAAGAGGCAATGCGAAATAAAAGGCAGAATCTGTCAAAACAGAACAGTCCGTAAAGATGGATTTTATTGAGGCACCAGACTTGCTCAAATGAAAATGCCCAAATTGAATGAAAGTTGCGTACATATCTGGGGATCACGCACGTAAATTGACATATTTTTCTGAGCTACCTACAGAGAGGCAGGTCGAAATTCGTGACAGACAAAGAAATCATGTTACTGCGCAGCAATCCAAATCTAGTATGAACCTTACTATCAAAGACTTTACTTGGCACAACAATGCACAAAACTAAGATAGGGAGAGGTTGCTACAGTAGTAAACAACTTCCAAGACTCAAATATAAAACAAAAATACTGTATTAAAAACATGGGTTGTCTCCCATAAGCGCTTTTCTTTAACGCCTTTCAGCTAGGCGCAGAAAGTGTATATCAAGTATTATCAAGAGATGAAGCATCGACATTACCTGGGGTGTTGGGAGTTTTCTCAACCATGCATAGTATGCTGGACACATAAGTTTCAGCGGCTCCCTTTTCATTAGTCTTGGTCTTGATGGTATTGGTGCTTTAATCTCCCCACCATCATTAACATTATTAGTGTACTTTATTCTCTCCATATCCATTTTTTCAAGTGTTATTTTAAAATCAGTGATCATACCAAGCCTTTCATGCTTACTAAAAACTTTTCTAGCTTCTTTAGCTATATCTGCAAATTCTCGCACTAAGACTTTTAGAACAAAATCTCTCTTCTCTCCCCGCTCCATATCAGAAAGTGTAAGAAACATGTGTTGTATCATGGGGTTGAGACTAATAAATCTAGCTTCCATCATGCGTACCAAACAAACAGAGGCATCTTCATAAGTAGGGACAGCTTTTGCAAGGGGTATATCTTTAAGATCTTCATGCATACTAACATGGGTGAAAAATTCTTCTATATTATCTCTTCCAATTATAGACCCTTGTCCCACAGGTATATCTTTTACAGTAAAATTAAAAGGAAACATGTTGAAATAAGTAAAGCAAATGCAAGTAACTAATTTTTTTGTGTTTTTGATATAGAGTGCAAGGCAGTAAATAAAGTAAAGCTAGCAACTAATTTTTTTGTGTTTTGATATAGAGTGCAAGACAGTAAATAAAGTAAAGCTAGCAACTAATTTTTTTTTGTTTTGATATAATGCAGCAAACAAGTAAGTAAATAAAATAAAGCAAGACAAAAACAAAGTAAAGAGATTGGATTGTGGAGACTCCCCTTGCAGCGTGTCTTGATCTCCCCGGCAACGGCGCCAGAAAACAGCCTTGATACGCGTACAGCACGCGTCCGTTGGGAACCCCAAGAGGAAGGTGTGATGCGTACGGCGGCAAGTTTTCCCTCAGAAAGAAACCAAGGTTTATCGAACCAGGAGGAACCAAGAAGCACGTTGAAGGTTGATGGCGGCGAGATGTAGTGCGGCGCAACACCGGGGATTCCGGCGCCAACGTGGAACCTGCACAACACAACCAAAGTACTTTGCCCCAACGAAACAGTGAGGTTGTCAATCTCACCGGCTTGCTGTAACAAAGGATTAGATGTATAGTGTGGATGATGATTGTTTGCAGAAAACAGGAGAACAAGTATTGCAGTAGATTGTATTCGATGTAAAGAATAGGACCGGGGTCCACAGTTCACTAGAGGTGTCTCTCCCATAAGATAAATAGCATGTTGGGTGAACAAATTACAGTCGGGCAATTGACAAATAAAGAGAGCATGACAATGCACATACATGATATGATGAATATTGTGAGATTGTTGACGTCAGAAACCCCCTGGCGGGCAGAGACGGGCAACACCGTAGAGCCGGGAACAACTAGGGCTGCGGCTGGCCCCAGTCCCTCAGAGCGACGGCCCGCAAAGCCTCCTGGTCGCACGCGCCGATGTTTATCACAAGGGCGTGCCACCTGACCTATACCCGGTCGGGAAGGTGTGGATGATGCCTCGCTTAGTTTCCTGCAGGGCACACACGTAAACGTTAAATACGAGCCTCGATCGGCTCTCGGGTTATCCCGTGAATCGGCTCAAAGAGCCGATCCACCCATGATTCGGACGAGGTGTCCGAATATATGGTGGTCCTGCTTGATCAAGGTAAAGCTAATGAGATCTACGACGATTTAGGGTTTTCACCGCATAATCGGATCGTCCTACTCCAGGTTGGGCCTCGCGGCCACGCACGGTGATCGTAAGCCGATCCTAAACAAGGCCTAAAAACCAACACGAGGTTGATCCCCGGAACATCCTGCTTAGGGCCAACGAACGACACCCTACGTGCCGCTGGATCCTCCCCCTTTGTAAGGCCTAACTATTGCGGATATTAAACTAATCCTTGTAGAACAAGGAGCAATCGTAACGGATCAGATCTACTAAACTATGATCAAGCGGGGTGCCGCCCCTACACCTAAGATAGGTGTAAGGGCGGCTAGACATGCAAGGGTTGCACTACGATAGCATGTAATAAGAAGAACAATGCTAACCCTAACATATCTAAGATAACTACGTTGCTCGCCATCAAAAAGGCTTCGATGCGAGCAACGCATGAACAACGTGATAGGCATTACGCTGCCTAGATCGCAAGATGCGATCTAGGCAGCATGGTGCTTACCGGTAGAAACCCTCGAGACGAAGGAGTTGGCGATGCGCCGAGATTTGTTTGTGGTTGAACGTTGGTTGTTGTTTATTCCATAAACCCTAGATACATATTTATAGTCCGAGGGACTTTCTAATGTGGGCGTGCACCAAACCGTGCACGAGTAAGATTCTAACTTCTAAACTAAGACGCGATCTAATATGTTACAGATACATGGGCAAACAAGCCCAACTTGGTATAAAAGGCCGATTCATGTATTTCTTCTATATATATATATATTCTTCGAGTCCATCTTGATCGCGGCCCACCTCTGACTCGGTCAAATTCTGGTGATAACACATGCCCCCCTGGTTTTGGAAATGATATTTCCAAAAGCATTATGTTCCTCTCCCGTCGGGTCATGTCGCGGCAGAGCAGAACCGTCGCAGTATGCTTCATCATGATGCCTTGCCTCCTGGGCTTCTCTGTATGAATTGTCAATTTCGGCATCACGTCCTCGAGAACCGTCATGGCATTAAATCTCCACTACACTCTCTTTATTTATCTGTGCCAAACAGTTCACCACTCCATCCCCTTGCTCTGCTCTGTTCGCCAAACCCAAAAAACCCTTCTCTCCTGCAGCCATGTCTTCCTCTTCCTCCTCCGCTTCAGGCCTCTCTCTCCAACCATTGCCGAAGAACAAGGAAGAGGACGATCCCCGCTCCGGGCGCACCCCATCTCCTCTGACAAGGAGAAGAAGGGAGGATAAGCGGAGAGGACCAAGGCCTCCCCCTCCGCCAGGCTTCCGCCGAAGAAGCGCTCGCGCATGTGGGCGGACAGCGAGGACGACGATGACGACGAGGAAGAAGAAGATGAGGAGGAGGAAGATGATTCCTCCTCCTCCATTGGGTATCCTCCAACGAAGCGCTTCCGCAGCTGGGCGGATAGCGAGGATGATGATGATGACAAGGAGGAGGAGGAAGCTCCAGCCAACGGCTGGGGCAGCAGCGGCGAGGAGCTTCCCGGGAGCAGCGCCGACGACCTCGACGACGGCGATGATGAGGACAACGACGATTAGAGAGTAGGACTAGCAGTAGCAGTGCACTAGGCACCAGATCCCTCTTTTGAGAGCCATCGGCTCTTCTTGTAAAGCCGCTCTTTTGAATTAATGAGAATTGTTCTTCCAATTTCTCCTTTCATTAATCCAATTTCCATCCTCCCGCTTGCCATATCAAGACCGATGGTAACGAATCGGGCTATCATTGTTTCTCTTGACCGTGGCGTTTTGCGGTCCCGCAGCCGATGGTCGTTCATCGGCTAATTTGAGAAACTAGTCTCTTCCTTTTCTTGCAGCACCAACACGGTCCAAACCTCGTACCAGACGACGGCTTTTCCTTCCCAGTTCCTCCCTGAGAAGATCATGATGCAGTGATAGCCGAGGTAACTCCAATCGGCTCTCAAAAATAGAGCACCTACCAGGCCTGTTGCCCCCCGAGTCTCAGCCAAGGCAAGACAGAGACGAGGATACGCCAATTAGCTGTATGGACCTGGGCTTGATCATGTCCGAGGGAGCTTTTTATGCCGAACCAGCCGATTAGAACATAAACCGGCTTCCCAGAGCAGGGAGCCTTCAAGGTGAGCTGCCCCCCGAGCTTCTTCAGTTCTTCCTGCACCTTGCCGGCCAGACCGGCTCCTTTCCTTTGGTGGATCTCATGCAATCCATCCTTGACCCGATCTGCGCGTCCCGGCTGCTCTTGGCATTGTTCCTGAAGAGAGGACCTGAGCCCTTAAACTACTCCATTGAGGAGTCCTTCCATTACAATCTCCCTTCGTGCTCCATTGACCCTCTGATCGTAACAATTATTCCTCTTGAGTCGATGGCAATGCATCGGCTTTCATATCCTTAAGTCGATGTCTGCTGCATCGGCTGTGCTCGAAAATTTTCGAATTTTCAGAAATTTTTCTTTTTTTACGGCCGACTTATGCATCGGCCCCCACACTCCAATACCCATCACCAAAGGATGAGCTATTTCTACTGCATATCCTCGTGTTTTATCCACTCAGGTGCCCCCGAGCCGATTCTGTCAAGAGAATTGATGGTATCGGCTCTGTTGGATAATATGTCGAACCCAGGCAGAATGGATGGTGAGGATAATTTTTTGGCCGATTGCTGGAATCGGCCTCCATGTTGCTTGTTCGACGAAGGTTTTGTAATGTCCCTCCATAAATTTTTGGGGCCGATCACAAGGATCAGCCTCGCCACGTTTTCTCATTGACGTGCTCTTGCTACTCGTTCAGGCCGGTAGATAAAACCAGCCCAATCTCTGACTTTATCATGTTGGTGCGCTTTGCTGTCGTCCACCTTGAGTGCATCGTGAAATCGTGGAGCACTAAGCTTTGTCGGAAGAACGAGCACCATGTTTGTGCCAGCCGATGTTTCATCATCGGCTTTCCTTTGTTTGGGGCGCCACTCCATTTTCCGTGGACGACCCTCTTCATCCAGGGTTCGCTGAACCTTCGCAGCCAGATCAGGCCTTGCCTTCCTCAATGTATGCAAGTATAACCGCTCGGCTTCTTCCAGGCCGCGCAATCGTTGAACCCTGCGTTTCTGGGAACGGCTGAGTCCATCAGGGCACCACCTTGGCCGGTGATACCTGTCTTCTTCTTCTCCCTCGTCTTCTGAATCTTCGAGATTTTTCAACCGAGGGGACTCAGCCCGTTTGCTCCGTGGCGGGAGAGGTCCTAAGCGCTCGAACACGGACACGTTGGCTGCCTCCTTCTTCTTCCGGTTGCATTCCGGGCAATTGCCGATTGTTGGCAATCGGCTCATTCCTGAATCCCAGCAGTGCCTGAAGAAGGGACAATCCCAGTGCCTGTCCTCGTCGTCCTGCTCCCTTGCCTTTTCCTTGGCACAACGCTCGTGCTCCTCCTCATCGCGATTATGCCGACGATGTCTTCTGGCTTCTCTAGCCAGACGATCTCTTTCATCATCATCGCTGGACCGTCGGCGTTGGTCGTACCGACTCACATACTTGTCGAGGAGGTGATCGGAGAGAGGTCGCCGATATCTTATGTTCTTCACTTCTCCCTCCGTGACGTAGCGCTTGCCGTCTTGGCGGAGCCGATCGCGTGGAGCGGCTTCCTCTGTATCTTTGCTATGAGAGCAGCTGCCCTCATCTCCATCCTTGCCAGCGTGGTGTCCAAGATCTACCATGTTGATATTGCACGGGAAACCCGGCTGGCACCCTCCATGGCAAACATACTCCACCATGTTTACGGCGGGGAAGGGGTGTGTGTCGACCTTCATGGCGTATTGGTTGAAAATCAACCGTCCGTTTTCTATCGCCATTTGGATCTGCTGCCGCCACACCCTGCAGTCGTTGGTGGTGTGGGAGAACGTGTTATGCCATTTGCAGTATGGCCTTCCGTTCAGCTCTTGCACCGTGGGGAACTTGTGGCCTTCGGGTACCTTTATATGCTTCTCCGTGAGCAAGAGATCAAAAATCTGCTCCGTCTTGGTCACGTCGAAGTCGAACCCTTTTGGAGGGCCTTGTGGCTTCACCCATTTGCAGGTCACGGGGCCCGTCGCTCGAGTCCATTCAGCCACTCGCTATCTCCCGATCTCCCGCAGCACCTTCATCCTCGTCCGCCTCAACCAGGGTCACCGCACGCTTGAATTTATCCCGGTAAACATCCGGGTGGCGCTGTTCATATGCCGACAGCTTCGCACCATGTGCGCCAACGAAGGGTAGTCTCGCTTGGGAGGCCACGTCCTTGATTGATGATGAGAGACCCACCACCGCCAACTCGATCGCTTCTTTTTCACTTATATGAGCCGAAAAGCATCGGTTCCTAATGGTCCTGAAGCGCGGACGTATTCCGCCACCTGTCTCCCGCGCTTCGCCGTACTTGCGCTAGATCGGCAATGCCAACATCGGAAGCCTCCGAGTGATACTGCTCATGGAACTGCTCTTCCAACCGCTTCCAAGTCTCGGATGGAGTTCGGTGGTAGCGATGTGTACCACCCGAAAGCCGATCATGTGAGGGATCGTGCGAAGAACCTCACGCGCAACTCGTCCGACGCCGAGATCGTGCCCGACTGTGCCAAATATCGGCTCACATGCTCGATGGAGCTGGACCCATCCGATCCACTAAACTTCGTGAAGTCCGGGAGCCGATATTTGGGTGGCAGCGGGATCGGTTCGTAGTTGTTGGGGTACGGCTTGGTGTAGCCGAACGCCTTCCTTTTCGGCATCATACCGAACCGATCTTTCAGAATTGCACAAATCTGATCCGCTGTGATGGTGCGAAGGCGTCGAACCCCGAAGATTCGCCGGGGTGGCATACTTAACCAGCCATGCTTGCTTTTCCGGTTCTAAGCCAAGCTGCAGGAGCTGGGCTTTGGAGGTTTGTCGGGGTGGCGTACTTAGCCAGCCACGATTGCTTCTCAGGATCGGCTCCTGACGTTCCTCCTGCCGTTCCGGAGGCCCCTGATATTGCAGCCTGGTTCGAGAGTGCCCAGGCGTTGCAGTCCGGTACGTATGCGCACGCGTATCCGTGCGGGATCTCCTTGGGTGCCTCGGGTAGGAATTGGTAGTCACTAGGATCACCACCAATCTTGTAGACGACGTATGCCGATGAGTTCGGCGGTTCCGGTGCTGCCCATGCGAGCGAGCTGGGGCTGTAGCGGCATCTCTCCCTTGAAAGTCCCCGGAGCTGGTCCCGATGGAGAATACCGGTGGCTCATGATTTCCTGGACGACGCGCAGAGCGACACGCTCCAAAGTGTTCACCAGGCTCTCAGAGTGGCGGTGCAGCGAATGAGCCACCATGTAGTTGATCTCCTGCCGCAGTGACCTGGTGCGTTCTTCTGACGGGGCGGAAAGGTCCACTCCATCGAGTGCGCGTTCAGTTGTGAAACCCTTCCACCTGACGCCATGGGAGCGGGTTCGGTGGAAAGAGCCGATGAGTTCGGCTTCGAGGGTTGCCTTGATCTCGTCATGTTTCTTCTTGAGCTCATCAGGCAGATCCTCGTATGTGACCGGAGTGTCTTCCGCCATCTCGGATGTAGATGGCGATGTTGTGGATGTCGAAGGTGGTCCCACCGGGCGTGCCAGAATGTGTTGACGTCAGAAACCCCCTGGCGGGCAGAGACGGGCAACACCGTAGAGCCGGGAACAACTAGTGCTGCGGCTGGCCCCAGTCCCTCAGAGCGACGGCCCGCAAAGCCTCCTGGTCGCACGCGCCGATGTTTATCACAAGGGCGTGCCACCCGACCTATACCCGGTCGGGAAGGTGTGGATGATGCCTCGCTTAGTTTCCTGCGGGGCACACACGTAAACGTTAAATACGATCCTCGATCGGCTCTCGAGGTTATCTCGTGAATCGGCTCAAAGAGCCGATCCACCCATGATTCGGACGAGGTGTCCGAATATATGGTGGTCCTGCTTGATCAAGGTAAAGCTAATGAGATCTACGACGATTTAGGGTTTTCACCGCATAATCGGATCGTCCTACTCCGGGTTGGGCCTCGCGGCCACGCACGGTGATCGTAAGCCGATCCTAAACAAGGCCTAAAAACCAACACGAGGTTGATCCCCGGAACATCCTGCTTAGGGCCAACGAACGACACCCTACGTGCCGCTGGATCCTCCCCCCTTTGTAAGGCCTAACTATTGCGAGATATTAAACTAATCCTTGTAGAACAAGGAGCAATCGTAACGGATCAGATCTACTAAACTATGATCAAGCGGGGTGCCGCCCTACACCTAAGATAGGTGTAAGGGCGGCTAGACATGCAAGGGTTGCACTACGATAGCATGTAATAAGAAGAACAATGCTAACCCTAACATATCTAAGATAACTACGTTGCTCGCCATCAAAAAGGCTTCGATACGAGCAACGCATGAACAACGTGATAGGCATTACGCTGCCTAGATCGCAAGATGCGATCTAGGCAGCATGGTGCTTACCGGTAGAAACCCTCGAGACGAAGGAGTTGGCGATGCGCCGAGATTTGTTTGTGGTTGAACGTTGGTTGTTGTTTATTCCATAAACCCTAGATACATATTTATAGTCCAGGGGACTTTCTAATGTGGGCGTGCACCAAACCGTGCACGAGTAAGATTCTAACTTCTAAACTAAGACGCGATCTAATATGTTACAGATACATGGGCAAACAAGCCCAACTTGGTATAAAAGGCCGATTCATGTATTTCTTCTATATATATATTCTTCGAGTCCATCTTGATCGCGGCCCACCTCTGACTCGGTCAAATTCTGGTGATAACAGAGATTTAATTGGGCATTACGACAAAGTACATAGACCGCTATCCAGCATGCATCTATGCCTAAAAAGTCCACCTTCAGGTTATCATCCGAACCCCTTCCAGTATTAAGTTGCAAAACAACAGACAATTGCATTAAGTATGGTGCGTAATGTAATCAATAACTACATCCTCGGACATAGCATCAATGTTTTATCCCTAGTGGCAACAACACATCCACAACCTTAGAACTTTCCATCACTCGTCCCGCATTTAACGGAGGCATGAACCCACTATCGAGCATAAATACTCCCTCTTGGAGTTAAGAGTAAAAACTTGGCAAGAGCCTCTACTAATAACGGAGAGCATGCAAGATCATAAACAACACATAGGTAATAGATTGATAATCAACATAACATAGTATTCTCTATCCATCGGATCCCGACAAACACAACATATAGAATTACGGATAGATGATCTTGATCATGTTAGGCAGCTCACAAGATCCGACAATGAAGCACATGAGGAGAAGACGACCATCTAGCTACCGCTATGGACCCATAGTCCAGGGGTGAACTACTCACTCATCACTCCGGAGGCGACCATGGCGGTGAAGAGTCCTCCGGGAGATGATTCCCCTCTCCGGCAGGGTGCCGGAGGTGATCTCCGAATCCCCCGAGATGGGATTGGCGGCGGCGGCGTCTCGTAAGGTTTTCCGTATCGTGGCTCTCGGTGCTCGGGGGTTTCGCGACGAAGGCTTTAAGTAGGCGGAAGGGCAACGCGTGGGGCCACACGAGGGCCCCACACGCCAGGGCCGCGCGGCCAGGGCATGGGCCGCGCCGCCCTGTTGTGGCGGCGCCTCGTGGCCCCACTTCCTTTTTTCCTCGGTCTTCTAGAAGCTTCGTGCAAAAATAGGACCCTGGGCGTTGATTTCATCCAATTCCGAGAATATTTCCTTTGTAGGATTTCTGAAACCAAAAACAGCAGTAAAACGACAGAACTGGCTCTTCGGCATCTCGTTAATAGGTTAGTGCCGTAAAATGCATAAATACGACATATAATGTGTATAAAACATGTAGATATCATCAATAATGTGGCATGGAACATAAGAAATTATTGATACGTCGGAGACGTATCACACCACCATAGCAAGGATAAAGAGGAAAGCAGTCACTCCCGCGGCAAGGAAAAGAAGGAGGCCGATCCACGCGACCGGCCCCGATATGATGATAGACGGTACCTCACCGGGGAACAAGTGAGAAGCGTGCGATATCAACGACCACTCTCCACGCATCTCCTTAACAAATATGAGTATCAGTATGACCGACGTCGGCAGTACGACAGAGATGACGAGAGACATCATCGGTCTGACGTGGACAATGGAAGGCGTCGTCGGTATGACAAAGACGACGAAGGACATGAACACCGCTCTAAGGAGAGATCAAGGGAGCAGGAAGAAATGGATAGACACTGGGACTGTCCCTTCTTTAAACACTGCTGGGATTCAGGAACGAGCCGATTGCCTACAGTCGACAACTGCCCAGAGTGTAGACGCCGGAAGAAGGATGCAGGGGAAGTTTCGGTTTTCAAGCGTCTAGGGCCTCTCCCGCCACAGAACAAACGAGCTGAGTCATCTCAAGATGAAGACTTTGAGGAGTCAGAAGATGAAGAAGAGGATAGGTACCACCGGCCAAGGTGGTGCCCTGATGGACTTAGCCACTCCCAAAAGCGTAGGGTTCAGCGGCTACGTAGCCTGGAGCAAGCCGAAGCGCAGTACTTGCACACGTTGAGGAAAGTGCGGCCCGATCTGGCCGTGAAAATTCAGCAGACGTTGGACGAGGAGAGTCGTCCACCAAAGAAATTTTGGCGTCCCAAGCAAGTAAAAGCCGATGGGAGTACATCGGCTGGCACAAACATGGTATTCATACTTCCGTCGGAGTTTCGTGCTCCAAGAACTGAAGAAGTGCCGATAGCACAGTTCGACTGCGGTCCACGGCCAGTCATCTTTGAAAAGCCACGAGAGAAGGGCTACAAACATATGAAGGCCCTGTACCTAAAAGGTTATATCAATGGGCAGCCCGTCGACAAGATGTTGGTTGACACGGGAGCGGCAGTCAATATAATGTCGTATTCCATGCTACGGCGTCTGGGACGCTCCAGTGCAGATCTGATCAAAACCAACGTCACACTAAACGACTTCAACGGCCAAGCATCAGGGACGCAAGGCGTTCTGAACGTGGATCTAACCGTAGGCCGAAAGACGATCCCAACAACGTTCTTCATCATCGACAGCAATAGCACCTACGCTGTCCTGCTAGGGAGGGATTGGATTCACGCCAACTGCTGCATTCCATCTACAATGCACCAATGCCTGATACAATGGGATGGAGATGACGTAGAGGTCGTGCATGCAGACGACTCGATCGAGGTCTTAATAGGCGGCGTGAACATTTGGGACTCGGAAGACCAAGAGTCGCTCTCTGGAATCAGTTTGGACGGCTGTGATCGCATCGAGGTGACAAAAAACGGGATGAGGCTGGTCTTATCCACCGGCCTGATAGAGTAGCAAGAACAACATCCATCGACATACGTGGCAAGGCCGATCCCTTCGATCGGCCCCAAAAAATAAAAACAAGTTGTAAACCTTCATTGAGCAATCCAATCAACATGGAGGCCGATTCCAGCAATCGGCCAAAATTATCCTCGCCACACGTTACCGCTCGTGTTCGGCATCGATCTAACGAGCGACGGACATTCATCGGCAAGAGCCGATATCTTCAATCACTTGAAAGATTCGGCTCGAGGCACCTAATATGGGATAACGGACGGAAATATGGAGCCGATGCACGAAATCGGCCAGTAAAAAAAATATGTATAGCCGATGCGCAGACATCGACTTTAGAACTAAAGAAAGCCGATGCACAGCCATCGACTCTAGAGGTACAAGCTCAATATTGCCGAGTTTTCAGATTACACAGGGAGGCTCTACTGAAGGAATGTCTCAAGGGCATGGAGGGCGTCAGCACGAACACGATCCACCTCGGCGATTTCGGCCTCATCATCTTCGTCCTTGCCTGCCATCAGCTGCTTGTTCAGGGCACGTATTTCGGCCAGATCAGTTTTCAGTTCAGCTTTGAGGCCTTCTGCTTCTTCGTGGAGTGGGCAATAAGAGCATCCTTATCTTGGATGAGCTGTTTGGTTGCCCGGACCCTCTCTTCAAGGTCTTCCAACTCCTTTCGCAGGGTCTCAAGTTCAGCAGTGCTGACAGAGGTGTCAGTTTTGGCGTCCAGAGCTGCCTTCTTCTCATTAAGCCGCGGACATTTGTCTGCTATATCGGCTTTCAACGGGAGCTGGGTGTGGCGTAAGTCGATTCACTGACGAGCCAGCTTCACCCTTGACCTATAGGCAGACAGAGTCACAACTGGCCAGAGTTTCACCTGCAACGTCACCGGGAGATGAGGCTGGATGTCTTCAAGAATGCTCTTCACTTCCTCGAGGTCTTCAACCAATGTCTCAACTGAGGAGGAGAGCAGGGCCTTGAGATGCTGGAGTTGACCATGTGTAGCGCTAGGTCCTGGCTCTTCACTTGCTTTACAAGTAGCCGGTTCGATGGATTCAGGGTCGAACGTTAGCAAACTTGAGAGGTCATAGCCCTGACAAACAACAAAACAACGTCAGTATACGGCAAAGGAGAAGGGTACAGCCAAAGGAAGGGACTGTACCTCTCCCAGAACCAGAGGAACAGCTGATGAAGAGGCGATCGGCTCTTGTGTTTCTGCGGTGGACTTGGCCAAATCGGCTACACTTTTAGAAGCTGCTAGGTCCAGGGTGGCGGATGGCATCAGTACCTCCTCGACTTCCCCACTGGAGGTGTCATCAGTCTGCAAAGGGAGTGGTTAGCCGACAAGAATAGCAATGGGTTAGCATGAAATATGAGCCAAGGAGAGTATGGAGGGAATTACATTCGAAATCTCCTGGTTTGATGAAGAGGCTTGCGGTTCCTTGCGAGCTCTCTTGATGCATCGGCTCTTTGTGCGCAGACTGCCCTGCCCTGCTTTGATGGGAGTTTGGGAGACAGCAGGTTCAGGAGCTGACCTTTTCTTGGAAGCCGACGGTGGCAAGTCTGGCTGGCTCTGCGTGGTGGTTTTCCCAGAATTGCCTGGGCTCGAGTCCCTTCGACTGGACTGTGTATCCTCACTGGAGTTTTCTTCAGTAGAGGTCTGTAAAAGAAATACAAGC
Organism: Lolium rigidum; assembly: GCF_022539505.1. NCBI lineage: Eukaryota > Viridiplantae > Streptophyta > Magnoliopsida > Poales > Poaceae > Lolium > Lolium rigidum. The sequence goes on along the minus strand of NC_061508.1, from coordinate 313,441,616 downwards.
ATGTTGCAAAAGCCTAGAAGGATAGATGAAATCAGCCAAGGCATGGATCAACTTACGTGCAAACTTTCTTGAGCTGGAGTAGGGCTTTGGCGCTTCAAGGTCTTCCTGGCAGCTACCTTCCTCACTGTTGTTCTCGCCTTGATTGAGGCTCGGGGGGCAGCTGGCCCAGAAGACACTCTGCTTTTGGAAGCCGATTTTGGCGTCATCGGCTGGCTCTGTGTCACAACCTTTTTCAAAGATGGTGATTTTTTGCAGAAGAGGATCACCGGAGCCGGTGGGAGGAATTTGAAAGGGGAGCCGTCGTCATCTACAGGTTCTGGACCGTCTTGTTGCTGCAAGGAGACAGAGCAAGGTTATAAAAGAAAATCATTGTAAGCCACTTCAAGATAATTTGTGAGTAGTGGTACCTGTTCTGCAGGGATATCATAGTCAGCATCAAGTTGTTGCAGCAATGGCCCCAGAGCTCTCCTAAAGGCATGCGTCTTCCACATTGACCACCAAGTCTCAAAACCATCGGTTGATGAGGTAAAAGAAAGGTTGTGAGGAATTGGGATGGCTAGAGCATCAAAGAAGGTATAACACCTCTGACTGGTGAGGACGTCGGTAGCTCAGCTCTGCTCTCTGTCAAGTGGTGCAGGAAGAAATGGGGAGATACCTGTCCAAGACCAAATTGCCGGGCTGCTACGACCGGCTGATAAGACTCATAACCAGGTTCGATGATCCTGTTTGAGGTGCTCATGCCAACTGGAAGGAAGCAGGGACGGATCATGATGGAATACAATTGCCGAGTACTGGTGTCATCGGCAAAACTATCTAGCCTGAAGGAGATTGGGTTTTCAAAATTTTCAGACTCCGTATAAGGAAAGAAGAGGGGATTGTCCAGGCCTTGGTAGAAAATTCTGAACCACTCTGATGCTTCCCTGAGGGTCAGTTTGCTGCCTGGAAGACTATATAGAGCTTGGCCGTAGCTAGTGCATCGGATCTGCTTCCCATTAGTGTCTGGGAAGGTGCAATTGGCCAAAGGTGGGAAGTTTGGGATCTGGTTTTGGAAGTATAGCTGAGCCCATAGCTGAATAAACCACCAGGGACCTCATGTTTTGACTGTCTTTTGGGAGAACAGTTTAACAAACATTAGCTGAAGATATCTATAGACCTCTCCAAGAAATAGTTTGCCAATGCCAAGCTGAGTGCCTCTGGCAAGTTCATAGGCCAAGGAAAGGTAATTCTTGGTTGGAGCAAGTGAAGGACCACAGAATATGAAGTGTTCCAACCAGAAATTCAGGAAGGCCGTGTGTTCTTTCTCGATTATGGGGCCTTTGTTTTTCATGTGGCGTCGAAGATAAGCACCCCGAGTTTGTGCACTCTGTTTTGGAAGAAAGTGTGAAAGGGACCTTTGGCAGCCTAAAAGCGAGAGGGCTTGGGGATGCAATGTCTAGGCCAGTGATCATGGCCACGTCTAGTAAGGTTGGTGTCATGGGGCCATGGCCAAACATGAAGCAATTCAAAGCATCAGACCAAAAGTAGCCTATGGTTTTCAGTAGGTTTTCATGTTTCTCAAGAGGAGACAGTGATAAAGCTAAAGCATCGGCTATTCCTGCGGTTTCCCAGGTGGCTTGGTGAGTTTTGGAGATTCTATTGTACCATGAAACCCAATCTTCAGGAGGATTAGGCCAGGCTCGTAAGCAGTCGGCCCAAGAAGTCAGATCTAAATTCTGGTTCACGAAGGGAATTCTATTGGCCTCGCATGAAATCAAATGGGCAGGACTCTCGGTAGAACGAGGGCCAAGACAGAGAGAATTTGGAAGAAAAGGATGCGGCAGTAGAATGTCTGATACCTAGAAATTAATGACGGGATGAGACATTAATTCAGATGTTTGTTGATAATTCTAGCACTATATTCGGACATCGAGGAGCGGTTGAGGATTACCTTCAGGCCGGAGACCGTAGCATTGGCGTTGGATGATTCCGCCATTGGATTCGCTGCGGAGTTGAGCCTGTGCAATTGAGATCTGAGGTTCGCGTGGCCGTGAGTTGGATCTGTTCGAGCGGCGATTTGGGGATCTGAGTGTTGCTTTTTCAGATAAGTTGCAGGTTACCGTTTGAATAGGCAACTGAGTTGGCCTTACTCGCGTTTTATGGTAAGGGCCGATGCGCTGCCATCGGCTCTTGGCACGTTGACTTGCTTTGACAATCGGCAAATTTGATAAGGAAGCAAAATCGGCTTAGAAATATTTTCTTAATTAATAAAAGGGGCTTTTACAGAGAAGAGCCGATTGCTCAAGGGAGAAAGAACAAAAGCCGATTACTACTACTAATCCTATACTAGTAGTCCCTAATCTAAGGGCCGTCGCTGCCCTCGTCGTCATCGTCGTCGCTGCCACCAGCACTGCTGCTGGCGGGCTCCTCGTCGCTGCTCCCGTAGCCCTCTACGGGAGCTTCTTCCTCGTCGTCGTTGTCGTCGTCGTCCGACCCGGCGCGGAAGCACTTCACCGGCGGGTATTCGTCGGAGGAATCGTCGTCCTCCTCTTCCTCCTCCTCGTCAGAGGAGGTGAAGTCGTCCCACGAGAAGCGGTCGTCTTCGCTCCCCGCCTCCAGCTCCCCGTCGACGAGGAACTGGAAGTCATCGTCTCCGTCGGTCAAGGACTTGTCGTCCTCGGACCAGACGGAGGAGTCGTGGTCCTCGAGGTCCCACTTCTCCGGGGCGCGGAGGTCGTACGTGATACGTCTCCGACGTATCGATAATTTCTTATGTTCTATGCCATATTATTGATGATACCTACATGTTTTATGCACGCTTTATGTCATATTCGTGCATTTTCTGGAACTAACCTATTAACAAGATGCCGAAGTGCCAGTTCCTGTTTTCTGCTGTTTTTGGTTTCGGAAATCCTAGTAAAGAAATATTCTCGGAATTGGACGAAACGAAGACCCGGGTTCCTATTTTCACCGGAAGCATCCGGAACACCCGGGAAGGACCGAGAGGGGGCACTGGGCCCCTGGACCATAGGCCGGCGCGGCCCGGGCCCTGGCCGCGCCGCCATATGGTGTGGCCACCCCTTCGACCCTCCTGCGCCGCATCTTCGCCTATATAAAGCCTCCGTCGCGAAAACCACGATGCGAAGAACCACGATACGGAAAACCTTCCGGAGCCGCCGCCATCGCGAAGCCAAGATCCGGGGGACAGGAGTCTCTGTTCCGGCACCCTGCCGGAGCGGGGAAGTGCCCCCGGAAGGCTTCTCCATCGACACCGCTGCCATCTCCACCGCCATCTTCATCACCGCCGCTCGCTCCCATGAGGAGGGAGTAGTTCTCCATCGAGGCTCGGGGCTGTACCGGTAGCTATGTGGTTCATCTCTCTCCTATGTACTTCAATACAATAATCTCATGAGCTGCCTTACATGATTGAGATTCATATGATGATGCTTGTAATCTAGATGTCACTATGCTAGTCAAGTGAGTTTTACTTATGTGATCTCCGGAGACTCCTTGTCCCACGTGTGTAAAGGTGACGAGTGTGTGCACCGTGTGGGTCTCTTAGGCTATATTTCACAGAATACTTATTCACTCGTTGAATGGCATAGTGAGGTGCTTATTTATATCTCTTTATGATTGCAATGTGTTTGTATCACAATTTATCTATGTGCTACTCTAGCAATGTTATTAAAGTAGTTTTATTCCTCCCGCACGTGTGTAATGGTGACGAGTGTGTGCACCGTGTTAGTACTTGGTTTATGCTATGATCATGATCTCTTGTAGATTGCGAAGTTAACTATTGCTATGATAATATTGATGTGATCTATTCCTCCTACATATGCATGAAGGTGACAGATGTGCATGCTATGCTAGTACTTGGTTTAGTCTTTTGATCTATCTTACACTAAAGGTTACTAAAATATGAGCATTATTGTGGAGCTTGTTAACTCCGGCATTGAGGGTTCGTGTAATCCTACGCAATGTGTTCATCATCCAACAAGAGTGTAGAGTATGCATTTATCTATTCTGTTATGTGATCAATGTTGAGAGTGTCCACTAGTGAAAGTGTAATCCCTAGGCCTTGTTCCTAAATATCGCTATCGCTGCTTGTTTCATCGTTTTATCGCGTTACTACTGCTGCGTTACTACTGCTGCGTTACTATCGCTTGTTTATCGTCTTGGGCAAAGCACTTTTCCGGTGCCGTTGCTACTACTTATTCATACCACCTGTATTTCACTATCTCTTCGCCGAACTAGTGCACCTATTAGGTGTGTTGGGGACACAAGAGACTTCTTGCTTTGTGGTTGCAGGGTTGCATGAGAGGGATATCTTTGACCTCTTCCTCCCTGAGTTCGATAAATCTTGGGTGATCCGCTTAAGGGAAACTTGCTGCTGTTCTACAAACCTCTGCTCTTGGAGGCCCAACAATGTCTACAAGAATAGAAGCTCCCGTAGACATCAAGCACTTTTCTCGGCGCCGTTGCTCGGGGAGGAAAGGTAAAAAGGCACTCATACTCCGGTCTCGGGTAAAGTACTTTTTCGTTGCCGTTGTGTGTGTGCTCGAAGCTATTTCCTTTAGATCCTGCAATTGCATCTTTTTGTTTCTTGTTTACACTAGTTTGGCATAATGGACAACAATGAGCTTCTTATTCTATTTCCTGATTTAAAACATGGATTGTTTGATGCGAAAATTAAAAAACCTATGAAATCTTATTTGCATGCTTGGTAGTAATATTAGTATGAACGCTTTGAACACCATTGTTGATAATGATATAGAAAGTTCTAAGCTTGGGGAAGCTGGTTTTCATGATCTTTTTAGTCCCCCAAGCATTGAGGAGAAAATTTTCTTTGATGATACTATGCTTCCTACACTTGATGAGAATAATAATGATAGCTACTTTGTTGAATTTGCTCCCACTACAACTAATAAAATTGATTATGCTTATGTGGAGAGTAATAATTTTATGCATGAGACTCATGATAAGAATGCTTTATGTGATAGTTATATTGTTGAGTTTGCTCATGATACTACTGAAAGTTATTATGAGAGAGGAAAATATGGTTGTAGAAATTTTCATGTTACTAAAATGCCTCTCTATGTGCTGAAATTTTTAAAGCTACACATGTTTTATCTTCCTATGCTTGTTACTTTGCTCTTCATGAACTTGTTTATTTACAAGATTCCTATGCATAGGAAGCATGTTAGACTTAAATGTGTTTTGAATTTGCCTCTTGATGCTCTCTTTTTGCTTCCAATACTATTTCTTGCGAGTGCATCATTAAAACTGCTGAGCCCATCTTAATGGCTAAAAAGAAAGAACTTCTTGGGAGATAACCCATGTGTTATTTTGCTACAGTACTTTGTTTTATATTTGTGTCTTGGAAGTTTTTTACTACTGTAGCAACCTCTCCTTATCTTAGTTTTATGTTTTGTTGTGCCAAGTAAAGTCTTTGATAGTAAAGTAAGTACTAGATTTGGATTACTGCGCAGTTCCAGATTTCTTTGCTGTCACGAATCTGGGTCTATCTCCCTGTAGGTAGCTCAGAAAATTAAGCCAATTTACGAGCATGATCCTCAGATATGTACGCAACTTTCATTCAATTTGAGCATTTTCGTTTGAGCAAGTCTGGTGGCCTAATAAAATCCATCTTTACGGATTGTTCTGTTTTGACAGATTCTGTCTTTTATTTCGCATTGCCTCTTTTGCTGTGTTGGGTGGATTTCTTTGTTCCATTACCTTCCGAGTAGCTTTGAGCAATGTCCAGAAGTGTTAAGAATGATTGTGTCACCTCTGAACATGTGAGTTTTTGATTATGCACTAACCCTCTAATGAGTTTGTTTCGAGTTTGGTGTGGAGGAAGTTTTCAAGGGTCAAGAGAGGAGGATGATATACTATGATCAAGGAGAGTGAAAGCTCTAAGCTTGGGGATGCCCCGGTGGTTCACCCCTGCATATTCTAAGAAGACTCAAGCGTCTAAGCTTGGGGATGCCCAAGGCATCCCCTTCTTCATCGACAAATTATCGAGGTTCCTTCTCTTGAAACTATATTTTTATTCGGTCACATCTTATGTACTTTACTTGGAGCGTCTGTGTGCTTTTGTTTTTGTTTTTGTTTGAATAAATGCTTGTGTGGGAGAGAGACACGCTCCGCTGGTTCATATGAACACATGTGTTCTTAGCTTTTAATTTTCATGGCGAAGTTTCTTCTTCGTTAATTTGTTATATGGTTGGAATTGGAAAATGATACATGTAGTAAATTGCTATAATGTCTAGGATAATGTGATACTTGGCAATTGTTGTGCTCATGTTTAAGCTCTTGCATCATATACCTTGTACCTATTAATGAAGAAATACATAGAGCATGCTAAAATTTGGTTTGCATAATTGATCTCTCTAAAGTCTAGATAATATCTAGTATTGAGTTTTGAACAACAAGGAAGACGGTATGGAGTCTTATAATGTTTACAATATGTCTTTTATGTGAGTTTTGCTGTACCGTTCATCCTTGTGTTTGTTTCAAATAACCTTGCTAGCCTAAACCTTGTATCGAGAGGGAATACTTCTCATGCATCCAAAATACTTGAGCCAACCACTATGCCATTTGTGTCCACCATACCTACCTACTACATGGTATTTATCCGCCATTCCAAAGTAAATTTCTTGAGTGCTACCTTTAAATTCCATCATTCACCTTTGCAATATATAGCTCATGGGACAAATAGCTTAAAAACTATTGTGGTATTGAATATGTACTTATGCACTTTATCTCTTATTAAGTTGCTTGTTGTGCGATAACCATGTTTCGGGGACGCCATCAACTATTCTTTGTTGGATATCATGTGAGTTGCTATGCATGTCCGTCTTGTCTGAAGCAAGAGAGATCTACCACCTTCATGGTTGGAGCATGCATATTGTTAGAGAAGAGCATTGGGCCGCTAACTAAAGCCATGATTCATGGTGGAAGTTTCAGTTTTGGACATATATCCTCAATCTCATATGAGAATAATAATTGTTGCCACATGCTTATGCATTAAAGAGGAGTCCATTATCCGTTGTCCATGTTGTCCCGGTATGGATGTCTAAGTTGAGAATAATCAAAAGCGAGAAATCCAAAATGCGAGCTTTCTCCTTAGACCTTTGTACAGGCGGCATGGAGGTACCCCATTGTGACACTTGGTTAAAACATGTGCATTGCAAAGATCCGGTAGTCCAAGCTAATTAGGACAAGGTGCGGGCAGTATTAGTATACTATGCATGAGACTTGCAACTTGTAAGATATAACTTTCATAACTCATATGCTTTATTACTACCGTTGACAAAATTGTTTCATGTTTTCAAAATAAAAGCTCTAGCACAAATATAGCAATCGATGCTTTCCTCTTTGAAGGACCATTCTCTTTACTTTTATGTTGAGTCAGTTCACCTATCTCTCTCCACCTCAAGAAGCAAACACTTGTGTGAACTGTGCATTGATTCCTACATACTTGCATATTGTACTTGTTATATTACTCTATGTTGACAATTATCCATGAGATATACATGTTACAAGTTGAAAGCAACCGCTGAAACTTAATCTTCCTTTGTGTTGCTTCAATGCCTTTACTTTGATTTATTGCTTTATGAGTTAACACTTATGCAAGGCTTATTAATACTTGTCTTGAAGTACTATTCATGAAAGTCTTTGCTATATGATTCATCTGTTTACTCATGTCATTACCATTGTTTTGATCGCTGCATCCACTACATATGTTTACAAATAGTATGATCAAGGTTATGATGGCATATCACTTCAGAAATTATCTTTGTTATCGTTTTACTCTGCTCGGGACGAGCGGAACTAAGCTTGGGGATGCTTGATACGTCTCCGACGTATCGATAATTTCTTATGTTCTATGCCATATTATTGATGATACCTACATGTTTTATGCACACTTTATGTCATATTCGTGCATTTTATGGAACTAACCTATTAACAAGATGCCGAAGTGCCAGTTCCTGTTTTCTGCTGTTTTTGGTTTCAGAAATCCTAGTAAAGAAATATTCTCGGAATTGGACGAAACGAAGACCCAGGTTCCTATTTTCACCGGAAGCATCCAGAACACCCGGGAGGACCGGAGGGGGGCATCGGGCCCCCGGACCATAGGCCGGCGCGGCCCGGGCCCCGGCCGCGCCGCCATATGGTGTGGCCACCCCTTCGACCCTCCTCGCGCCGCATCTTCGCCTATATAAAGCCTCCGTCGCGAAAACCACGATGCGAAGAACCACGATACGGAAAACCTTCCCGAGCCGCCGCCATCGCGAAGCCAAGATCCGGGGGACAGGAGTCTCTGTTCCGGCACCCTGCCGGAGCGGGGAAGTGCCCCGGAAGGCTTCTCCATCGACACCGCTGCCATCTCCACCGCCATCTTCATCACCGCTGCTGCTCCCATGAGGAGGGAGTAGTTCTCCATCGAGGCTCGGGGCTGTACCGGTAGCTATGTGGTTCATCTCTCTCCTATGTACTTCAATACAATAATCTCATGAGCTGCCTTACATGATTGAGATTCATATGATGATGCTTGTAATCTAGATGTCACTATGCTAGTCAAGTGAGTTTTACTTATGTGATCTCCGGAGACTCCTTGTCCCACGTGTGTAAAGGTGACGAGTGTGTGCACCGTGTGGGTCTCTTAGGCTATATTTCACGGAATACTTATTCACTGTTGAATGGCATAGTGAGGTGCTTATTTATATCTCTTTATGATTGCAATGTGTTTGTATCACAATTTATCTATGTGCTACTCTAGCAATGTTATTAAAGTAGTTTTATTCCTCCCGCACGTGTGTAATGGTGACGAGTGTGTGCACCGTGTTAGTACTTGGTTTATGCTATGATCATGATCTCTTGTAGATTGCGAAGTTAACTATTGCTATGATAATATTGATGTGATCTATTCCTCCTACATATGCATGAAGGTGACGAGTGTGCATGCTATGCTAGTACTTGGTTTAGTCTTTTGATCTATCTTACACTAAAGGTTACTAAAATATGAGCATTATTGTGGAGCTTGTTAACTCCGGCATTGAGGGTTCGTGTAATCCTACGCAATGTGTTCATCATACAACAAGAGTGTAGAGTATGCATTTATCTATTCTGTTATGTGATCAATGTTGAGAGTGTCCACTAGTGAAAGTGTAATCCCTAGGCCTTGTTCCTAAATATCGCTATCGCTGCTTGTTTACCTGTTTTATCTGCGTTACTACTGCTGCGTTACTACTGCTTGCGTTACTACTTGTTTGTTTACTTGTCTTGGGCAAAGCACTTTTCTGGTGCCTGTTGCTACTACTTATTCATACCACCTGTATTTCACTATCTCTTCGCCGAACTAGTGCACCTATTAGGTGTGTTGGGGACACAAGAGACTTCTTGCTTTGTGGTTGCGGGGTTGCATGAGAGGGATATCTTTGACCTCTTCCTCCCTGAGTTCGATAAACCTTGGGTGATCCACTTAAGGGAAACTTGCTGCTGTTCTACAAACCTCTGCTCTTGGAGGCCCAACACTGTCTACAAGAATAGAAGCTCCCGTAGACATCAGTACGCCGCCAGCGAGTCCCACTCCGGCGTGGGCTCGCGGGAGGAAGAAGATGTGGAGGAGAGACCCGACGAGGCAGAGGAGGAAGAGGAGGAAGACATGGCTACAGAGGAAGGGGGTTTTTTGCCGACGGCAAGTACGGAGCAAGAGGATGAAGAGGCGAACTGCTCGGCGCGGTTAAATAAAGGGGATATAGTGGAGATTTAATGTTACAGCGGTTTTCGAGGAAGTGGTGCCAAAGAACTGTCAAATCGTGCAGAGAAGTTGAGAAGGCAAGGCATCATGATGAAGGATACTGCGACGGTTCTGCTCTGCTCCGACGTGACCCTACGAAGAAAAAAAAGAAACAGAGTGGTTTTGAAATTATCATTACCAAAACCAGGGGGGGCATGTGTTATCACCAGATTTTGACCAAGTCTGGAGAAGGGCCGTGAATCAATGGGCTTAGAGAATATACACGGGAATTATTCCTGAACCGGCCTTGTATAAGAAGTTTGGGCTAGATTGCCCGTGTATCTGTAGATTATAGTAGGTTACGTGTCGGTTAGAATTAAGAGATAGAGTTTAGCTCGTACACAGTTGGGTTTATTCCCATGTTAGAAAGTCTACGGACTATAAATATGTATCTAGGGTTATTGAGAAAGGAGGACGATCACGTTCACAACAAATCAATCTAGGCGCATCGCCACCCCTTGTTTCGAGGGTTTCTCTCGGGTAAGCAACATGCTGCCTAGATCGCATCTTGCGATCTAGGCAGTATCCGTTTATTCGTTGTTGGTGTTGCTCGTGCTGAAGCCTTTTTGATGGCGAGCAACACCCTTATTGTAGATGTTTTGGGGCTGACATCGATGCTTTCATGATATACTTGCTTAGCTATGCTACCCCTCGATATCTAGCTGCCCTTACACCTATCTTAGGTGTAAGGGCGGCATCTTGCTTAGTCTTTATTTAGTAGATCTAATCCGTTATAGTTGTTCCTTGTTCTTCAAGGATTGGTTTGATATCCGCATGATTAGGCCTTATAAACGGGTTGAACGATCCGATAGTGCGTAAGGTGCGGTTTATTAAGCCCTAGAGGGATTGTTCCGGGGATCAACTTCATGTTGGTTTTTAGGCCTCTTTAGGGCTGGTTTTCCATCATCTTACGTATCTGCTAGGCTCAACTACGACAGGATGTTCCGGTTATGCGGTGAAAACCCTAGATTATCGTAGATTAGTTTAGCTTGATATCGATAAAGCAGGATCCCCATGTCATTGTAAATCTAACGTGAACCATGGGGCAATCAGCTCTTTGAGCCGATCCACAGGGCAACCTAAGAGCCGATCGGGGCTCGTATTTAATGTTTACGTGTTTGCCATGCAGGAAACTAGTAGAAGCAATCCATCACCTTCCTGACCAGGTATAGGTCAGGTGGCACGCCCTCGCAACCGCCAGGACGTGTGCCGGAGCATTACGGGCCGTTGCCCGAGGGACCAGGATCCACCAGCAGTCCTGGGAGCCTCCTGGCTCTCCGTGTTGCCCGTCGCTGCTCGCCGGTGGGTTTTGGTAGGCAACACATGCATCGAAAATAGACTCCGTATGAGAAAATTATGTTTGTTTTAGTGAACATTGTGTAAAATCGATTTCGAACCGGAAACATAGACTTATATTGTAGGTTCAATGTAAATAAAAATAAATCTATATTTCTATTATAGAGATTTATAACGAATCTTAGTATATGTAGGATAACTTTCTGATATTCATTATCCAAACATATAGAATTGAAAATTTAGAGATTTCTTGATAATTGAAAGACACGTCATGATTTCATCAAAGATATTATCACCACATTCAGACAGTGAATTGGAAGAATTTCTTGGCTAAGACCTAGTTGATAGATATTTAAAAGTCTTATAAATTTTTTCTTTTTCCAAAAAAATAAATAAAGTTTTAGCATTGAGGTGGCATTAATATTATGTTTTTGGGTTCTACATATATCAAATGTGTCATTATATTTATCGTACTAAATTGTTTCGTTAGAATCATATATGGTGTTCTTACGACATCATCACGTTTCTTTTGGCCTGGTACGTTTCAAAAAATTTCTACCTCCTTTCTTTTTCATATATTTTTCTGATCAGGAAAAATAAAAAATTATGTCAGTTATTTTGTAGTTATTCTAATCTCGTACACACAAAAATTTGCAATTATTCATCTACTACTGGAATTTGAATTTATTTTATCGATGCAAATTAGATTTGGATAGAAGAGTGCATTCTTTCTAATATTTTAGATAGAAGAAATGTTTCTTTTATCTAAAATATTAGAAAGAATTTTGCTGATTTATTTATTGCTATATACAATTTATGGAATTGATACACCATTTAATTAATATCATTTAGCAAAATGAAACACACCATATGCATCCATCTTTCGGCTCGAGAATTTCACGGGATAGAGATATGGTATAAGAAATAGGGCATACTCCGCCGCGCGTTGCTGGGGGATTGCTTGGCCATTGTGTTGTACTGTTGCAACCCAACTTGCCCTCTTGCTAATCGGTTTTCTTCCTGGCCACACGAGGTTGCTAGCTACTCTCCGTCCAGTGCGTGTGTGCATGCAGATTGTGCGTGATAAAGGCATAAAAAGCAATAACGTTCATTGTATTTTGCCCTCTCCCACTAAGCACTCTTTCCACGGTTCCTTCATCTCATGTACTGACATTAACGTGACATTAACGTATGTAAAGCCTAGAAACTATCTAGCTTCAAAAGATGATGCGCACACACAAATAAATAAATAAAATCAAAACTACTTTATCTCTCATTTATGAAGAATCACAAAGCAAATTCAACCTTCAAAAATATTTTAGCATTTTACCTCTGTTTCAACTTAACCAGGTTTTTTTTTCTCAGCCGGTCTTTTCGATATTTCGGCAAAAACCGGTTTTACCAGTTACCACCGAGAAAAAATAATACCAAACTAAACTTTTCGGTATTCAAATAATTGGTTTGACAAATCTCGACCGGTATTTGGGCAGTATTTCAGAAATACAGGAAACATCGTTACCAAATGGTATTTTTTGCCTATCGAAGAAAAAATACTTAGTCACAACCCCATATTTTAGTTGCAACCTCAATGACAACTAGAAAAATGTCAGTTGCAACCCAACTTGCAACTGGGAAAATATCAGTTGCAACCCAACTTGCAAGTGAAAAAAAATCCCAGTTGCAACCTCACTTGTAACTCGAAAAGTCTCAGTTGCAACACAACTTGCAATTGAAATAACTCAGTTGCAACCCAACTTGCAACTGGAAAAAAAAAATCTCAGTTGAAACCACACTTGCAACTATGAAAAAAATCTAAGTTGCAACTCCTTTTAATTTAAAAAGCATTCAGTTGCACCCGCAGTTGGAAGTGAAAAAAACTCAGTTGCAATTGGGAAAACTATCATTTGTAACATGACTTGGAACTGGAAAGATCATAGTTGAAACCACACTTGCAAATTCTCAGTCTTTTTTCTTGACCAGTCTTTTCAATATTTTGGAAGAAATCGGTTTTACCGGTTACCATCGAGAAAAAATAAAACCAAACACAATTTTCCTGTATTCAAATAATTTGATCAATTTTTTTATAAATTGTGCATGAAATAGTAAATTGTTTTGATAAATCTCAGCCGGTATGTGGGTGGTATTCCAGAAATACTGGAAATATCGTTACCAAATGGTATTTTTTGCCTGCCGAGAAAAAAACCTTGGTTGCAACCCCATATCTTCGTTTCAACCTTACTTGCAACTGGAAAAATGTCAATTGCAGTCCAACTTACCTCACCTGGAACTGGAAAAATCTCTCAAGTTGCAACTAAAAAAATCGCAGTTGACCACTTGCAACTGGGAAAAATATCAGTTGCAACTCAACTTGCATCCGAAGAAAAATCTCAGTTGAAACGGCACTAACTATGAAAAAAATATGAGTTGCAACTGCTTTTAAATTGAAAAAACTCAGTTGCAACCGTAGTTGGAAGTGAAAAATCTCAATTGCAACTGGGAAAATTATCATTTGCAACACGACTTGAAACTAGAAAAATCATTGTTGAAACCACACTTGCAACTAAAAAAATAATCTTAGTTACAGCCTCAGATGCAAATGGCAAAAACTCATAGTTACAACCCGACTTGCAACTAAAAAAAATATGAGTTGCAAATCGACTTGGAGCTAGAAAATCTTAGTTGCTAACCGACTTGCAACTAAAAAAAAGTTAATTACAACCCGATTTAAAACTGAAAAATAAAATTGAATATGAAGAGAAAATTAAAATTCAAATATGACAAAAAATACCTACCCAACCACACAAAGCCCTATACGTACCGCTTAACAACAAAACAAAACAAAAGTCAGTTGCAACCTCAATTGCAACTGAAATTTTTTAGTTGCGTCCCAACTTGCAACTGCAAAATCTTAGTTACAGACTGACTTACCAGTAGAATATCTTAGCTACATCCCTACTTGCAACTGAGAGCTCAGTTGCTGTCCTATTTGCAATTGAGCACAGTTACAACCCCACTTACAACTAGAAATTTTAAGTTGCAAATCCAATTACGACTAAAATATATTAGTTGCATAACTACTTGCAATTGAGCTCACCTAACGACTCACTTGCAATTTGAAAAAAAAAATCAGTTGCAACTCCATTTGCAACTGGAAAAAAAATTCAGTTGCAAAACCACTTAAAACTAGAAAAGAAAACACACCTGCACCTCACTTGCACCTCCCACACTATCATAAATGACATCTAACTATTCCATAATTAACTTAGCTCTAACATAAATCTAGGTCAACCTAGAATTAGTAAAAATCTTAAAAGTAAATAAATAATGTACAAACAACAAGTAATAAGAATTATTGAAAGTACAATTTTTATGCACGATATCGATTAGGACTTTACTAGACTAAAAATAATAATTTTATAAGTTTACTACAACGGTAAAAGGGGGTTGCCTTATAGTAAATAAAATAATAAACTTTAGACATTGCATTGTCATCCGGCTATGGTCTAATATTAACCAAAATTACAAAGTAACGAGTGGAACTAAATATTCAATGGCGGGTTAAAATATTGGCATGTCACGACAACCCTGTAAAATACTGTAATAAATGGCAATATTTCATAAAATAATTTGTGTGATATAAATAGAAATTAATCTTTGCTAGCAATATATGCAAAGAGTTTGGAAGCTAGCTACATGTTAGTATGTTACATGCTACTAGTCGTACCTTATCGAAAAGATTATACATACTATATGTCTAGGCTAATGTGCCATGCATGGATTAGCCGGCATCGTGCCATAATTAACATATAATAATAGAATAGTGTCCAGCCCATGGCTCTATGCGTACAATGAAAATCAATCAAAAAGCCCAAATAACCAACAACAGGGCAAGCATACAGCAGTCCAACAGCGCACGTGCACAACAGCCCATCCAACGGATCAGGACTTAGCTATGAACTAAGCTAGCTGAGAATTAGCAAATCTCTTAGAAAGAAGAGTGATCTCTAGGAGGAATTAGATACAGTACCATTTTAATTAACATAGAACTGATATTGAAACTCAGGCTGGCTAACCACTAAGACCTTGGGCGACTTCTCATATGTTTGTACATTGCTTATGTAAATTTTTTTGACACTTCTCTTTTTGATGGCAAAAATGTATGAAATGAATTTTTCTGTTACAATTTTTTCAAAAGTTTGGATACCATGGAAGTATAGGTGTAAAATTCTATTGTTATTATAATTCTTCTTTTCCGATCCAGTTGCAGAAAAATGGTTCTATCTCATCTTTTCACCTGTTTACCTCTGTGAGAAAAAAGAGCCAGACGACCAAGTTGAGACAGAAGGATGGGCATGTTTGTGATAGAGAAGGTGGCGACTAACAGTTCCATAAACCCTATTTCGTCTTTCGCAGTTACCTGCATGGCGGAACTTTTGGATCACATCGACCTTCCAGTCTCTCTTCTTTTTTGAAATAGAGGTGGAACCTCCAACCTCTCCATCCTAAGAATGCACACATCTTTTTTTATTAGATTATTCAATAAAACCTTGCAAGGAATACAAAGATCAAATCAAAACCATCGTTCAAGCTAGAGCTCGCTACACCTACAAGACCGATGAAGGGGATGACCATGCCATACCATCGCACCAATGCACATCATCTAACAAACTGAATGCCTCCCCAAGCCACTCATTGGCAGGTGAAAAGCACAACCGGTGAAGCAAAACCTTAGCGTGCACATTGCACATGCCAAAGAAATCGCTACCACCATCTTTGGAGAACCCATCTGCAAGAGCGATTGATGCATCAACCTTGGCAGGCCTGGTGTCGACGCCGCCATGACACTAGACAACTCCAGTGCCCTATGGGCGTCTATCCTACCGCGTCCGTGTCGCCGATACCCCACAGTAGCATGCTGCCAAGGCTCATCGTCGAAGACGTTAGATACCACGCCACACCACCATCCAGTAGCTGCTCTAAAAATGATGCCCTAGATAGGGAAAACGACACCAAATGTGCCGCCATCATCCGATCTGGGTGTGCCAAATCTAGGGTTTCCCCTGGAGAACACGAGTGAGAAAACCATGGCTGGAACGGTGATGCCTTCAACAAGGGAAAGGTGCATCAACACCTCCATCACCTGCCATGAATAGAATCATGACTCAGGTTTCACTGGCAGCCGAACCTTCCCATCCTCGTCGCCGAAAACTAGCGGGTTGGTCCGAACCCAGCCACCGAAGCACCGCTGGCCGAGACGCCACACCCACAGACCGGCAGCAGGACTCATCATCCCTCGCGGCCCCCTCAATGTGCCGACGACGGATCTGGGTTTCCCGAAATCCACAACTATCGTTGCCATCCACAGCCGGCTACATGGTTGTCAACTAGATTCTTGTAAGTGTTATTTCTTAGTTAGACTAGGATATACTTCTCAGGTAGGATTGCCATCAACCTGTGAGACTAATGTTGATCTTCTTTATGTACATGGGTGTAATGTCACTACTGCGTGGCAAACAGGTGATTATTTATAGGATGGTGTACAAGAGAAAGATGATACTATTTATTTTCAGCGAATGAATGAACTGATGGGCCGGCCCACTGGCGATCGCCTTCAGACGATATGTCGCTCCCGCTCGCTTGTTGAGCGCCATTACAATACGCACAAAAAACAACTATAAGGACAGCTTTACGATCCAGCTAAGGCTCGCAAGTTCATCGTTTGCATCTCCCAGCTATGTGCCGCGCATAGTACAGTGACGGCCACTGAGTTGTCGAAGCAGCTCGGTTGCAATTTATCTTGATTCTGGCGGCTAAACAATTTTCCGTGTGCCTAAATTAGTCAATCAGCTCAACTCTAAAGCAAACCCAAAGTTGAATTAAGCGGAGAGCGGTCCGTACTAGGCGGCGGCGCATGCCCGTCCAGGGGAGGCGCACCTCCTGCTACCACTGGTGCAGCGACTTCATATGCGCGCACGCCATCTTCGCCGGCGGGTTCGTCACCGCGCCGGTGGCCGTGATGCACCTCGTCAAGCGGCCCTACTCCGGCCACGCCATCCTGTTCGCCGCCTTCGCCGCGTTCTGCACCACCCTCACCTTCCTCCTCTGCTGCAGCTTCTATGCGGAGCTCAAGCGGCCGCCCTGGCCCCGGTGGCTGGCGCCCACGGAAGCGTCCACGGTGGAGCGCGATCGTCGTCGTCAGCAGCACGGCCGCGAGTCGTCGCACGAGCAGCTCCGCCACCCCGAGCTGACGGTGATGTCGCGTGACGACCTTCGGGCCGCTCTGGCCGCGAACCGCGTCCCGAGCTACGCCTACGAGCACCCGGAAGAGGGCGCCGCCGCTGAGTGCGCGGTGTGCCTCGGCGAGGTGGACAAGGGGGACTCTGTGCGACGGATGCCGCTGTGCCTTCACGTGTTCCACACCGAGTGCATCGACCAGTGGCTGCGCTCGCACGCGACGTGCCCGATCTGCCGGTGCAGCGTGATCCCTCCGCCTGAACGGCCACCGGAGGTGGTGCTGGACGTAGGGTCGTGATGCAAATTAGTTGGCGCTCGACTGTCTATGTACTCCAGCTCGAAAGAAATTCGGAACTCCTTGCCAAACGTGTACAAAGTTTGTGGTGTAGCAACAGAAACACGGAAATAGTGTCGCGGATCGGAACTTTTTTTTAGAAGACTTTCGTTTTCATGTACGGGCTACTCCCCTTATCATTACTTGCACAACGAAATAACAACATATTATACAGGCATTTTTAGAAGACACAAAGAAGGGGAGTACGGGCTTCTTTGATTCGTAGGATTTACATAGGAATTGTCTAAGACTTGGATTCTATGGAAAATTTTCTACATAAATAGTTTGATTCACACGAACATACACATAGAAAAAATTCTATAGAAATCTTGTAGTGCAAATCTTACAGTGTAAAAGCATTAGCTCATACCTCATGAAAAAATTTCTTTGTTACAATCAATCAAACTTCATCTTTCATGAAATTTAAGTAGGCATGATATATGAATCCTATGTTTTTTTCCTATTCTTACATTTTTCCTATTTTATTAATCGAATGAGCCATAAAGAAAAAAGTGCTCTAGCATGGATAGAAAACCCGCAGATTGGGGCATCCACTATCCACTACGGAATAAAAAATCAGTACTAGACTAAAAGTTTCACCAACCGTCCCAAGGGAACAACAAAAGACACTTTTTAACAAGAGATGCATCCAATGTACGCATCGAAGCAAGTGGTTCCGTCCCCGCGGTGGTGCTTGGTGGCGGTGCAGCTGACCTTCCACTCGGCAGCGGAGATAGGGAGAGACCTGATTGCTTCTCAAATCTTTAGAGGGGTCTTCTCCACATAAAATGGGGATCCATGTGTTATTTTCTTTTTCTTATAGGGTCCTCCATAATATTGTACACCTCCACTGTTTGTGCTTTAATATAAAGCTTCTACCCCTTCGGGGCTCTCCTTGTCAAAAAAAAAAAAAAAAGATGCATAACCATAGCATCAGCTAAGGCCATTCGATCGTGTGGATAGAGGATGACTGGCGAATCGGCTGTGCATATTCCTTTCCTTGACAGCTCCATTGCATTCTTCATCGTTACTTGTGCTTCTCGCTTCAGCTTCTGAACACGCTACTAGCAAAACAGCTACACGTAATAGGTTTATCCATGGCGCACTGAAATTATGGTATGTCACGGGTTTTCAAAAATATTGCATCATATATATTAACTTACCCTTGACGTACCG
This sequence comes from Lolium rigidum, assembly GCF_022539505.1. Classification (NCBI taxonomy): domain Eukaryota; kingdom Viridiplantae; phylum Streptophyta; class Magnoliopsida; order Poales; family Poaceae; genus Lolium; species Lolium rigidum. Next base: position 313,422,795 of record NC_061508.1, on the reverse strand, counting down.
TTAGAAATGGTGTGTCACAGGTATTCTTGGGCTAGACTAACCGGTCTGGTTCGTCACTTACAGGTGTGTCACGGGTATATTTGGTGCGCCATGGCTAAGAGAGGAAATTTGAATTTTTTTAATTTGGGTCACCTACCTGTTGCGCACCAGGACCCATGGTTTGTCCCCCTCCCCCTTTCCTGTGGATCGCCTTTCCAATTTTAAAACATAAAAGAAAATGATGGAAACATTAAAATTTAAAATTCTTTGAGATGTCCACGTATTATGTCGTCTAGTTGTTAGGAAAAACAAGAAACATAAATTTCGACAAATTTTGCAGAATGGCGCCTTGTTTCAGTAAAACGGCTCTGGATTTTGTGTACGACGTCGGATGAAAAATATTTATATATAAAAAGTTACATCTGATTTTTTAGGAATTTTAAAATCAAAAAGGAAAATATTGTTTTCTAGGCTTCTAGATTTCACTCAAAAAATGGTTTTAGTTGTGGCACACCTGTACTAGTGGTGCGCCACGGCTAACTTTGCCCGACTATATGAGCATGACAGGATATCCTCCTTTCCACACATCTCACTTTTCCTTGCCCTTCTTTCCCCTTCTCCACCAAAGGGAAACACCAGTACACCACTGCCTCCTCTGGCGCCTTGCTCCGCCGCGGCGGCTCGCCCCTGCCATGGACGCCCTGCTCCTCCGCGCTTTCCAAGGACGCATATGCCTTGCTCTGCCCCAGCTGCTCGTCCTCTTCTAACCGACCATGCCCTACTTAGACCCTGCCATGGACGCCGACGACCTGCTCCGCCCCTGACAGGGACACTGGCAACCTGCACCGCCCCTGTTGCTCATCCTCGACCGGCCATGGCCAGCTCCGCCCTTGTCATGGACGCCAGCGTCGCTAGCTCAAGCTTCGTACCTCCCGACGGCATTGAGGACCTTATGGAAAAAAATTCCACCTCCACGGGGGCTAATCGTAAAACTGCCATGTTAGATCTAGATCTAGGGTTTCAATTTTTTTGAAAAGAGTACTTGTGGCGCATCATAAATAGTTACCCGTGGGTAAACTTTTTCCTAGTAATGGCATCTTGTGCTCCATACAAAGGTGTCCAAGACAAAAGAACAAATAGTGAAAATTATCACTAGGAGATCTAAGAATCTACTTGTCAAAGTTGATCCTCCTCTACTCGACCCCCGGCCAGCCTGCCAGGGAGAGCAAACCCACTTCTCCCATTCGCATCCCTCCCCTCCCCTTTGCAACCCTGGAGCTGGTACATCGCTGGCCCTACCGCTCTTGCATTGGTGACACATTTTAGTTCAGCCCACACATTGCTGGAGGACATTTTCTGGTGGTGGCGTTGAGTGTCCTTGCAGGCCTCGCTGTAGCACCTGCCCCACCGACATCTTGATCGAAAATGCCGCTTGTCACGATGCCCATGACATGTTCGGCCAATTTTCCGGTAAGAAATCATGGACCATCTTTGTCAGTTTTCTTCAAATAGTCATGCCATTGACCCATAATTATTACCCCCGCAGATGAGCACCAGGGAGTTGATAGACTTCTTTGTCAAAGACATCCGCGATAGCTCGTCGGAAGACGACTTGGATGCCTCTTCAGGGCTCATGGTTGCAGTGGCCTCCATCATCCACGAGCACATTGAGATACAGGCACACTTAGCTCCAAGATAGCCACATATCCGCTCATCTCCGAGCGAATATTGTTGAGAGGCATTGATAGGGCACACGAAGTAGTCATTTAGTTGAATTTTAGATGTTTAATTATGAATTTTAATTGTATATAAACATTGTCATTCATTTTAGTTCAATAAAGAACTTATTTATTTTATGTCAAGATTATTATTTACTACACCTATGAGTAATTTAAGCTAAAAAGAATAAAAATCAAGGATGGAAAAAAATGCATCGGGCCGTTGGGGGAATCCCTGACCCAAACAGAAATTCGTGTCAACCAGATGTCGGTTCGCTAGAAATGCCGAAAAGAAAACCGACCCACTGATCTGGTGCCTTATTGGTGAAAGGGTATCCTATCCCAAAATATGGTAGATGGTCAGACCTAGGAAGGTAGTTTACTTAGCTTACTTTTGTGTGGGTTTAACCAGGAGACATGCTAGAGTGGGCATTCCCTTTAAGTCGGAGGTTTCCTAGATTTTTTCGTCTCCTAGAGGCCGGCCCTTGGGGCTACCATGTCACCCAAGTATTCTCTCGGAGTCTGGCTGACCTAGCGATAAAGGTTTCCCGCATCCCCTTCACACATCAAACAGCTACGCCACAAATCTCTAAAGAGCAATGCTATAACAAGGACCATAAACATTAGGCACAACAATTTTGCTAAATCTAGAACCGGATTTTTAATGACAATACCAAAGCTTTCAAAGAAATAAAAGTAAAGTGGCTGCAACAGAGAGGAACAAAACCCTCAATAAAATCCAAATCAAAACCCCCCAACTTATTATTGTAGATGCACATTTGTTTCCTTTCGGATAAGAAGCCACATGTCTCACGGGTTCACACACAGTTCACATAATTCATCTAGATAAATTCGAGATAAGTAAAAGAAAGACTCCAACTGACAAAAACACAACTAGTTCTAACGATCTTGGTGAAGATGCTCCTCAGTGAGTCCTTCTGTGTTGATGAGGCACTCTTCCACTCCAATATGCTTCACCTCCATGATCTTAAGCATAGTAGGTGGCATATCCTTTGGAACCGAGGAGACCTTGCGACGCCGAGTGCGATCAGGAAGGGACTCAAAGATGTATCCCTCTTTGTTTTTGCGGGTACAACGCCTCGCCCGAGTCTCAGTAATTGGTGTAGGCTCCTTGCAATGACCATAACCATTGGGAGCAGGAACAGAAGAAATAGTGCCACCATTAGAAACTAAAACATTAACTTTTTCCCCTAACACTTGCACAACATCAACATGATCAGCCAATGTTGAAGACTCGCCTACACCATCAACTATGTTATGTCCTCTAGCCAGCAGAATTTGTGTACATAATATTGGGTCACCTTCATTTTTTGCATCATCAGTGCCCCACCATATCTCATCGGGAAATTTGTTCAAGTCTAGGCCTGCATATTCCAGGCAAACATATATCCCCATTAGCAAAACAATTGCATACAAGTATTTCAAAATTGGGAAAGTTTGTGAGAGTAGGAAAATGTATGACAAAAGGAGGCAACTCCATTTTCCCTGCCAGGCAACCTTTTGAACACTGCATTTTAAAAAATAAAATAAAAAATACGGAAGACTTATTTATTGTATTGATTTTATCATTAAAATCTATGCATTTTGACAAGCACAAGAAGGCAACTACACAAAACTGGCACTTTTGTAGGATACTAGTATAAAAAACATGACCAAATGTTTTTTTGTTCCTATCATCGCAAACCTAAGCAACAAGGCAAACATTTGAGTAATTATTTCAATTGTACGTGAAAATTCTATGCCAACTATCTAATCGAGCTTGTGTACAGATTAATGGGTCACCTTCTTCAACATTTGCATAGTCACCGTCCAACCAAATCCCATCGGGCAATTTGTTTAAGTCTAGGCCAACCATTCCTGCGCATTCCAAACATATATCCCCATTAGGCAATCTTTTCAAGTGCAAATATTTCAAGATTAAGAAAGTTCATAAAAGTAGAAAAACATATTAGTACATTTTTCCTAGCTAGGCAACTTTTCAGTCACTACATTTTTACATATGAATAACAAAAAAGGCAGCTATTTTTCCATTGTATTGATTTTATCACCACATTTAGGTTGTGTTTATTGGATCACATGTTTGGTTGTGTTTATTGGAGGGCTTGGACTTGAATTGTGCTAGAATATCAAATCCCCAAGGAATGTAAAATCGGGCTAAACTGAAATTATGATGTTTGGTTGTTCACTGAACTGGATCATGTGATCCCTGCGAGGCACCAATTTGAAAATCTTATTATTATGATCAAGTGTGGAATTATATATATGATCGTAAATATTTGTATTTCTACTTTGTTCTACTTGTCTGAAAAAAGCACAACATATGCATGTATAAGAATTATTATGCAGTAAACATTATGCAAACATTGTTCATAAAAATTTTGGTCCTAAGACATGTATAAAATGGTCGAAAAAATATACACAATAGCAAAAAAAAACTTCTATCACAGGTACAAATAATTAGATAACATAAAAAATTTACTTGTAAGTTTCGCTTCAGCTTTGGGGATTTATAGTAAGAAGCAGTGAACTGCAGTTGTTGCACATGTCATAATCTACACTAACTCCTTTGTGAATTGCATATTAGAGATCAAACAAAATAAATAAATTCTAGTAGGGGATTTAGGGTTCTAGGGGATAAGGTTTCTAGTTGGTACTCCATCAAAGACATATAGGAGAGGCAGGGCCGAGGGATCTGCCATGAGGCGCAAGCAGAGGAGATTGGCCTCACGGAGTTTCTCAACATGGGGATCACATCGGCGAGCGATGGATGGGGAAACCAGCGCTAACTAGCTGGAGGGGGAGGAGATAGGAAGGGGGGAGGAGGATAGTTGGGACATGGATGAGGATGATCATAGGAATAACCTGCGATTAAGCCGGGGAATTTGTGCGCCGTCGCCCCTTCTTGACCCTAGTCGAATCCAACCAATTTGTTCGCTCGTTTGTGGGTATGGCTGAAGGGTTAGGGTCACTCGCCTCCTGTAATACCCTTAGTTTTGGATCTCTTTAAATTTTATGAAATCATTTGATTTCCTCAATTTATGAATTTCCATTTTTCCCTATTTCCTAAATTCTCAAACCATGGACAAGCTTCCGAATTTTGGCATTTGATCACTTTCACATTTTGTGTGATGTTATGAGTTGATCCACTAAATATCTTACCAAAAATAATACCCTCCAAAAATATCTTATTATTCTATTTTAAGAAAACCTATAGTTTGAAGCTTTACAAAGGAACCATATATTATATAACTCTGAAAATTCTAAAAAAAATTAGGGCATGATCCCTAGGAAATATATATAGCCAAAATATGCAAAGATATTCACTATCTACTTTGGAATAGGTCCCTCATATTTTCTAGTTTTTTTTTCTTCCAAAAAGATTATTTTTAAAAAACAAATTTGAAATATTTTCCTACATGGGCTAGTACCCAAAATAGGTGCACTATGACTATACTAACACCTTGATAAAAAAAGTTAAAATTGTCGTGTGAGGGAACAAGGACACAAATTGTATTGCTACATCCTTTATTTGTTCGGCGGAGGGGAGGCAAGTAAGCTCTATATGGTTCAACCTTCAAACACACGAAAGATTTTAACCAGGTTTAGGCTGCCCTGATGCTAAGAGCCTTACTTCTTGCTTCCCTGATATTTCCCAAGAGATGAAGTCGATTACACAGATGAACTAGGAGAATCCTCCTTGCCGAGGTTCCTAGGCAAGGAGGAAGCTTGGACTCTCATACTTGGTGATTTCGAGCGGGATGGATTGACATGTTGCGGATCCGATCTCCTTAGCCTCCCCTCTCTTCTATGGCAATGGTCCTACTTTTATAGCTCAAGGGATACCATAGAGGCTGGCAAACTAGTGCCAAGCGGAAAACATTGAAGAATTGACATTGTACTATCTTATCCTTCTAACCTTGGTCCTCGAGTCCAGCCGCCTATTGTTCCTAGGGTGCGTCCTTTCTGGTCTTGTCAGGGTTGTAGGGGTCCCTCTGCACTACCTAGACATAAGGTCATGTCGGTTATACCTAGGCTACAACCATATCTCTCTTTGGGGTCAGAACTAGTTTAATCACGGGGACTGGTATGCTTACGAGAGCGCCTCGGTGGTGATAACAATGAACCTGATTGCATAAAAATGAGGTTGTGTTATCCCGGCCTCTCGGAACCAGTCCGCGTGTAAAGGAGTCAAGGCTGACTTACAGTTGATGCATCCCTTCCTAGGGCTTGGGGGAGCACGTCCCTATTAATGAATCCTTCCCAGAAAAGGGGCCTTGGGGAGACTTGTCGCAAGCTGCCTAGGGCTTCTCGGGGAGCAGGCTACATTGGTCAATGCCATCTAGCCCTTGGCGAGTTCAGTGACGGAGGTCCACGACCCACAATTTGTGGATATAGGGAACCCTGGTTTCCTTCGAAATGATAGAAGCTCCCGAACCATGGTAAGTGCAATGTCACTGTTGTCGGGGCTATGCCCAAAAGGTGGGGACCGCTGAACTGGGCACACCTTCATTGTGCATGACTACATGCGAGAAGTTTCCGTGCTCGGGAACCTACACTATCCAGCTTGTGGTTGACAACTGCAGCATTAACTGCCCGAAGGAATCAGGAGAGGCGTGGTTTCTAAAGCCGGGTTCTCCAAAGGAATGGAACCATCACCCCTTTTCCCCATTTTTATCCACCGCCTAACTAATTAAGTCACATCTTCCTTCTCTCTACGTGCCGCTTCTTCCACCGTCTTTCGCCTCCCCACCCCCACTCATCTTTTCCACCTTTTACTCCTAGCCACGGCGTCCAACCACAGGCACGCGGTTACTGTGAATCAGATGGGAAAGGAGGCCCCCAATTATGAAGAGGAGATGGAGAATGAGCTGACGATGCTCCTTTCACTGGTGTTCTTTACTCCAGACATGACATGTGAGAAGAGGCTCAAGCAGGTGCAAAATTCGTGACCCACAAAGGGCACGAGCTAGGGGGAGACCATGCTCCAGCCCACCTCTTTCTTCGCGAAACACCTGATCGACCAAGCTTGATGCCACCACTTCATTTGCTTCCTATTCGCGGGGATGGTGCCCCATTGACAGAATTTCCCACGGGTGGCCACATATGCACTCCACCTGGTGCAACTACATCCTTAGACTGTCGTTGTCAGTCTTCCGTCATCCGTGTGAGGACTTTGTACGTGTCATGCCTTCGGTGGCGCTCTTCTGCCACTTCTTCTACCCCTTCGTTGATATGACTGGGGTCCTCTTCGGAGGTATCGATCTTTTTCTTGTGAGAAGAATTCTCTGAGGAGTACATCTGGTGTGACATGAGGACTAAGTCGGAGGAATGGCTTCATTAGTTATGTTATATACGTTTGCTTCACCATGTTCATCGACTATTTCTTGGAGCCTTTGTCTCTCACCATCCACATCGATGCATGGGAAGAGTTGGACTCTCGAGACACGGACTTTGAACCAATGATGGAGTGGACCGGTTGTTTCCGTAACCGTGACCAAATGGCGAGGCAAGTCATCTTCGACTATACCGAGTGGTGCTTGGTGCTGCTGTAGGAAGGGTCTCACCCAGCGGGGTTGTCCAAGGGGATGAGAGATGAGAAACGCATGTTAGTGTGGCCCAGGTCCTTCAACGAACGCTCATGTGAGGTTGGTCGGCTTGTTTTTCCTAGATGGTGTCATGCACCCCCTCTCAGGCGGGGTGATTGCCCTACGTGCACCAGAAATCATGACATCCTAATATCGATGATGTCGAACTACAATTCTTGCAGGCCCCTAGGCATGTCTCATGTCTTGTCAGAGGAGGATGTCATGGCTAAATCATTTGCGGAGGGCTTAGGCGCCATGTGAGAGGTTCTCAAGCCGAGTCGTTAGGACGTGGTCTTCTTTGGGAGGAGCGTGTCGCATCCACAAGACGGAGGAGACCAAGGGATTGCACCCCTTTTTTTGTTCGGTAGATGGGCACTAGGCGCAATAACGTTGATCAAGCTGTTATCACCAGAATTTGACCGGATCAGAGGTGGGCCGCGATTGAGATGGGCTTGAAGAATATACATGGAATAAATACATGAATCGGCCTTATATGCAAAGTTTGGGCTAGTTTGCCCGTGTATCTATAACATAGTAGGATACGTGTCGGTTAGATAGAGTTTGACTCGTGCACGGTTGGGATTATTCCCACGTTAGAAAGTCTACGGACTATAAATATGTATCTAGGGTTTATGAAATAAAACAACAATCACGTTCACCACAAACCAATCTAGGCATATCGCCAACTCCCTTGTCTCGAGGGTTTCTTCCGGGTAAGCATCATGCTGCCTAGATCGCATCTTGCGATCTAGGCAGTACACGTTTATTCGTCGTTCATGCGTTGCTCGTGCTGAAGCCTTGTTGATGGCGAGCAACGTAGTTATCATAGATGTGTTAGGGTTAGCATTGTTTCATCGTATCATATGCTTTCGTCCGTGCAACCCTTAGATGTCTAGCCGCCCTTACACCTATCTTGGGTGTAAGGGCGGCACCCCGCTTGATCATTATTTAGTAGATCCGATCCGTTATGATTGCTCCTTGTTCTTCAAGGATTAGTTTAATATCTGCATAGTTAGGCCTTACAAACGGGTTGAAGGATCCAGTGGCGCGTAGGGTGTAGTTTGCTAGCCCTAGACATGATGTTCCGGGATCAACTTCATGTTGGTTTTTAGGCCTTGTCTAGGGTCGGTTTACGATCACCGTGCGTGGCCGCCGAGCTCAATCACGAGTAGGATGTTCCGATTATGTGGTGAAAACCCTAAATCGTAGTAGGTCGTTTTAGCTTTATTTTGATCAAGCAGGACCACCATATATTCGTACACCTCGTACGGATCATGGGTGGATCGGCTCTTTGAGCCGATTCACGGGACAACCCGAGAGCCGATCGAGGCTCGTATTTAATGTTTACGTGTATGCCATGCAGGAAACTAAGCGAGGCAAATCCAACACCTTCCCGACCGGTATAGGTCGGGTGGCACGCCCTTGCACCGAGCATCGGACGTGCGTGCCGGAGTCTTTGCGGGCCGTCGCTCGGAGGGACCAGGGCCAGCCGCAGCCACGGGAGCCTCCCGGCTCTCTCGTGTTGCCCGTCGCTGCTCGCCGGTGGGTTTCTGACCGCAACACATTCTGGCACGCTCGGTGGGACAGTCTTCGACATCAACCGCATCGCCATCTACATCTGAGATGGCGGAAGGCACTCCAGTCACGTAGGAGGATCTCACTGAGGAGCTCAAGAAGAAGTATGACGAGGTCAAAGCGATCCTCGAAGCCGACCTCATCGGCTCTTTCCAGAGAACCCGCTCACACGGCATCAGGTGCAAGGGGTTCTCACCTGAAGGCGCGTGATGTCTACGGGAGCTTCTATTCTTATAGACAGTGTTGGGCCTCCAAGAGCAGAGGTTTGTAGAACAGCAGCAAGTTTCCCTTAAGTGGATCACCCAAGGTTTATCGATCTCAGGGAGGAAGAGGTCAAAGATATCCCTCTCATGCAACCCTGCAACCACAAAGCAAGAAGTCTCTTGTGTCCCCAACACACCTAATAGGTGTACTAGTTCGGCGAAGAGATAGTGAAATACAGGTGGTATGAATAAGTAGTAGCAACGGCACCAGAAAAGTGCTTTGCCCAGGACAATAAACAAGCAGTAGTAACGCAGCGAGTAGTAACGCAAGAAACGAGTAAACAAGCAAGTGATAGAAGTATTTAGGAACAAGGCCTAGGGATTAGACTTTCACTAGTGGACACTCTCAACATTGATCACATAACAAAATAGATAAATGCATACTCTACACTCTTGTTGGATGATGAACACATTGCGTAGGATTACACGAACCATCAATGCCGGAGTTAACAAGCTCCACAATTCAATGTTCATATTTAAATAACCTTAGAGTGCAAGAAAGATCAACATGACTAAACCAAGTACTAACACAGCATGCACACTGTCACCTTCACGCCACGTAGGAGGAATAGATCATATCAATACTATCATAGCAATAGTTAACTTCACAATCTACAAGAGATCATGATCATAGCTTACGCCAAGTACTAACACGGATGCACACACTGTCACCATTACACCGTGCAGGAGGAATAAAACTACTTTAATAACACATCACTAGAGTAGCACATAGATAAATTGTGATACAAAACACATTGCAATCATAAAGAGATATAAATAAGCACTTCACTACGCCATTCATAACAGTGAGTAAGTATTCTGTGAAATATAGCCTAAGAGACCCACACGGTGCACACACTCGTCACCTTTACACACGTGGGACAAGGAGTCTCCGGAGATCACATAAGTAAAACTCACTTGACTAGCACAATGACATCTAGATTACAAGCATCATCATATGAATCTCAATCATGTAAGGCAGCTCATGAGATTATTGTATTGAAGCACATAGGAGAGAGATTAACCACATAGCTACCGGTACAGCCCCGAGCCTCGATGGAGAACTACTCCCTCCTCATGGGAGCAGCAGCGGTGATGAAGATGGCGGTGGAGATGGCAGCGGTGTCGATGGAGAAGCCTTCCGGGGCACTTCCCCGCTCCGGCAGGGTGCCGGAACGGAGACTCCTGTACCCCGGATCTTGGCTTCGCGATGACGGCGGCTCGCGGAAGGTTTTCCGTATCGTGGTTTTTCGCCTCGGGGGTTTCGCGACGGAGGCTTTAAGTAGGCGGAAGGGCGAGTCGGGGGCTCGACGAGGGGCCCACACCATAGGGCGGCGCGGGCCCCCCCTTGGCCGCGCCGCGATGTGGTGTCGCCACCTCGTGGCCCCACTTCGTATGCTCTTCGGTCTTCTGGAAGGTTCGTGGCAAAATAGGCCCATGGGTCTTCGTTTCGTCCAATTCCAAGAATATTTCGTTACTAGGATTTCTGAAACCAAAAACAGCAGAAAACGGGAACTGGCACTTCGGCATCTTGTTAATAGGTTAGTTCCAGAAAATGCACGAATATGACATAAAGTGTGCATAAAACATGTAGGTATCATCAATAATATGACATAGAACATAAGAAATTATCGATACGTCGGAGACGTATCAAGCATCCCCAAGCTTAGTTCTCGCTCGTCCCGAGCAGGTAAAACGATAACAAAGATAATTTCGAAGTGACATGCCATCATAACCTTGATCATACTATTTGTAAACATATGTAGTGGATGCAGCGATCAAAACAATGGTAATGACATGAGTAAACAAGTGAATCATAAAGCAAAGACTTTTCATGAATAGTACTTCAAGACAAGTATTAATAAGTCTTGCATAAGAGTTAACTCATAAAGCAATAAATCAAAGTAAAGGTATTGAAGCAACACAAAGGAAGATTAAGTTTCAGCGGTTGCTTTCAACTTGTAACATGTATATCTCATGGATAATTGTCAACATAGAGTAATATAACAAGTACAATATGCAAGTATGTAGGAATCAATGCACAGTTCACACAAGTGTTTGCTTCTTGAGGTGGAGAGAGATAGGTGAACTGACTCAACATAAAAGTAAAGAGAATGGTCCTTCAAAGAGGAAAGCATCGATTGCTATATTTGTGCTAGAGCTTTTATTTTGAAAACATGAAACAATTTTGTCAACGGTAGTAATAAAGCATATGAGTTATGTACATTATATCTTACAAGTTGCAAGTCTCATGCATAGTATACTAATAGTGCCCGCACCTTGTCCTAATTAACTTGGACTACCGGATCTTTGCAATGCACATGTTTTAACCAAGTGTCACAATGGGGTACCTCCATGCCGCATGTACAAAGGTCTAAGGAGAAAGCTCGCATTTTGGATTTCTCGCTTTTGATTATTCTCAACTTAGACATCCATACCGGGACAACATGGACAACAGATAATGGACTCCTCTTTATGCATAAGCATGTGGCAACAATTATTATTCTCATATGAGATTGAGGATATGTGTCCAAGACTGAAACTTCCACCATGAATCATGGCTTTAGTTAGCGGCCCAAAGTTCTTCTCTAACAATATGCATGCTCCAACCATAAAGGTGGTAGATCTCTCTTACTTCGGACAAGACGGACATGCATAGCAACTCACATGATATTCAACAAAGAATAGTTGATGGCGTCCCCGAAGCATGGTTATCGCAGAACAAGCAACTTAATAAGAGATAAAGTGCATAAGTACATATTCAATACCACAATAGTTTTTAAGCTATTTGTCCCATGAGCTATATATTGCAAAGGTGAATGATGGAATTTTAAAGGTAGCACTCAAGCAATTTACTTTGGAATGGCGGATAAATACCATGTAGTAGGTAGGTATGGTGGACACAAATGGCATAGTGGTTGGCTCAAGTATTTTGGATGCATGAGAAGTATTCCCTCTCGATACAAGGTTTAGGCTAGCAAGGTTATTTGAAACAAACACAAGGATGAACGGTACAGCAAAACTCACATAAAAGACATATTGTAAACATTATAAGACTCCATACCGTCTTCCTTGTTTTTCAAAACTCAATACTAGATGTTATCTAGACTCTAGAGAAACCAAATATGCAAACCAAATTAGCAAGCTCTAAGTATTTCTTCATTAATGGGTGCAAAGTATATGATGCAAGAGCTTAAACATGAGCACAACAATTGCCAAGTATCAAATTATCCAAGACATTTTAGAGTTACTACATGTAGCATTTTCCAATTCCAACCATATAACAATTTAACGAAGAAGAAACTTCGCCATGAATACTATGAGTAGAGCCTAAGGACATATTTGTCCATATGCTACAGCGGAGCGTGTCTCTCTCCCATAAAGTGAATGCTAGGATCCATTTTATTCAAACAAAACAAAAAACAAAAACAAACCGACGCTCCAAGCAAAGTACATAAGATGTGACGGAATAAAAATATAGTTTCAGGGGAGGAACCCGATAATGTTGTCGATGAAGAAGGGGATGCCTTGGGCATCCCCAAGCTTAGACGCTTGAGTCTTCTTATAATATGCAGGGGTGAACCACCGGGGCATCCCCAAGCTTAGAGCTTTCACTCTCCTTGATCATAGTATATCATCCTCCTCTCTTGACCCTTGAAAACTTCCTCCACACCAAACTCGAAACAACTCATTAGAGGGTTAGTGCACAATATAAATTAACATGTTCAGAGGTGACACAATCATTCTTAACACTTCTGGACATTGCATAAAGCTACTGGACATTAATGGATCAAAGAAATTCATCCAACATAGCAAAAGAGGCAATGCGAAATAAAAGGCAGAATCTGTCAAAACAGAACAGTCCGTAAATATGGATTTTATTAGGCCACCAGACTTGCTCAAATGAAAATGCCCAAATTGAATGAAACTTGCGTACATATCTGGGGATCACGTACGTAAATTGGCTTAATTTTCTGAGCTACCTACAGGGAGGTAGACCCAGATTCGTGACAGCAAAGAAATCTAGAACTGCGCAGTAATCCAAATCTAGTACTTACTTTTCTATCAAAGACTTTACTTGGCACAACAAAACTCAAAACTAAGATAAGGAGAGGTTGCTACAGTAGTAAACAACTTCCAAGACACAAATATAAAACAAAGTACTGTAGCAAAATAACACATGGGTTATCTCCCAAGAAGTTCTTTCTTTATAGCCGTTAAGATGGGCTCAAGCAGTTTTAATGATGCACTCGCAAGAAATAGTATTTGAAGCAAAAGAGAGCATCAAGAGGCAAATTCAAAGCACATTTAA
>NC_061508.1:313384723-313409242 GCF_022539505.1 Lolium rigidum | reverse complement strand
AAGAAAGTACATCACCGATACGTCTCCAACGTATCGATAATTTCTTGTGTTCCATGCCACATTATTGATGTTATCTACATGTTATATGCACACTTTATGTCATATTCGTGCATTTTCTGGAACTAACCTATTAACAAGATGCCGAAGTGCCAGTTCTTGTTTTCTCGCTGTTTTTGGTTTCGTAAATCCTAGTAACGAAATATTCTCGAATCGGACGAAATCAACGCCTGGGTTCCTATTTTACCCGAAGCATCCGGAACACACGAGAACCGCCGCGAGAAGGGGGCAGGGCCACCACACCATACCCCGGCCCAAGGGGCGCGCCCCTAGGGTGTGGGCCCCCCGAAGCCCTCTCGCGCCGCCTCTCCGCCTATATAAAGCCCCCGACCTAAAAACCTCGGGCGTTCGACGAAAACCACGAAACCTTCCGGAGCCACCGCCATCGCGAAGCCAAGATCCGGGGACAGGAGTCTCCGTTCCGGCACCCTGCCGGAGCGGGGAAGTGCCCCGGAAGGCTTCTCCATCGACACCGCTGCCATCTCCACCGCCATCTTCATCACCGCTGCTGCTCCCATGAGGAGGGAGTAGTTCTCCATCGAGGCTCGGGGCTGTACCGAGTAGCTATGTGGTTCATCTCTCTCCTATGTGCTTCAATACAATAATCTCATGAGCTGCCTTACATGATTGAGATTCATATGATGATGCTTGTAATCTAGATGTCACTATGCTAGTCAATTGAGTTTTACTTATGTGATCTCCGGAGACTCCTTGTCCCACGTGTGTAAAGGTGACAGTGTGTGCACCGTGTGGGTCCCTTAGGCTATATTTCACAGAATACTTACTCACTGTTATGAATGGCGTAGTGAAGTGCTTATTTATATCTCTTTATGATTGCAATGTGTTTTGTATCACAATTTATCTATGTGCTACTCTAGCAAAGTTATTAAAGTAGTTCTATTCCTCCCGCACGTGTGTAAAGGTGACAGTGTGTGCACCGTGTTAGTACTTGGTTTATGCTATGATCATGATCTCTTGTAGATTGCGAAGTTAACTATTGCTATGATAATATTGATGTGATCTATTCCTCCTACATATGCATGAAGGTGACAAGTGTGCATGCTATGCTAGTACTTGGTTTAGTCTTTTGATCTATCTTACACTAAAGGTTACTAAAATATGAGCATTATTGTGGAGCTTGTTAACTCCGGCATTGAGGGTTCGTGTAATCCTACGCAATGTGTTCATCATCCAACAAGAGTGTAGAGTATACATTTATCTGTTCTGTTATGTGATCAATGTTGAGAGTGTCCACTAGTGAAAGTCTAATCCCTAGGCCTTGTTCCTAAATATCGCTATCGCTGCTTGTTTCATCGTTTTACTGCGTTACTACTCGCTGCGTTACTACCGCTTGTTTATCGTCCCGGGCAAAACACTTTTCCGGTGCCGTTGCTACTACTTATTCATACCACCTGTATTTCACTATCTCTTCGCCGAACTAGTGCACCTATTAGGTGTGTTGGGGACACAAGAGACTTCTTGCTTTGTGGTTGCGGGGTTGCATGAGAGGGATACCTTTGACCTCTTCCTCCCCGAGATCGATAAACCTTGGGTGATCCACTTAAGGGAAACTTGCTCGCTGTTCTACAAACCTCTGCTCTTGGAGGCCCAACACCGTCTACAAGAATAGAAGCTCCCGTAGACATCAAGCACTTTTACTGGCGCCGTTGCCGGGGAGGAAAGGTAAAAGGCTCTCATACTACGGTCTCAGGTAAAGTATTTTTCCGGCGCCGTTGTGTGTGTGCTCAAAGCTATTTCCTTTAGATCCTGCAATTGCATCTTGTTGTTTCTTGTTTACACTAGTTTGGCATAATGTACAAGAGTGAGCTTCTTATTCTATTTCCTGATTTAAAACATGGATTGTTTGATGCGAAAATTAAAAAACCTATGAAATCTTCTTTGCATGCTGGTAGCAATATTAGTATGAACGCTTTGAACACCATTGTTGATAATGATATAGAAAGTTCTAAGCTTGGGGAAGCTGGTTTTTATGATATTTTTAGTCCCCCAAGCATTGAGGAGAAAATTTTCTTTGATGATACTTTGCCTCCTATTTGTGATGATTATAATAGTGGTCTTTTGGTACAACCTACTATGGAGAGTGAATTTTGTTGTGATTATACTATGCCTCCTACACTTGATAAGAATAATAATGATAGCTACTTTGTTGAATTTGCTCCCACTACAACTAATAAAATTGATTATGCTTATGTGGAGAGTAATAATTTTATGCATGAGACTCATGATAAGAATGCTTTATGTGATTGTTATATTGTTGAGTTTGCTCATGTTGCTACTGAAAGTTATTATGAGAGAGGAAAATATGGTTGTAGAAATTTTCACGTTACTAAAACACCTCTCTATGTGCTGAAATTTTTCAAGCTACACTTGTTTTATCTTCCTATGCTTGTTACTTTGCTCTTCATGAACTTGTTTATTTACAAGATTCCTATGCATAGGAAGCATGTTAGACTTAAATGTGTTTTGAATTTGCCTCTTGATGCTCTCTTTTGCTTCAAATACTATTTCTTGCGAGTGCATCATTAAAACTGCTGAGCCCATCTTAATGGCTAAAAAGAAAGAACTTCTTGGGAGATAACCCATGTGTTATTTTGCTACAGTACTTTGTTTTATATTTATTTCTTGGAAGTTTTTTACTACTTTAGCAACCTCTCCTTATCTTAGTTTTGTGTTTTGTTGTGCCAAGTAAAGTCTTTGATAGTAAAGTAAGTACTAGATTTGGATTACTGCGCAGAAACAGATTTCTTTGCTGTCACGAATCTGGGTCTAATTCTCTCTAGGTAACTCAGAAAATTATGCCAATTTACGTGAGTGATCCTCAGATATGTACGCAACTTTCATTCAATTTGAGCATTTTCATTTGAGCAAGTCTGGTGGCCTAATAAAATCCATCTTTACGGACTGTTCTGTTTTGACAGATTCTGCCTTTTATTTCGCATTGCCTCTTTTGCTATGTTGGATGAATTTCTTTGATCCATTAATGTCCAGTAGCTTTATGCAATGTCCAGAAGTGTTAAGAATGATTGTGTCACCTCTGAACATGTTAATTTTTATTGTCCACTAACCCTCTAATGAGTTGTTTCGAGTTTGGTGTGGAGGAAGTTTTCAAGGGTCAAGAGAGGAGGATGATATACTATGATCAAGAAGAGTGAAAGCTCTAAGCTTGGGGATGCCCCGGTGGTTCACCCCTGCATATTTCAAGAAGACTCAAGCGTCTAAGCTTGGGGATGCCCAAGGCATCCCCTTCTTCATCGACAAATTATCAGGTTCCTTCTCTTGAAACTATATTTTTATTCGGCCACATCTTATGTACTTTACTTGGAGCGTCTGTTTGTTTCTATTTTTGTTTTTGTTTGAATAAATTGGATTACATCATGCTTGTGTGGGAGAGAGACACGCTCCGCTGGTTCGTATGAACACATGTGTTCTTAGCTCATAATATTCATGGCGAAGTTTCCTCTTCGTTAAATTGTTATATGGTTGGAATTGGAAAATGATACATGTAGTAATTGCTATAATGTCTTGGGTAATGTGATACTTGGCAATTGTTGTGCTCATGTTTAAGCTCTTGCATCATATACTTTGCACCTATTAGTGAAGAATACATGGAGCATGCTAAAATTTGGTTTGCATAATTGGTCTCTCTAAAGTCTAGATAATTTCTAGTATTGAGTTTTGAACAACAAGGAAGACGGTGTAGAGTCTTATAATATTTTCAATATGTCTTTTATGTGAGTTTTGCTGCACCAGTTCATCCTTGTGTTTGTTTCAAATAAGCCTTGCTAGCCTAAACCTTGTATCGAGAGGGAATACTTCTCATGCATCCAAAATACTTGAGCCAACCACTATGCCATTTGTGTCCACCATACCTACCTATACTACATGGTATTTTCCCGCCATTCCAAAGTAAATTGCTTGAGTGCTACCTTTAAAATTCCATCATTCACCTTTGCAATATATAGCTCATGGGACAAATAGCTTAAAAACTATTGTGGTATTGAATATGTAATTATGCACTTTATCTCTTATTAAGTTGCTTGTTGTGCGATAACCATGTTTATCGGGAACGCCATCAACTCATTGTTGAATTTCATGTGAGTTGCTATGCATGTTCGTCTTGTCCGAAGTAAGGGCGATCTACACCGAGTTGAATGGTTTGAGCATGCATATTGTGAGAGAAGAACATTGGGCCGCTAACTAAAGCCATGATTCATGGTGGAAGTTTCAGTTTTGGACAAACATCCTCAAATCTCTAATGAGAAAAGAATTAATTGTTGTCAAATGCTTAAAGCATTAAAAGAGGAGTCCATTATCTCGTTGTCTATGTTGTCCCGGTATGGATGTCTAAGTTGAGAATAATCAAAAGCGAGAAATCCAAATGCGAGCTTTCTCCTTAGACCTTTGTACAGAGCGGCATAGAGGTACCCCTTTGTGAAACTTGGTTAAAGCATATGTATTGCGGTGATAATCCAGGTAGTCCAAGCTAATTAGGACAAGGTGCGGGCACTATTGGTACACTATGCATGAGGCTTGCAACTTATAAGATATAATTTACATGATGCATATGCTTTATTACTACCGTTGACAAAATTGTTTCATGTTTTCAAAATCAAAGCTCTAGCACAAATATAGCAATCGATGCTTTTCCTCTATGGAGGACCATTCTTTTACTTTTATGTTGAGTCAGTTCACCTATTTCTATCCACCTCAAGAAGCAAACACTTGTGTGAACTGTGCATTGATTCTTACATATTTGCATATTGCATTTGTTATATTGCTTTGCATTGACAATTATCCATGAGATATACATGTTATAAGTTGAAAGCAACCGCTGAAACTTCATCTTCCTTTGTGTTGCTTCAATACCTTTACTTTGAATTATTGCTTTATGAGTTAACTCTTATGCAAGACTTATTGATGCTTGTCTTGAAGTGCTATTCATGAAAAGTCTTTGCTTTATGATTCACTTGTTTACTCATGTCATACATATTGTTTTGATCGCTGCATTCACTACATATGCTTTACAAATAGTATGATCAAGTTTATGATGGCATGTCACTCCAGAAATTATCTTTGTTATCGTTTTACCTCGCTCGGGACGAGCAGAACTAAGCTTGGGGATGCCGATACGTCTCCAACGTATCGATAATTTCTTGTGTTCCATGCCACATTATTGATGTTATCTACATGTTATATGCACACTTTATGTCATATTCGTGCATTTTCCGGAACTAACCTATTAACAAGATGCCGAAGTGCCGTTCCGTTTTTCGCTGTTTTTGGTTTCGAAATCCTAGTAACGAAATATTCTCGGAATCGGACGAAATCAACGCCCGTGTTCCTATTTTACCCGGAAGCATCCGGAACACACGAGAACCGCCGGAGAAGGGGGCAGGGGCCACCACACCATACCCCGGCGCGGCCAAGGGGGGCGCCCCTAGGGTGTGGGCCCCCCGTAAGCCCTCTCGCGCCGCCTCTCCGCCTATGTAAAGCCCCTGACCTAAAAACCTCGGGCGTTCGACGAAAACCACGAAACCTTCCGGAGCCGCCGCCATCGCGAAGCCAAGATCCGGGGGACAGAGTCTCTGTTCCGGCACCCCGCCGGAGCGGGGAAGTGCCCCTGGAAGGCTTCTCCATCGACACCGCTGCCATCTCCACCGCCATCTTCATCACCGCTGCTGCTCCCATGAGGAGGGAGTAGTTCTCCATCGAGGCTCGGGGCTGTACCGGTAGGTATGTGGTTCATCTCTCTCCTATGTGCTTCAATACAATAATCTCATGAGCTGCCTTACATGATTGAGATTCATATGATGATGCTTGTAATCTAGATGTCACTATGCTAGCCAATTGAGTTTTACTTATGTGATCTCCGGAGACTCCTTGTCCCACGTGTGTAAAGGTGACAGATGTGTGCACCGTGTGGGTCTCTTAGGCTATATTTCACGAATACTTACTCACCGTTATGAATGGCGTAGTGAAGTGCTTATTTATATCTCTTTATGATTGCAATGTGTTTTGTATCACAATTTATCTATGTGCTACTCTAGCAAAGTTATTAATGTAGTTCTATTCCTCCTGCACGTGTGTAAAGGTGACAGTGTGTGCACCGTGTTAGTACTTGGTTTATGCTATGATCATGATCTCTTGTAGATTGCGAAGTTAACTATTGCTATGATAATATTGATGTGATCTATTCCTCCCGCATATGCATGAAGGTGACAAGTGTGCATGCTATGCTAGTACTTGGTTTAGTCTTTTGATCTATCTTACACTAAAGGTTACTAAAATATGAGCATTATTGTGGAGCTTGTTAACTCCGGCATTGAGGGTTCGTGTAATCCTACGCAATGTGTTCATCATCCAACAAGAGTGTAGAGTATGCATTTATCCGTTCGTTATGTGATCAATGTTGAGAGTGTCCACTAGTGAAAGTCTAATCCCTAGGCCTTGTTCCTAAATATCGCTATCGCTGCTTGTTTACTTGTTTTATCGCGTTACTACTGCTGCGTTACTACTCGCTTGTTTACTCGTCCCGGGCAAAGCACTTTTCTGGTGCCGTTGCTACTACTTATTCATACCACCTCGTATTTCACTATCTCTTCGCCGAACTAGTGCACCTATTAGGTGTGTTGGGGACACAAGAGACTTCTTGCTTTGTGGTTGCAGGGTTGCATGAGAGGGATACCTTTGACCTCTTCCTCCCCGAGATCGATAAACCTTGGGTGATCCACTTAAGGGAAACTTGCTGCTGTTCTACAAACCTCTGCTCTTGGAGGCCCAACACTGTCTACAAGAATAGAAGCTCCCGTAGACATCAATCACCAAGTTGGATATTATATAACCTGACAAGAGACCTCCAGTATGGACCACAAATAGTTGTAGTGGTACCATCTTTCACAAGGTACATGTCATAAACCCTCATTGGGCATTTTGCCACCATCCAGTTCTTCGAACTTGCAAGCTTACTAACTTGCTCCTTGAATTTGCAAGGAACAGCCTGAAATAAATTAGAAGAGCAGGGAGGAATGATTTGCAAGGCACATCAAGAAATAATTTGGTAGAGCAGGGAGGCACATCAAGAATTATTAATGCAAGGGAAAAATGCTTAGTGCACTAACCATTCCATTTTCAAATCCCTGCATCATCCGAACTTCAAAAGAAACCGCACGCCTGTTAGAACGGCGACCACAAATTTCCAGTGGTTGACGACAGAAATGACAACCAACCACATCCATCCCTGATAAGAACATGATTATGACCATAGAAGAAATGGATATGAAAATTTATGCAGAAGCAAGGAAGTATGTGTACCTACCGAAAGTGCAACGCAGAAGAAGTATGTGTACCTACCGAAAGTATGGCGCTGCATGAATCAATGATGAAAGAAGAGGAACAAAGTCATGATCAATGAAGAAGCAAGGAAGAAAAATGAGAAGTGAAAAATAGTGGAACTCACCAGGAACAATAGTGGATCTCACCAGGAACAATAAGGACGGTTTGCCTCCTTATATAAACGGAACTACCACTTACCCACGTTCCCACGATTGGAAGGGTAACACCCTCATGTCGTTTCCAAAAATGGCCCACAGGCCCATTATGCAAATAACTAATTCGATTGTAGGCCCAATGGAACAGAAATACATTGAATGGACATTTTTAAAATTGCAAAATGTTGGCTACCTGCCTTGTTCTGAATATAGATTAATTCAGACCATTGTTGTCAGGATAGTCATTTTGTTCAAAAGGAAAAAAATCATCATCAATACAGGCAGACAAATTCAGAAGATCCATTCATTGCAGAACAATACAGGCAGGATAATCAGACTTAATTCATAAGATCCATGCATAACTTATAATAGTCTTGACCAGTATTACAGCAAGAACCAATAACACTTAACTTATAACTACTGAACCATCCAAAACTGGACTTCTACATTAGGTCATTCTTGCAAATCTTCAAGTTTTGTGATAACCATCCTTAGCCAGGCAAACTGATCCCTCCTAAGGTACAGAATATCCCTCTCATCCTTGAAGGTTATCTTGCAAACATCTCCTTCCTTGAGTTTGAATGATTCAACGAGTTTTTGTCCAGCCAACACCGATCTTGGCCTTTCGAGAACCATCATACCTCATCCTGCAGTACTCGTTTAGAGAGCTTGTACTACAGTTGACAACTACAGCGACATCATGAGCTCCACCAGAAATACCATACTTAATGTGCTGTTGTGACATGAGAAATTTCACAAGGTATGCACTTGTGTACTCTTGTGAAAACTCCTGAAATTGATGGAATAAATTCGAAATCAGTAAAATTCCTACAAGAATTTACAATGTTATGGAACCATGCATCATCCTCCAAACCAACCAAAGTCAATCCAACCAGAGACATGGGAACTTAAGCAAGATCATCCAGGAGCAACATTTAAAAGACAGTGAATTCATCAGTTGCTATTTAAAAGAAAGCAGTATCACTTACCATTTTACCTTCTCCTGGTATTACATTGATGTTCATCAATGTGCAGACATAGTGCTTCATTTCTGGCATTGGCAGCTCCTCCACAATGCTACGTAGCTGATTCCTTTGATTACAAGTAAGCTGCACTTCATTTCCAAAAATGCAGCACTTGTCAAATGATTCATCTCCACATAAACCTGGCCCTATTTGACAAAATATTGTGGTGTTAGAATAATAGTAAGGTAATGCAGCACTTGTCATATTTGAAAGAAAACTTTGATTAAGGAACAAACCTCTAAGAATGGTCCACGTGTTACAATCATCCTCATCAGCACTGTAGTAATCATCGTCTTCACTGTAATGATCATCGTCTTCACTGTAATGATCATCGTCTTCACTGTAATAATCATCCTCTTCAGTCTCATAATCATCCTCTTCAGTCTCATAATCTAGCTCCTCCTTGTTCTTCTCACTGTGATGGCAAACAAGATGAATTAAGCTATGTAGCAAAGAGAGAATGACAGGCATAAGTGGACAATTTTACTGGACTTTGTTGCACTATATAGGCTGTAGAACATCACTAGTCAGCAACAATAAGCTAATGCTCCTAACAAGACAACTACTTCCTTCAGAGAAGATGATGAAAACTAGGGTCAATAATTCAAGACAAGCAGCAGCATAGACATTTCAAACATGCAACAGGGACAAACAATCATAAGCAAATTGCAGTAATCATTTCTCGAACAACTTAGCATATAGCCTTGAGATCAAGACAAGTGCCAGATTTGAAGAAGTCACAGTGCCTTGATTATCACCAAGGTTGTCTTAAAACAAACTGTACAAGCAAACATATTCATTCAAGCAATGGTAACACCAAGTAACCTATCCTTGTTGACACAAATTTTTGAACAAAGAAAGGGGTATGCATTCGTAAGTTAACTGAACCCAATATACACTTCCTCATTCTGCCTAGCCTAGGAACAGAAATGCACCAACTCCTCGGTGTCCATGATGGCAAACCATGATGGCAATCCGAATTTTCATGAAACAAACCTGTGGGATGCACCAACTCCTCGGTGTCCTTCGCCTCCGGTGGTTGCAGGTCGTAAAACGGAGATGTTGTGAATCTCTCCCGGTGGCAGGGACTCCAGGGAGGGAAATGTTGAGGCAGTTGGTGAGAGCGGAATGGTGACGGTCCTACGGAGGGGAGCCTGTGGTGCCTGCGCCGGAGATGATGAAATGTAGGGGCAGTTGATGTCAGTACCTTGTTTCAAAAATTCACCAACTAAGGACATAAACAGAGCTTCTAAATCTACCTAATCGAGAGAGAAAATTGAGGGGAAGATGATGTCAGTACCTTGTCTATCCTCTCCTGCGAAGGAGATGGTGACGGAGATGGGGCAGCGAAGGGCCTGCGATAGGGACCTGCTCCGGTAGATCTTGGGACGGGTAGCTTGCGGTGAGGAGCTTGCGGTGGTTGCGCCAGAGACGGAGACGGCGACCCAAGATTGGGGATCCTGTGGCCTGAAGCTTGTGGTGGCTGCACCGGTGGCAGCGACGGAGACGGCGGCGTGATATTGCGGCGTGAAGCTGCGCGGTGGCTGCACCGGTGGCAGCGACGGAGACGGCGGCGTGATCTTGCGGCGTGAAGCTGCTGGTGGCTGCACCGGTGGCGATGGCTCTGCATGCTTGCGACGGAGAGAAAGACCAGAGGAGAACGGCCATTGCGGATAAGAAGGATCCATGGCGGTCGGCGAGGGAGAACGGCGGTGGCGAAGGAGGAAGAACGGCGATGGCGGCGGCAGGAGGAAGAAAGCTAGGGTTTTTTTTTTGGTCGAAAGAGGAAGGACGAAGGGAGGAGAGCGGTATTTAAGTGGAACGCCGCGGTGGGAGGACGAAAGTGTTTAAGTGGAAAGCACGAATGGTTGTTCTGCAAAAATAACGTCGACGTGGGAGGACGAAAGTGTTTAAGGGAGAAAGCACGCAGGGATTTTTCCGCAAAATAAGAAGTGCATAAATTGCCTCTTCCTCTCCGCCTGGACACGATCTGGTTTCATTTCCCCCACTAGCTAGGGTTTTCTTGGACACTCCGGAAGGAGGAGACGGAGCTGAGGAGCCGGAAGGAGGAGACCACGCCGGCGAACACGTCGGAGGCAACGCCGGCGAACACGTCCAAGGCAACGCCGGCGAGGAAAGGTACAACCAAATCTTGGACTCTCCATTCCAAATCTTGATCCTTGATCCCCATTCCAAGATCTTGATCCAATAATCCTTGATCCCCATCCCCAAAATCTTGTCAACCATTCCTCGTCTAGATCCGCCTATTTAACCAGTAATCGTTTAGGCTTCTGTTGTTGGTGTCCAAAATCAGGGATGGTCTATCGTTTAATCATGTGTGTAAATCTTCTAAAAAGATGAACAATCGTTTAGGCTACTGTGCATGCCATGCTACTCCTAAGCTTATTGATGCTATCCTATACTTCTTGGCTTGATCCTACGCTTATATGGATGAATTGCTAGTCTGTTGTCTTCACCGATGCATGCTATCGATGCTTATGCATCTGAATATGTGTTCCTGTTGCTTTACAGTGATACATTGGCATAATTCATGCATGGATTTGTTATGTAATCCATCCTGGATGATTGGATTACTGATGAACTTCTTATGCAGTGATGCTTAAGTGTTTTGCTTTGCATGATTTGATGTTTCCATTACTGGAAATAAATAAAGTCTGAAATACTTTGGAAATAAATAAAGTCTGAATCCATTACTGGATAGTGATGGCTATCTGCTGTTGGTAAATTGATGGATTTGTGTTTGTTGTGACCTTAGTAGCCTTGTTACTAACTGGTTGCTCACAGACTTGGCTTAATCTTTGTTGGCTGCCTATCTCTTCTTGCATAATAGGGAATCATAGTTCATATGAAAGCCATTATGCTTGCTTATGAAGAATTTCTAGGATTTCTGATGGTTTAATTATCTAGGGTTTCATTGGGTGGTCTTTGATTGCATGTACTGGCTTGTGCATCCAGTGGTGCTGGTGGTAGATGGAACTGTCAAGTCTTTTTGGCTACTGTGAACTGTCAAGTATTTTTGGCTATTCGAACAAATGAAACACAAGAGATAAATTTGTTTTGTGCTTGGTGATACTGACTTGTTTTACATGGCAATTGCTTTTGTTGGATGAGTTACAAGGCAATAGAAACTGTAGTTACCATCTGATTGTTGTGTCTTATCGTCAGTGCTAGTGTCTCTGTTTAACAATTGTCCGAGTGATAATGTCTGGTTATGGTTGCACAGATATGCAGATACATAAGCAGTAGCATAGGACAATAAGTATAAAAGCATCTGCAACTGTTTGAAGTGGTTTAATTTTGTCTGGATCAGTTCCTCCTATAGTCTGGTTGGTTTAGTTACCAGTCTTAGAAAAAAGTACATGAAAATGTAGACCAACCTTCTAGATGCCCTACTGTCTTCAGTTAAAATGCATTACTGTCTGTCTGTATTCATATTATTTTTGATTTAGTTGATGAGTTTAAGTTAAAATGCATTACTTTGATATTAATTTGATTTAGTTGGGGAGGTAACACAAATATAGTAACTTCTATTGTATGTCTTCATATTATTAATGCTCTACTATCTTCATATTATTGATTGCCTATTAATATTATAACTTGAACCTTATAGATGGGATCCACTAAAGACAATCCAATAGAAATTGACAGTGATCCAAGCTCTGACAGTAGTGGTCCAAGCATGTTCTTCAGTTCTTCAAGCTCAGATGGTGGCATGTCTGAATGTGACATGTCTGAATGTGACTGTCATTCCAATGTGGTCTTCAGAGGTATTAACATGCATTTGATTCTTTCTTCATCCTGTTGGTTAACACCATCTCTAGTCTAATGTTGGTTAACATCATCTCTAGTCTAATGTTGTTATTTATTTATTTTTACTAATGTAGGCTTCCATTACTTAACAATGAAATTTCACTTTGTTACAATTAGGGCCACCGGTGAGTGGGACACATGATTTTGATGAGCACTGCATGTTTGGAAATGACATGTACCTGTCACAAGGTCAAGTCAATTTCCTTAATGACCACTGCCACCACTTTCCAAAGGAGGAATTTGAGTACTATGTGTACAGGATGACCAAATCATCAGTGGTCAAAAATAAATGCAAGCTGGTAAAAATACAAAACATAACCTTCTTAATATTTACATAACAATGCTGATTATTGTTCCCGATTAGAACTGATTGGATACATTGTATGGTTGACAGGATATTGGAAAAAAGTTCACTAAGCGATACCTGAAAAAGTTCATTGACCGTGCTCCAGGCAATGCTGTTACCGTTGGTCTGGAGTACACAGACAACGATGCATGCTTTGATGTGACCATGAAGATGGCAAAGGGGAAGTCCAAGAATGCAATCATAGCAACTGGATGGTCAAAAGCTATGAAGACATATGAGATCGAAGAAGGAGATATCTGCATCTTTGAATTCTTCCTTATGAGGACAGGTAAGCTTGGACTGATGATCCACAGTGTACGTGATGTCCCTGATTCTGATTCTAATATGTCTGACTCATCTGAGTCATCTGAGTAAGTGCTAAACTCTCCTGAGTCATCAAGTTAGTTATCTTAGAACTTTTAGTTATCTATCTATGGACTGTTAGTTATCTAAGTGTTGAACTATGTGGACGGTCTGAACTGCTTTTGATGCCTACCGGTGGATCGATGATCCACGGTATGGACTGTAATATGTATATAGTTAGTTATCTCGCTTCGAACCGCTTCGAACTATCTCGTTATGCCCGTAATGCATGTTATGCCTGTAATTCATGGAATTGTGCCAAGCAAAAGGAATTGCAGGCACCATCAGTAAATGCCAGCAGAAGGAATTGCCGGCACTTTCGGTAAATGCCAGCAAAAGGAATTGCCGGCACTTTCGGTAAATGCCAGCAAAAGGAATTGCCGGCACTTACTGTATGCATGTAATGAGTGTATTTTATAGGCAGTTTCAAAAAACGCCGGTAATACTGTGAATTGCCGGCACTTTTGAGGAGATGCCACTAAATAAACTGGAGGCCATTCGATAAAGTGCCGGTAATACTATGCATTGCCGGCACTTTTCTGGAAATGCCACGAAAACAACTGCAGGCATATCGATAATCTGCCGTCAAACCTAGGAATTAACGGCTCTTTTTCAAAAATGCCAAGAAAACGACACTTTTTACTGGCACCTGCTAAAAAAATGCCGGCAAATAGAACAAACGCAGGCACATTTTAGAAGTGCCGGCAAGAAAGTGCCGGCAATTCTAGCACCTGACGTAGTGCCATGCCGTGCGCTCCCGTGGGCGAGCCCAAGCCGTACGCGACGTGGTAGGGGTGGCAGCCGGCCCGGTGGAGGAAGCCCTTCTCGAAGGTGACTTCGGCGAGGATGGACGCGGCGAAGGAGAGGGCCACGGCGAGGAGGAGCGTCCCGCGCAGCAAGCGCCTCTTCCACCCGGCAGCGGCGAGGGCGGCGGCCCCGGCGGCCCAGGCCGCGGTCCTGACCGCGAGGAAGAGCGTGCCGGCGGCGAGGGCGGTGAGGAGGAGGTAGGTGTGGGTGCGCACGACGCGGGGGTAGAGATCGGCGCCGCACTCGTTGTCGGGGCTGGCCGGGACGGCGCGGAAGACGTTGGCGTAGAGGAGGACGTAGAAGAGGCAGTCGAGCCCCGCCGTTGCGACGCGCTCCAACATCCCCATGGCGCTCGCTGCTTGCTACTGGCAGGGAGAGGGAGAGGGAGAGGGCGAGCGGTGGAGCGCAACGTCGTCCAACGGCTGGCTTTGGGGCTGATAAAGACCGGGAGAGAGGTTGAATGAATGGAGTATTTGAATTTGAACTGATCCGACGTAGTATCTCCCTGCTCCATCTTCTGTAAAGCTTTGCTATATGTGCAGCCCACACAGGACCCGGTCAATTGTCTCTATCAGCATGAAGAACACGCAGTGTCAGTTTGGTCAAAAGCATACTTGCAGGCTTGTAGCAGAGGAAAAGAATGCAGGGAGGGGTTGGATCGTGGCCAATAGGGTAAAGGACTGTACTTCAAGCCCTCCATTGCCAACTGTGGCTTTGACAACAAAACTAGAGGAGACAGAGACCAACGGCTATGGGCATCTCCAGCGGTCCGACGCATTTTGATCACAAAAAATAATCGCATGCGTTTGTGTTGGACCGTGGACGTGAAAATGGTTTATGAGCTACGATTGTCCATTTGCGACTGGGGTGCCCTAGCGGCCCGGCGCATTTTGTCCAGCGAGGCAGGTTTGGATTTTTTCCACCGAAAATGTGCAAAACATGAAAAAATTGCCATATAAAGCCTAGCTTACCGATGGCATCAGGTATGCATGGAATTAGGGGGCGTCATTAGGGGCCGTAATCTCTAACGCCCCGTAGAATGACCATGAACAGGCCTCTTGACATCCGGTAGCGGCGCCGAAACATGTGTTCCGTGGCATTTGTTTGCCATGGTGCTCGTGGAGGATGGAGGCTGCATCAACCATGGGCTGTGATGTCTCATGGAGGATGCATTTCCTATGAAGCCTCTCGAGCGACTGCCTGATGTCCATCTTCGAGGCGCCACCAGTGGATCAACAACAAGTCAAGTTGGCGCAGAATGGCCTGAAATGGCATCCGAAAAGTTCATCGAGGTCGCACCGGGCAATTTACCGAACATGTTCTAGGCTTTGAGGCCAGTAGGCATTTCCTGCAGATGCACGGCTAAGAAGGATACAAGCGATGCGGGTAGGTCCTCTGCACTACCGTAGCCCCAAGCCTGGACCCAGGGCCGTCTCCAGAAATTTAGGGCCCCAGTGCGAAATGTGAGATGATGCCCTAAAATTTGAAAATTCATAAAGCTAACCTAAAAGAATTGCAATTTAACTTAATTATGTTAACTCCATTAATTGATTGATTGATTGATTCATTCATAACTTTATCATTTGGTGAGTTGATTGTGGATCGGTGATCAGGACTATGGCGTGATTTAATGCCTCGTTTGCTCATGTCATAACTCCATTTCGTATATACTACTATGTCAATACTGATGCTAATTTTTTGAGGGGAAATACTGATGCTTTTTTTTTTGAGTGGCACTGATGCTAAATAGTAAATAGAGTATTGAGCACTAGCGGGGCCTCACCCAACGTCCAGCGTAATTCTCAACAAAGAAAATAAATCCAACTTCCAGCCTGCTCTAGCTACTCACAGTCACCATTTGTTCCCACGTTCTCTAGTTCTTTTTACAGGATATAACGGCCCTAAAGTTATTTAGTTACTCACGACCCATGTCCATGTCACTCAGCCAACAAATGGCCCAGAAGCCCAATAACGGTTCGCTCCGTCGTTCGATCTTCTTCTCCATCGCGAGTCACGACCGAGAACAGGCCAAGTGCATCCATGGCGGTGCTGCAACTTTTTCTGATGTGATCTCTTGTAAGTACATGTTAAGCAGAATCAAAGAAATAAGTAAGGGTGTCCGCTCCACCTCGCAGTACCATTTCTTCTGCCTCTGATCGTGGCGAATCAACGTGCTTGGGTAAGATTTGGGGGCCCCTAGTTTTGGGGGCCCCTGTTCCGTCGCACAGCTCGCACAGGCCTATCGACGGCCCTGGCTGGACCTAGGAGAAGACTAAGAGACTTGGTCGACTACGGCGATGGAGTGGTGGTGTTGCCCTGGGGCTGCAAAGAAGGGGAGGGGGACGTGAGCGAATGTTGTTCGATTTCGCTGTCTCTGGCGTGCGGGGCCGACTAGAAATACAAGGTCACACCCAGCGTCCGCGCAGAGGTATTCGCGACACAAATTTAGATCGCGTTTGCGTCCGTGCAGACACACCGCACATTTTGCATCGAACTACTTAGCTGAGGTGCAAACAATCTCTTTGCTTCCATTTCCGTCGGACCACTGAAGATGCCCTAAGAGATGAGCCACGCAACTGACTTGGATCTTGAGTCAAAAACGGCAATGCAGGATCTCAGTGGTGGCTAGGTAACATATATATTTGAGGAATGGTTTGGATCTTGAGTAGAGTTCATTCGCTTTTAATTTTGTTGTATCAAACAATCTTGGATATAAGTTTCTGTAGTTATCTAGGTCTGGCCACTAGGAGCATCTCCCACACGTGATGTAAAATACACCACAAAAAGCAGTTTTACATCAACTATTTTTTTGTGTTTTTAGTTTTTGCATCATTTTTTTTTTGCTATTGCATGTGATGTAAAATACTTCTTTTGGGAAATTCCAGGTGATGTAAAATATAGCACCACACTTATCTCATATTCATAATTGCAAATAATAATCCAAAATTGCTCCCAAATTGGCCCAAATTACTCCCAGTTTATCCAAATTACTTCAAATAAAGCACTAGCTGTACATGTACATGTTAATTGATACATAATGTAGCAAAAGAGCAAGTTGGCCGCTAAATCAATTATGCCAAACAATTGATCAAACAAGCTAGTAATCCTCGTCCACGCACATCGTCCTCGTCTGTGCATATGTGTCCGCCCTTGACCTCATGGACCCGTGCCACTTACTTGAATTCCTCTTCAAATACTCGACGTCCAAGCACCACACCTTCAGTTACCATCAAAGAAAATTTCTCTTAATTTAGAATCAAGTGTTGGTTCTCACATTGCTATAAAACTTCGTTAAGATTGAAAAGACAATTACCAAAACATGCGCCATACATAACACAATCGTCCATGAGTACTTTCATAAAATTTTCAATATAGTAAGTAAATAATAATCATCTAGATAGCAGAATGAGAGTGCTTAGACAATATTTCTCACATTTGATCGATAAAAGGTAGTGGATTGAATCCTCGCGAGTAGCTTTACTTAATTTTCTAAAATTTATGCCCATTCTATAGCCGGTAACAGTTTGGTGTGCTATTAATTCATTTTCATCATTTGCAACTAGTGTGATATCCCTTTTTTGGGCACGCCGTGCACCATTTACTTTTGCTATGGGATAATTAATATATGCTTCAATTAACTTAAGTACTTATTTTCTTACCATTTCTTTCAATCTTGGATGAAGAGGCCATTGAGAAGCAACAACTTGTTTCACATCTTCTTCCGAATGAAATTTGTGCTTTCATAAGGCTAGATTTATACCTTTCAAATCATAAAGTAAGTATCCAATGGCCAGCATGTGCGCTCGTAACACATCAAGGTTAGCACTGATAATGACATGATATATTTTATTTTCAAATTTACGATGGCAGAGGTAGCTCTCCGAAATTTACAGGTGGAATATTTAATTGAAAAACATGTGGTTGTTGTGATAGTGTGTGTTCCATGGCCTCTCTTTCATCATTAGAGAATGGTCCTTTTTAATTAATCATATACCTCTCCACCACGTCTAATGAAGCGACAACTAGATAAGGTAGATTTTTCACTTCATATTTAGTTGGAAGTTCTTTACTAACTTTCTTATCAGTAATTTAGAAATATTAAAATTCAGTTTCTCTCCAGCATATTTTATGAAGACTTTTTCTTTAGGCGAGTTAATTTCAGCGCCTACTGTATGTAAGACAGGTCTACAAATATGATAGGACAAATTTCGTCTAGAGGACAACCAAGTACTACAAAATCAGCATGGTATTTAATATTTCCAACAATTACTTCAACATATCTAACCATACAAATAGGAGAAATATAATATTTAGTAGGTAGTTAGATATTCATGCATGTCTCTTCCATTTGTATTGGATCAATATCATGCTTGATTTCTAAATATAATGATTATTGTATTGTGTTTATGCTTGCTCCCAAATCACCAAGGCCATGATAACAAGAAGTACCAACAATGACGGATATAAAACGTTTCCCACACGTTGCACTTACGCTTATGCTTGATTTCTAGTTGAGTCTTCACATAAGTGAACTTTACCCGGATCTTCTTCATTTAATTCTTTTAGTGGGGAAACTTGATGGAAAACTTCAATTTGTTCATATGGAGTACAATCTCTCTATGAGCTCTTATAGACAATAGATGTAAGAAGATTCTCTTTCATTCCAGTAGGGAATGGAGGATCTCCAACATATGGTTTAGCGTCATCATGTGAGACAACCGTAACTTGCTTAACAATCTTACGCACAATAGAAACAACTTTACCATGTACAACATATCCAGTAACTCATTCTTTTGGAAGTGATACATAAGAAGCAAAAGCTTTAGGAATTTCAATCAAAACAAGAGAATCAAGAACAAACTTATTATTCAGTTAAAAAATAAAAGAAAATAGTATAAATTCTCCACACAAGTATATTCATATTCCAAACTAGTACCTTCAAAAAAATATTCCCAACTAGACTTCTTACTTTTGTCTAGATTCCAATTATCGGTGTTTTCAGCAACTTTTTCTAATAGACTCCAGGCTTCATCATTACTTTTATGAGTGAAAGTTCCTCCAGAAAAATTATCCAAGAAGTCCTTATGGCATTGAGGAAATCTCACGTATAAATTAATCAATATGATGCAATATGATAAATCATGAGATTGATTCTTGCGGAGGAGATCTTTCAACCTCCCCCAAGTTTGAGTTATACTTTCTCCAGGATGAGGCCAAAAGTAATGAATGTGATAGCGAGTGCCATAAGCTTCGAGAGGAGTATACTATTTATAGAGAAAGCCCTCTTCACATGATTCCAATTATCTCTATCTATGTGCAGAAGAGAATCATACCATTTGCATGCATCACCAATAAGAGACATAAAAAATAATTTCTTCATCACTTCTGCAAAAGAGTTGCTCCCAACATAATGTATAGCGTTATGTGGTATTTCATACCCCTCCCATATCTCAAGAGGTATAGCAGAATCATCAGTAACATAATGGATGTAACTTAAAAGAGAAGCCTTAACAACTTTAGTGCCCATAAAAACTAATAATAATAAAGCAAAACTGAAATAGTAAAAACATCTTCTATGTTTCCTTACCCGGCCAACTTACCAATAGTGGTATGCTCCCCGGCAACTACGCCAGAAAAATATCTTACTAACCCACACATGTAGGAGGTCAATTCTAGTACATTTCCAATAGAAAAGATTGTCGAACCCATGAGAAGCTAAAGTTATTGGTTAGCAAATTCAACAAAGTAAATAATAAAGATGCAAGGATTTGTATTTTCTGGATTATAATTTACCGGGAAGTAAATGACAAGTAAAATAAGATATTAGTAAAGTAAATTGCAAGTAACTTAAATGGTATTTTCAGAGAAACCACAATCTTCTCTTCAACAAGAGGACAAGGTTGGATGCGTTCTTATACGAGACAAACGTACTCAAGGGCGGCACATACTTTATGGCATAAGGATTTCTAGAAAAGCATGGTAAATAATTAGTAAGTTTCATTCTCGTTGGACATAGCCTAAAATAGGTGCAGCCACTAGTATGAGAAAACACACCTCTAATGATTGGTCGCTAAGTGATACGTCTCCGACGTATCGATAATTTCTTATGTACCATGCCACATTATTGATGATATCTACATGTTTTATGCACACTTTATATCGTATTTATGTGTTTTCCGGAACTAACCTATTGACGAGATGCCGAAGGGCCAGTTGCTGTTTTCTGTTGTTTTTGGTTTCAGAAATCCTTGTAAGGAAATATTCTCGGAATCGGACGAAATCAACGCCCAGCATCTTAGAATTCCCCGAAGCTTCCAGAACACCCGAGAGCCACCAGAGGGGAGCCCTGGTGGGCCCAGATGATAGGGCGGCGCGGCCAGGGCCTGGGCCGCGCCCCCCTATGGTGTCGCCGCCTCGTTGACCCTCCGACGCCGCCTCTTCGCCTATAAGAAGCCCCTGGACCTAAAACCTCGATACGAAAAAGCCACGGTACGAGAAACCTTCCAGAGCCGCCGCCATCGCGAAGCCAAGATCTGGGGGACATGAGTCTCTGTTCCGGCACGCCGCCGGGACGGGGAAGTGCCCCCGGAAGGCTCCTCCATCGACACCACCGCCATCTTCATCAACGCTGCTGTCTCCCATGAGGAGGGAGTAGTTCTCCATCGAGGCTCGGGGCTGTACCGGTAGCTATGTGGTTAATCTCTCTCCTATGTGCTTCAATACAATAATCTCATGAGATGCCTTACATGATTGAGATTCATATGATGATGCTTGTAATCTAGATGTCATTATGCTAGTCAAGTGGGTTTTACTTATGTGATCTCCGGAGACTCCTTGTCCCACGTGTGTAAAGGAGACAGTGTGTGCACTGTGTGGGTCTCTTAGGCTATATTTCACAGAATACTTATTCACTGTTATGAATGGCATAGTGAAGTGCTTATTTATATCCCTTTATGATTGCAATGTGTTTTGTATCACAATTTATCTGTGTGCTACTCTAGTGATGTTATTAAAGTAGTTTTATTCCTCCCGCACGGTGTAATGGTGACGAGTGTGTGCATCCGTGTTAGTACTTGGCGTAGGCTATGATTGTCATCTCTTGTAGATTATGAAGTTAACTATTGCTATGATGGTATTGATGTGATCTATTCCTCCTACATAGTGTGAAGGTGACAGTGTGCATGCTGTGTTAGTACTTGGTTTAGTCGTGTTGATCCTTCATACACTAAGGTTATTTAAATATGAACATTGAATTGTGGAGCTTGTTAACTCCGGCATTGAGGGTTCGTGTAATCCTACGCAATGTGTTCATCATCCAACAAGAGAGTGTAGAGTATGCATTTATCTATTCTGTTATGTGATCAAAGTTGAGAGTGTCCACTAGTGAAAGTCTAATCCCTAGGCCTTGTTCCTAAATATCGCTATCGCTGCTTGTTTACTCGTTTCTACTGCGTTACTATCTGCTGCGTTACTACTGCTTGTTTACTCGTCCCGGGCAAAGCACTTTTCCGGTGCCGTTGCCACTGCTCATACTTATTTATACCACCTGTATTTCACTATCTCTTCGCCGAACTAGTGCACCTATTAGGTGTGTTGGGGACACAAGAGACTTCTTGCTTTGTGGTTGCGGGGTTGCTTGAGAGGGATATCTTCGAACTCTACCTCCCTGAGTTTGATAAACTTTGGGTGATCCACTTAAGGAAAACTTGCTGCTGTTCTACAAACCTCTTGCACTTGAAAGCCCAACACTGCCTACAAGAATAGAAGCATGCGTACACATCAAGCTCTTTTCTGGCGCCGTTGCCGGGGAGGAAAGGTAAAAGGTACTCACACTCCGGATCTCGGCTACTAAGCTATTTTCGCCATTGTAAGTACTCGAAGCTATTTCCTTTAGATCCTGCAATTGCATCTTTTTGTTTCTTGTTTTTATTTTCACTAGTTAGGCATAATGGAAAACAACAAAAAATTTGGTGAGCTTTTTAATCTTTTTCCTAATTTAGAATTGTTTGATGCGAAAATTAAAAAACCTATGGAACCTTATTTGCATGATAGTAGCAATGTTATTAGTATGAATGCAATTACTACTAATGCTATGGAGAAGTCTAAGCTTGGGGAAGCTAGTTTTTGTGATATTTTTAGCTTCCCATCTTTAGGGGAGAAAATTTGCTCGATAATACTTTATCTCCCATATGCGATAACTCTAATGATGCTTGTGATATTTTAAATGCACCTACCGAAAGTATTCCATATAAAATACCTATGAAAATTATTGAACGTGTTATGGATAACCGCTATAAAGGGGATGGAACTGTCCATCCTGGAGATCATTTACTCGTTTTTGCATGAATTATGCGGGTTATTCAAGTGTGCGAGTATCTCTATGGATGAAGTGAAGAAGAAATTATTCTCTATGTCGTTGTCTGGTAAAGCGGCGCATTGGCATAAACTGCTGAAGGATGAGCATTCTCTTGATTGGAAGGATATTGTGCCTCTATTTTATTCTAAATTCTATCCTCCAAGTGAAATTCACAAAGACCGAAACCGAATATATAATTTCCGGCCTCATGATGGAGAGAGTATTGCCCAAGCATGGGAGAGATTGAAGTCTTTAATGCTCAAATGCCCCAATCATGAGCTTCCAGGTAATATCATCATTGATAATTTCTATGCAAGACTTTCTTTTCAAGATAAGACCTTGTTGGATGCTCCTTGTTCTGGATCATTCACGCGCAACAAAGAAGAGTTTAAAAGGGACCTTCTTGATCGGATTAAGGAGAACGCCGAAGATTGGGAGAACGACAAAGGTAAAGAGTCAGGTATAAATTATGATTATGAATGCATTGAAACTTTTATGGATACCGATAAATTTCGAAATATGAGTGCTACTTATGGTCTTGACTCTCAAGTTGCTGCAAATCTTTATAAAGCCTTTGCTTCTCATTTTGAATTGCCTAAAAAGAATTTTGATAAGTATCATGAACCTTTTAAAGAGGCTTGCATGAAGAATGAAATTGTTGTTAATTATTGCAATAAGCATGCTCAAACTCCTAAGAATGCTATTTCCTATAAGCATGTTAATTTTTGTGGAATACATAGACCTTGTGGAATTAATCAAATCAAAGATGAATATTGTATCCATCATGCTAATGAAAAAACTAGAAAGTGGTTTAGGGCTCTAGATGATCTTGGTAAAAAGTTTGTGCCCTCTATCCTTTTATTTGTGAAGTTTGCCATGAAGTGGGTCATTTTAATTTTCAATGCCCCTCCAATGATAATTTGAACCCAATGAGTGCTGCAAATTTGTATTGTGATGATGAAATTACTCCTAATCAGCATGATGAACTTACTTTATTTTTGGGGTGTGAAGAGCTCGTCGAGAAAAATCTCTTTGTTACATATGAGTGATCTTGATATTGATGATGTCCTGCATGGGTGTTTTTCTTATTGAATTGATAATAGTCATACAAATACTTACATACAAAATATTTTAGAAGATGACACCTTGCCAAAATATGATAGGACCGCTGTGTGTTTTCAACTAATTAAGGAAAAGGAGGGATCCTCCCAAGTTTCTTCTATTATTTCTGAAAGTAAATCAGGTTATGCGGACAAGCCACCCTTCAAGCCTCTTCCTCCTAAAGAAGGGAACGAGGAGAAGGAAGAGAAGAAGAAGAAGAAGAAGAAGAAGAAGAAGAAGAACAAGGGAACAAAGAAGAAGAAGAAGAAGAAGGAGAATAAAAAGAAAGAGGTAACGGCGTATCCCCGCGTGAATGAGATAACGCTAGGTAACCGTAAGTATGTTGCGCCTAATGATTATTGTGACAATGAATCTGAATACGATGATCTTCCTATGCCCTTTACATACATTAGCAATCATGATTTAAATGAGCACACTACTTTTGATATTGCAAATCTCTGGGAAACTAATTCTGAAAATGATGATGATAATAATTGCCATAGTGTCGATGCTATCCATGCTTCCCCCCATAATGATATAGAAAGCTCTAAGCTTGGGGAAGAGGTGTTTGAAAATCCTTTTGCTACTGATCATTATGTGTTTGATACATCTCCTTCTAATAACAATGATGGTATGGACACAGTATAAACCAACTGTGAAAGATAACTATTCTATTTCCTATGATGACACTGTGCCTCCGACCTTTGATGATTATTATAAAGAATGCTATGATATAGGTTATAACTATCCTTATGAAACTTGTCATAGTTATGATTGGATTACCAAACAATTCCCTTAGTATGCAACTTGTTTACCATGTTCAAATTCTTGATAATAATCTTGCTCCAATTACTATTAATGAGAATAACTTTTCTTGTGCCAAATTTAATGATACTTCTATGCAAACCATGATAAGAATGTTTTAAGTGATGGGTATATTGTGGATTTCATCAATGATGCTACTGAAAGTTATTATGAGAGAGGGAAATATGGTTATATGCACCTTCATAATATTAAGTTTCCCCTCTTTATGTTGAGAATCTTGAAGTTACTCGTGTTTTATCCTCTTATGCTTGTCACTTTGTTCTTCATGAATTCATTTGTGTACAAGACTCCTCTTCATAG
>NC_061508.1:313304876-313384623 GCF_022539505.1 Lolium rigidum | reverse complement strand
ATACCGACAACATCGAAGCACCCTCTCTGCACCGATGCATCTCATTAGGTACATATCTCTCTCAAGTACGATACACGATTAGATCTGATTGTTTTTTTCTTGTTTTGGATGTTATCTTGACGTGATGCATAATCACCTATTCAGAAAAAATATTTGGTACAAGGATTTTGGAGAAATTAAAAAATGAGTATATGTGAGCAGCCCAGCAAATAGAAGAGAAAAGCCCTTTGATTGTTTTGAGCAGCCCAGCAACCGGCTAGGCCCAAAACGACCCAGCTAGGCACCAACTGTTGGAGATTTTCTATTCCGCCCCCGGCACATCTTTTGTAAAAGCAATCCAGTCCACAACACCTGTGCCGAGCGCCTCCACGCACCCCCTCGTCCCGAGCGAGCCCTCTCTCTCTCGCTCACCGACACACCCCAGCCGTCCCCTTCCCCATCTCCGCCGTCTGCGCCTTGAGGGCCCGCCCGAATCGTTCTGCTTCGCCCCGGCCCCGTCTCGAACCCGTCCCGTGACGCTCTCTCCCCGACGGCCGCCGTCTCAGTGCACAGACCTGCCCCTGAGCAGCTCCGACGGTCGCTCAACCCAGTTGTTCTTGTGCCGACGGCCGCCGTCTCGGACCCGTCTGTGAGCAGCTCCGAAGGCCGCTTATCCCGGGCATTTTATAATATACCACACTTTTCTTCACATCTCTATTATTTGTCACATGACCATCACCTGTCATTGTCACTGACATGTGGTGGTCACGTGGAAAATAATAGAGAATCAAAGAAAAGTGTGGTATATTATAAAATATTCCGCTTATCCCTGCCACCCAGACGGTCGGTCAACCTTTCTCTCTGGCCGAGCTCCCCTCTTTCATCTGGTACTACCAGACCAATCGATTGGCCGAGCTCCCGCTCGTCTCGTTGATTCACCTCGCTCAAATTTCATGCCTGATTCAATGGGTTGACTGCAAGTGCATCGGTGATTTTTGTTACCAACGAAATTGACTTGCGGCCCACTAATTGACGCACGTCCGGGGGGCCTTGACGGAGAACAACCAGCGCGGCTCGAGGCGGAAGGAAGCCAGCGCAGCTCGGACGGACGGAATAGCCCGGCGATAAAAAAAGGAGACGGAGCGAACCGGTACCATGACAGTTTCCTGTATCATGCGATTTGGTGGGTGGGCAAAACGGTTTAAAAAATTGTTGGACGAAAATTTTGGCAAAAACCTTAGCTCTTTTGTTATTAGGTATAGATGTGACACAATAATCATACGGTTAGAAAGTATAACATCTAATAATAATAATATTTTTTTGTAATATATAAATTACTAGCAAAATACCCATGCGCTGCTACGGGTAGACAACATGGGATTTCCGACAATGTGCATGACAAATATAATCGAATTCCTTGAAATTACAAAATATATCATGGTTTTCTTGTTTTTATTATAAATATTAGAAAATATGTTTGAGAAAATTTGAGGGTAGTATAAACAAAGCATGCAATAAATTTATTGTTGAATGCATTGAAAAACGTGCTAGATCACTTTTGAAGATCATGTGCTCTTGCTCTGCCATTCCGTTATTTGTAAGGAACTGAAAACATGTCCTTCTAGGTAGAAGACCAACTTGTGCTACAACAGAAACATCCAATCAAATTCCGGTGAAGTGGCAAACATCTTGAACATTGCAGCACCGATCGATATCAACCGAATTTGGAGAACAGAGAAGGTGCTTTTGTTGTGTTACGTAGCAGACAGATGTTCTCTTGCACCCATCTCAGTAACCTACTGTATCATGAAATAACAGGGGAGCGATGGCATGGGAAAATCTTGAAAAGAATATAATACATGCGTTGCTGACTGTGAACAGTTTTAGTCACTTTTTTCCTCCTGATTTCCATTGCTGCTATTTCGCACGTTGTGAGTTGCAGTACTATGTGGTTATATTTTGTCTAACAGTAGCATGTCGTTCGGATCACATGCAAAAAGAATAGAGCATATGAATCTCATGTAGGACTGCACATTGAGCTACTACCAAACCAACAATAGCCGACCCTATTGGTTACTGGTTAGGCAGGACAGCGCACGCTGCGATGCATCATGGGCGGACGCGGCTCAGAGTGTCATTGATGACCAGCTTAATCCTGCAAGAATTAACGATGACCAAAGCGTCGAGACCCGTGCCACGCCTGCCTTTGATGGGCCACAATCCGCCTGAGATGCCCCAGCTTCTTTCTGAGGCTGGCCATAGTGGGTAGTATCATATGGTAGTATCATGTATATGATACTTTTGTATGATACTAGATCCATAATGCATAGTATCATAGCATCAAGTATCATAGTTTTGCTATATTAATTGATTTGTAGAATCCCAATAGAAATTTGTGTACCAGATTTATTTGATACTAACTTTTCTCGTGATGTGCGCTATGATATAGTATCTACCTATGATACTCCAATCTTCTCTCTCATCCATAATTACCTGCCACATCAGCATTTTTGGTGGGGCTAGGATGCATGATACTAGCTATGATACTAGCACTATGGCTAGCCTGAGCGTTTAATCCACCGCACGCACATCAGACGCGTCCAATCGATCCTGAATCATCTAGCTTGCAAAGCGAGATACGGTGCGCTCCTTTGTGTTCCGGCCGGCCGGCGAGACGTGAGCAGCAGCTGACTATCTTCAACTGGATCTAACGAGCGCGAGGCGGCGACCTGGACGTTACCGAGACCTCGGCAAGCAGCCACTCCGGCGTGGCGGCAACTCAGGCGACTCGCCGCATCCTGTGCTACTGTTTATGCGTGGCATGCTTCATCGATGAAGATCCCGTCGATCTGGGCCTTCTGTTGCCGATGGAAAACTCAGTTTCGATATTTGATGGCGTGCGAACTCCGGTGAGTTCTGCAATCGTTTTGATGAGTAATCAGCGTATTGGATACAGTCTATATATGGGTGGGTTTTCGTGGGTGAGGAGGCAAGGATCCGTGATTCAATTCTGGAGGATTCGAGTTCGTGCTGAACTCGCCCTTGTTTCTTTTTGTTTGAGCGGATTCCTTTTTTTACCTACCAACGCTCGGAGGTTCGGTTGGAGTCTCGGTTTTTTTAACGGACGAAAATTTATTCTAATTTTTTTTGACCTACCAACACCACCGATTCGTAACTTATTAGTAGAGATATTATATTGGTTAAATTGATGACCTAGAGATATGCGTAAGATTAATAAACCGGGGCACACAAGTGTGTGAAAATGATCTTCTGTCCCGAGCTAATTACATGTGCTGCATTTGGTGTCTCTTTTCTATACATACATGCAGCTTTTACATTAATTAATATTATCTCCGTCCAATTAAAATTATTTAAGATTTGTCTAAAGTTAGATGTGTCTAAACACTATCTCACATGGCAGAGGGAGTACCACCTACGAATCTACTCCCTCCTTCCTAAAGTAGGATGTGAAAGTTTTCTGTTAAAGTTAAACTTCTTAAAGTTTGACAAACTATGTAGAAAAAAGTGTCAACACTTATAATCTCAAGCCGATATTGTTAGAATGATCATAAAATATACTTTCATATTGTGTTCATTTGGCATCCAATATGTTCATATTGTTTGCTATATAATTAGTTAAAATTCAAATAGTTTGACTTTGACCAAACACTACGTGCATCGGGAAGGAGGGGGCAAGTCAAATCCAAGTCACTTAATTTAGGACGTAGCATGAAATTTTCTGGATTGTGATAGTGGCCTTGTATAGATGCAGAATTTATTTTAGATACCGGGATTATATAAGAAAACAAAAAACGGAGCAAGTAATACAGCACAATCAATGAAGGCAGTGGTGCACAAAATAAAACAATATAATGCAGAAATCGGTGATAAGCAATACGTACGGAGCAAGGGCATTCTGAACTGAAGCAAGCACGCCGTGAAGATGAAGACGAAGTGGTGGGGAGCATGCCGTGAGCCTCCTGCGTAGGGGAGAGCCCCGTGCCGCGGATGGCGCGGTCCAGAGCCTCCCGCGTGGCAGAGGCCGATGCGGAGGAGAGCTCGCCGTGCGGCAGGGACGGCAGCGGCGGAGAAGTTGCCTGATGGCGATGATGGCGACCCTGGAGAGCCTCCTGCGACACCATCTCGCGCCAGTAGAGCTCGTCGTCGCTGCTCTCCTCGAGCTTGATGAGCGGCACGGGCACGGGCGTGGCGGGCGGTGCGGCGGTCGGTGCAACGGCGCGGACAGCGCGTTGCCACGCGGCAGCCAAGTCCAGCAGGAGGCTCCGCCTCCTGCCGCTCCTAGTCCCGCCTCTGCGCCTCCTGCCGCTCCCAGTCCCGCCTGGACCAGTCGAGCGCGGCGTCCATGGGGAGCGCGTTGTCGGCGGGGACGAGGTCGTTGAGCGACCTGGTGATCGCCTCCGCCACCGCGGCGTCCTCGGCACGCTTGGCCTCCTCCTCGGCGAGCTGGGACGCGGCGGTGGCGGCTGCGTCCTCCTTCTTCGAGGTCTTCCTCTTGCGGCCGCGCGAGGGAGACGACGGCTGGTCGCAGATGACGAGGGCCCCGCTGCTGCGCCCTCTGGTCGGCGGTGGAGAGCGCCGCTCCTTCTTGACGGCGGCCGGTGTCGCAGGCGGAGGAGTCGATCCGCCGGACCTCGACGCCGACCTCGATCCAGACGACGAGGAGGAGGCCACCATCCTTCGCGGCGTCCAGGAGCTACCGTGCCGGCGTGACACGGTAGGCGCCACCGGCGGCG
Source organism: Lolium rigidum (assembly GCF_022539505.1). Taxonomy (NCBI): domain Eukaryota; kingdom Viridiplantae; phylum Streptophyta; class Magnoliopsida; order Poales; family Poaceae; genus Lolium; species Lolium rigidum. The sequence continues at coordinate 313,379,890 of NC_061508.1, read as the reverse complement.
GCATCCCCAGAACGGGGGAATTGCCACCCTCGATGTGCGCGAGGCGCGCTCCACCAGCGGCGGCGGCCGACGGCGTTGTTTCGCGCGGGAGGAGGGGGAGGGCCGTCGTACGCCGCGAGTTTGCGCTCGTACCTGTGCCGGAAGAATTGCGTCCACATTTCGTAGTTGTCAGGGAAGAACCTCTCCTCCACGCGCTGCTCGTCACTGAGCCATCGGAGGCGACGGGATAGGGATGCCGCCCGTGCTCAGTTGCCAGCCTCCGGGCGCGTGGAAGTCAGGTGGCGCGGGGTAGCCCGCCGCGTGCAGGAGCCTTCCCTCCCATTGGTGGAGAGAGCGGTGGCCGAAGCCGTTGTTCGCCGCGCCGTCGTTCGCCATTGATCAGTAGCTCTCGCTCTCGCTCGATGAGATTGGGGAAGAGAGGTGAATAGGGAGACGTTGTGGTGAGTGCGGCCAGACGCGGTCGTTCCATAAATAGAGGGCGTGACATGCGTGAAACCGAGGCGACGATATTAACTCGCCGTGGAAGCTACGCGTCCGGCGAAGACTGACCAACGGCAAGCTTTTACAGCACGCGGATGACGATGCAATGATGACGACGATCAGCCTTTCTCGCCGTGGGCCACCAGCCGCGCGGGAAGTTTTATCGGCGTTTCCGGCGCTTTCGTTTCGTTCGGACTCCCCGAGCGCTGCAGGGAGGGCGGGGATGATCTGGGCTTTCCGGATGGATGAAAGCCCAAATCCGCACGGAAACGAGATTCCGGGGGCACAACTGGACCGTTTTCGTCCATCCGGATGAAAAAAAAGGCGTCATGTGTGCCTTTGAGGGGAGACAGGGAGATGCTCCTAGCACAGTAACGGATACGCCATGTCAGCAGCCTCGGATGCCATGAAATCAAAACAAAAAGCGATTTCCACACATGAGATATCTCGAACAAACTATTTATCTGAGAATCTGGGGAGTGAAAATGTGCGAAAGGTAAATCGACTGAGCCCTTTCAAAAGTGCTAACAGATTTGGACTCAAAACTTGCATAACCATGCACCAACCACAACAGCCATTGTTTCTATGTTTCATCCCGGAAACTGCAACCATTAATCAACATCTACAGGAAAGAAGAACATCCAGTATACTGGTTGTGCTGTCCAAATCACAAAGCCTGAAAGTTAAAAGACAGTGCAAGCGCCCACCGATATAAAGCACCAGGTTTTTTGACAGTGATCAGATAGGTCCTGCTCCAACTTAACTTAGTTAAGCTACATGTAGTTCTACCATATCATACGAACATATATAACACATTCTGGGCAAGTCTGTTTCACCAGCTACATACATACTTCTTGGGGATACTAGAGGCTAATGCAGTTGCCTTGGGCACCATATCCACATTACCAAAACTCAGATGCTTTGGGCACCTGACCGACCACATCCATCCTGGACTCCTCGACTCGATGTTCACTGACGAAAAAAAGAAACCTAACCCATGGGGATGAAGCTACTGCATCCGAGTTCACAGCTCCACGTGCTCGATGTCGCTCAAGGACCCTTGAGGTTGATGACCGCTGTGCGGCCAGCTGGGTGGAGGTGTTGGTCGGCGCCTTGACGATGACACTTGTTTCAGGCTTCTCTTCTTGGGCTCTCCTGACGATGATGCTGTTGTCACGGTACTCCTGGTGTGCTCACTTGATGACGGCGACGCTTGCCTTGGAGTTCTCTTCTTGGTGCGCAGAGGTGGTGCGTCGTACACCTCAGACTCGTCGAGGTCGACAGGGTTTGAAGCTGAAGTGCCCATTCGAAGCAACTCTCTTCGAGTAGGGGGTGGAGCAGATGCCAGCGGACTCACTGATCAAAGAGTAGACACACGTAGACAATTATGTCAAAAAGTGACAGGAAATAGCAACGTAATAACCAGGAAAAGAAAATATATCAACTACATTGCCATGTTGCTAAACAACATTATAGATGATAAGAGGACCAAGAAATGGATGGAAACCATAATAGGGTAGGTAGTGCAAGGGCGTTTTCATTGCTCATTTAACAGTGCTCCTTGGGAGGTGCACATTGGTACCACATATGCCTGCAAAAGGCATCTCTCACTGTACAATTCCCACAACCATACCTGCTATGAAGGAGCACTATCCAACAGCTTACGGGAATGATAAGATAACAATGAAACTGCAGAGCAGAAAGGGCTAACAGTACAGCAAATCTCTGACTGACTTAACACACCTTCAAATGGCTCAAGAGGCTCTGGCAAGTGACGATTTGCTGGATATTTACGCTTCCTGATGTAGTCTTGTTGCAGAGGTTGAGGGGTAAGCATCGAAAACTGAGATAAATTAACCCCTTGTTGAATGTAGTATGGATTCTCTGCCAGGTACCTGAAATATCGAAACAATGATTGTATCACTTCTTAGAAGAACTTGCCATAATTTGGTTTGCTAGATCAACTGGGTGACACAAGTAACAAGCATTAGGCAAGAATAATAATTATGAATTCATCAGCTCACCTCCCAATTTCAACCATTGACCTCAGCGTTGTCCCAGACGGGGAAGTGTAATACCTGAAAGAAGCAAAATAACTCACATCCATTATGATCAAGCATCTTGCGTATTGGAATACCAAAGAAAACAACTTCAGAGAATAGGTTTCATGGTTAGTAGAGACTTAAATAGGCATCTCCGAAATTTATAAACATAAAAATGGTTATCCAGACTGACATGTTATAAGTAGAAACTGTGTAGTTTCATGAATGATGATTAACATGAACAAATCTCAAAGAGCAGTCGAGTCCTTCAGCGATATAACTAAGCTAAGAGATAATCAAGAAGCAGGCAAAACGTTCCATGGATAATATGGTGCAAAAACTATTAAGTACTGTGCAAGGACTAGTTTCTAGAAGAAAACGAAAACAGTCGAAGTACTGAACATAGAAATGACAGATAAACTTGATGATGACAAATCACAGATATCATTGCAAATGCAGGCAAAGGAACAGTCACATACACATCTGCAAACTTGCTGCATCCCTCCGCCCTGATTCTGACATCCCTATCCCAGCCAGGAGGAGGTTGGGGAATCTCTGGCTTGTCAAGTGCCCACACATGGTTTTCATCCTGTGACATATCTTCGGGGTCATTACATGATAAAGGACGGTTCCATTCACAAGCCCTTGCACACACAAAAAGTTGCTGAGAAATAGTCTCACGCAGCTCTTCATATTTCTCCTTTGTTGGAACGATCCTCCATTTGAAGCAGTCAGCGCACTGCACAGTATAAGCACCAATAGATGGCAAAACTTTGGAGTGTCCATATTTTGCCTTCGGGGGTCTTTGTTGCAATGGAGTAGGGTGATATATGGGCTCGGCAAACTGAACTTCCCTTTGCATGCGACGTGTGGTGGTCCGCGGTTCATAAAGGACAAGCTGATTTGATTCTTCTTCCACTGAGTAATCCTTGTCAGTGTAATCATTGTCATCATCATCACTGTCACTGGTGATGAACTTCCTTCTTGGACGCCGAGACTTGTGTGAATGAACCATCGCTGTCTCAGGGTTATGACCTCGAAAATTCCCCATGCTTTTCCTGTAAAAATGATGAAAAGGTTCAATAAATATCAGCATGATTACAGTGTAGTTATCATATTTTGTACTGTGTAAAAAAGCAACAACATTCTAGCAATCTAAGGCAGTGGCAAGAAATTAGCACATTTTACGACTCCATCAGTTACAAGCCTACAGGATGGAATTCAACACCATGAAAAAGTGAAGAAAGAAATCAGATAAATTGCTGTAACTACAAGCATGCCTTTGGTAGTACTAGAGCTGCATCATGATCGACACTGCATTCTATAAGTCAATTCAATCAAATTAGCCTGAGTCAAGTATTCAACGACTACCTGTAAGATATAGTTGTGAAGTTGCATTTCGTGTGTAAAAGATATTACATGTTCAAATCGATGAAGAAGATCTGAAGCACAGCGCCATATCATGCGAAGCAAACGTAGTACAGTGAGTTGCTTGGATGCCCTTACAGGTCAGGGCAACATCAGCACCACACGACCTAACCCTTCCCTTTGAATGGCTACGTAACTTTGCTATGCTATATGCAAATCAACCAAGTAAACAATGATGTTGCCTTATCCAGGGTGTCCAAACGAAACTCATAGAAATAAGATATTGCTGAAGGTACAAACTACGAGCAGGATGAAACAACATCAGTCAATTAGTAGTTCTATTACTACCCCGTGGTCGATAAGGCAAATTGCAAGCGTACGATATTGTCAAGCAATGCCATTTACACTGAACATTTTATCAACAATTGCCCATACAGTTTCCAAAAGCACATAAAACTTTTCCATTGCACACATGTTTTTGTAAACAAGCAGCAGGATCAAGGCAAACACTAAAGAGAAGAGTGTACACTGATAATAGCACAAGAACCAACCGGAACTCCTATAGTGTAACCTTACCTATTTTTGGATAAACTGAAAAGGCCACCCTAAATTTTTAACCACAACAAGTTCATACCAGCAGCAGAAGAGCTAAGTGAGTTTATGTCTCTAAATGCTGCAGTACCCTACAACTCGCTAATGTGCCCAGTAAATGGCTGGCTAGAAGATGGGCACATATTTCACCCTGTTATGTTCCCTGGAACACAAGCAGTGAACATTTTGTTATCGGTCAGTCCGACAGAAATGCAGACCACAACCCAGCCTGAAATGAGCCTCAGCCAGCGGTGCCGCCGCCGCCTTGGGCTCGGCTCGGTCCTCGCCTTCGCCGCCACGGCCAGCCGAGTCGTCGCCAGCTCTGGCTCGGCTCGTCCTGGGCTTCGCCTCCCCCACCAGACCAGAGTGACGGAAATTCTCTCTTTTTTTAGAGTGGCTGAAATTCTGTCAAATTCCAGTCACCTGTGACTGATATAGCAAACAAATCTGAAGGAGGAAACCGTCACCAGGAAAAAGTGCCCCCAAAATCACGGGTCCCATCAGGGTCTGGATTCCTCCGACCACCCAAATCCCTTACGAACCAGTGGAGCCAAGAACGGGGTACATATCAATCAACGAGCAAACAAAACAAGGCAGAGAGTACGGCAGGTTCCACCACCAAATCTACAATGTCGGGGACGAGAGAACAGCAGGGGGCCCAAAAGAACAAGAACAAGAACCTCGCCGGAAAAGGCCAAGCATTTGGTCGCAAACCTAAACCCCACCCCGGTCCCGGCGCCACCACCAGAACAAGGGCCGAACTTGTTGCCAAAAGTAGTAAAAAAAGCGATTCGACCAAAACGAACACGGCGATCCTCGTACGAATCCTCGGGGTGCGCCGGGATCATCCATGGCCTCGCTTCGCCCTACCGGGAAACGGGTGCATGCGGCCGGCCGCGCCGACCCACGCGCACGAGCGCGACTAGTCACGGAAGAGGAAGAAGAGGCGAGGAAGAGGGGATGGGATGCGGGTTACCGACGTACGTGAGGCAGGCGAGGGAATGCGGCGGCCGGTGAAGCGGAGGGAACCGGAGGCGGCGGAGTGGGCGGCGTGGGGCGAGGAGGAGGGCGGAGTGGGTGGTTCGCTTTCTGTTGTCACTGTGCAGGCAGGAAGGCAGGAACTGTTCGCGGTGCAACAGGGAGGGGCAGGTGGGTCGCCGTGCGCTCCGGCTTCCGGACTCTTCAGTGCGCTCTCTCTCCCCTCAATAATTGCGTGGCTCAATGTGAATGTGCCACATACGTGTGCCGACCACCACCACTTTGGCGAAATTCGTCATATCTTCTCGGTTCATTTCGTTCACAATCAAAGTTTATATCGCCGACTTACCTCTAAACAGGTTTGGTTTAATTGAAGTGACGAGGAAAAATCTAAAAGAACAGAAGAACCCACACCCCCAAAAGAAATGGCACCACATCTTCTTATGGAATCACCGGGCATCGTCCTACCACACCCAACAAATTGTTGTTGGGAAGGATGTCCCGCTTCTCCGTTTATCGCCGCCGCCGTCGTCTAGGCCGAGGCGGACTAGGGTTTTCGCCCGGAACCCTGGTGAGGGGAAAGTGAGAGCAACATCGTCCTAAATATGGTCACGACACAACAAGAATATCCACCAATAGCGCCGGCGTTGGGCTTTCATGTGAAATCACCTTCACACACCTGAATGGTACCACGGGCAGCTCGCTGTCACCAGACTATACCTTGAGGATGCGATCTGGGAGCCGCCACTGCTGAAGCACCGCCAACACCAGCATTCCTCGCGCCAAATCCTCGCCATGCACACAAAGAGAGATGCCACCACCACTACAACGTTGCTCACCGGACAGCTAACCGCGCAGTCCACCCTCTAGGTTTGCCACCCTAGCATCCACGATCTCACATATGCGTAGCGCCGGGCACCGCCACGGTGATCCCAGCAACACGGACGGGAGGTGCCACGGTTATCTTAACTGGATTCCCACTTTTATTCAAAACATAATTACTAAGATCTCAAATATGTGAAATGTGTAACGTGCAATAACCCCTTAAAATGTGATTAACAAAATTTTATCACTATATAGTCATCATACCCATAACCACATAACCATCTTTACACATAAAAATAGAAGTATGTCATAATGTTGCGGCCGGTCGGATCAAGGCCCATCTAGCTCCAATGTGGTGCCATGGCCGCACCACCGTAGAATCGCGATCAACGGCGAGAGAACAACGAACCCAGATCGAGCCCAAACGGGCCAAGATTTTTATGAAATGCAAGTTTATCGTTGTGTTTATGTTGTGTGTGGGTTAAAACTATCGCCGTCTATCGAGTAGGGGTGTTAGATGGGATCATCTCACTTGTATCTTCTTCCAACTCATTTGAAGATATCTAGTTTGCTCAAAATTTTAGTGAACATCTTCAAATTACCTAGAACTCTCTCCGGGTTTTTTACATAAGGTCACTATTTTAATTTTCATATACCAAGAAAAATAAATTCAACTATTAAATAGCATGAAACAATTTTGCGAAAAACCTCTCGTGTTTTGGAGGTCCAAGTAATTACGAGTTTATGCAGGGGTCCATTTACCTTAACTAAGATACCACTATTATTCAAAACATAATTACTAAGATCTCAAATGTGTGAAATATGTAACGTGCAATAACTCCTGATATTTTTGTGTACTTACCATAATTAAGAGAGCCCATTTTAATACATGATTTTTCGCAATAGTGTGATTAACATAATCTTTTCACTATATAACCATCATACACACGATGATATACAACTACCTATACACATAACAATACAAGCATGCCATTAATGTGGGGGAACGTAGATGGAAAACAAAAAAATTGACCTAAGTGCAAACTCAAGATCGAACTATGAAGACGCAAATAGATTATATCTAGATCCTTACCAACAAACACAATGGAGAGGAGAGCTGGTGAAGACCGTTGACGTAGATCCCCCAACTTGGTGTATCTCTCCTAGACGCGAGGATTTCGTCTTCTCGTTTGAGGATCCAATGAACGACCCCTCGGCAGGCATCCACGTGTCCGGATCAGCAATCCGACAGGGCCCACTACCTAGAGTGGAGAACTATTAGAGCACTATGCGCCGGACCATTCTCATGGCTTGGAGATTTGATAGAGAGAGAGGAGTCACAACCCTACAACACCGAATCCGTGAGGAGAGCCTGCCCTATCCTCTCTATATATAGGATGAGGGGGCAGACACAAGGGCATGCCCACAAGGAGTAGGGGCAGACCCCAGGGAAGGCCCATCAGGAGGAGGTTTTTCCCCCACCTAGAGGAGGTGCATCAAGGGGAGAGCGTGAAGCACCCCAACCCCTAGGGGCCGACTTGGCCCCCAAAGGAAGCGGAGAGAGTCGCCCCGCTAAGGGCCTTCATGGCCCATTCAGCTGCCCCGCTAATTCAGGGTGGGCATAAAAACCGTGAAACCGAAAACCGAACCGAAGCCGAAACCGAACTAACCGAAATCTCGGTTTTTTCCATTAACCGCTATTTTTTCGGTTTCCATTTATACTAACCGAATTAAATTTGGTAGAATTCGGTTTTTAGCCCCACCAACCGAACAAGACCGAATAGACCGAATTGAGTAACCTACCATCAATTTGTGCATAAACCGATCATTCCATAGAAGCCCAATTGCGTTTGATGTTCCAAAAATTGTTCATTCAATGTATGACTTTGGTCTTTGATTTACTAGCTTTTTCTGAATATAGCGTGAAGCATGCATAATAGAACACGTTGCTCGAAGTCTTAGCTACCCCTTTTAATCGCTCACGAGTGATGCACCTGTACCATGAGTGCCGCAGCCTACCAAATAGCATCCCTCCACGATTGGTGCTCATTTGTCGATTTCTTGAGCAGTTGATGCTTTTTCGGTGATGCCTACTATTTGTTCAAGTGAGTAGGTTCATTCGGTTTTAACCGAAAACCGAACCGAATTTGTCGGTTAACCGAATCTTCGGTTTCTTAAATTTTCATGCCAATTTCGGTTACCATTTTTGAAAACCGAATTTGTTCAAAAACCGCAAAAACCGAACCGAAATTTCGGTTAAAACCGAATGCCCACCCTGACCGCTAATGGAGATATCTAGCATCCCTAATCTCCCTTCTAGAAACTTTCAGAGTGTTCGAGAACATTTCATAGCCCTCCCAAAAAATACTATATCCTTGCAAAACTCTCCTGGTTACTCTCCTAAACTATTTTGATTATTTCGGAACTACTCCAATCTCTTGCTCCTAAGATATCTAGTATCAAATAAATTGATAATCCTTAAGCATGTGATCCCGCAGGTTGAGCAATGTGAAGACATGACCCGGAACACCTTCCAATCAATAATCAATAACAACATCATCATTGAAATTGTGTCCAACGACAAGAACACAACATACTAAGATCGAGCCGAAATGGGCCAATATCTTTATAAAAAGCAACGTCATCAGGTTGTTTGTGTTGTTTCTGGGCTAAAACTCTGACATGTAAGAAACCATATCGTGGTTGGATGGGTTTGTCGTTTGGCAGGTAGGGGTGTTATATGGGATCTCACTTATATGTGCTTCCAAGTCATTTCAAGATATCTAGTTTGCTCTAAATTTGAGAGAAAATATTTCAGCTATCTAGAACTCTCTTTGGTTTTTACACATGATCACTATTTAAAATTATCAGATACCAAGAAACTTAATTGAAGAATTAAATAGCATGAACAATTGTGTGAAAATTCTCTCATGTTTCGGAAATCCAAGTAATTATGTTTATACATGGGTCCACTTAACTATCTTAACTAATATCACATTGTTGTTCAAAACATAATTACATCTCAAATGCGTGAAATGGGCAACTTGCAATAACTCCTTTGGGTATTTTTGTGTACTTACCATAATTAAGAGAGCCCTATTTTTATATAGGATTCTCCGCAATAGTGTGATTAACACAATCTTATCACTATACAATCATCATAAACATAGCCATATATAACCATCTATACACATAGCAATATAAGTATGTCATTAATATTCAGAACGTAGACGGAAAACAGAAAATTTGACCTACATGTGAACCCATGATCGAACTAGGAAGATGCAAATAGATTAGATCCAGGTCCTTACCAACAAAGCGTGGCGGAGAGGAGAGTTGGTGAAGATCATTGATGTACATCGTCCCAACTAGGTGTATCTTTCGCATACGTGAGGATTTCAGCTTGTCATTTTAGGATATAATGGATGATCCCTCTCCAGGTATCCACTCACCTGGTGAAAGGATCGTATGCCGCACCTAGAGGGGGGGTGAATAGGTGCTAACCAATTTTTAGTTCTTTTTCAATTTAGGCTTGACACGAAAGGTAAATTCTCTAGATATGCAACTATGTGAATTTACCTATATGACAAGGATATCAACTAAGCAAGGTATAGCTACGCAATAGGAGATAGAGTGGGATAGAGGTAACCGAGAGTGTAGCACGCGATGACACGGAGATGATTCCCGTAGTTCCCTTCCTTTGCAAGAAGGTACGTCTACGTTTGGAGGAGTGTGGTTGCTACGCAAGCCAAACCAACAGCCACGAAGGCTTCACTCGGATCTCCTGTGAGCAACGCCACGAAGGCCTAGCCCACTTCCACTAAGGGATTTCCTCGAGGCGGAAACCGGGCCTTTACAAAGTTCTTGGGGCACACATCCACAACCAAATTGGAGGCTCCCAAATCTGTAACAATACAACAATCAACAACAATACATCAACAACAAATCAACTAGGGAACCAAATAGGAACACTAGCATGAGATCCCTCAAACAAGAGAGGGGAAATGAAGAACGCTTCGGTGAGGATGTAGATCGGTGTCTTCTCCTTCGAATCCCCAAAGATCAAGAGCTTTGGTTGGGGGAGGAAGGAGATCTTGCAAATCTTGACTTTCTTGAGGTGGCTCTAATGGAGGTGGCTTGACAGATTTCTTGTGTAATGATTGAGCAAGCAACCAAGGTAGAAGAAGGGGGGTATTTATACCCCCTCACAAAATTGAGCCGTTGCTGCTTCCGGGGGGCCGGATAATCCGGTGTAAGTAGGGCCGGATAATCCGCCCCCCGGATAATCCGGCCTACAGAACAAAAGTGTGACATTGTCCGGCCAATTATCCGGCCCAAGTACTGATTCACATTTCCTCCGAGTCCTTAGCCAAAATCGAGGGGCCGGATATTTCCAAAATATCCGGCCCGGATAATCCGGCCACGGTACAATACGGGACATTATCCGGCCAAATGTCCGGCCCCCTCTTGAGCTGCTTTTCCTCGAAGACTTAGCCAAAATCGGGGGCCGGATATTTCAAGAATATCCGGCCCGGATTATCCGGCCTGGCCAAACTTTTCTGTTATCTTTTGACGAGACCGACCAAATCCAACACACGCAAATATGAAACTATGTAATCCCTGTACCACTTAATCAAACATTAGTGTATCACATATATTGACATCAAACACACAAAACAAAATGCAAGAGATGTTCTTTCAATCTCCCCTTTTTGGTGTTTGATGACAATATACGGATTTGCCAAGGAATCACAAATAGAGACAAGCATGATGGCAAGACATAGAGGCACTCCCCCTACATGTGTGCATATAAGTAATTTGCATTTGAATACAAATACACAACACATAGGAGTATGGTGCCTCAACATAAAAGATATCCAACATGAGCTCTAACAAAAGACATTGACACATATGAAGTTGAGATAGGAAGCAAGAAATCATACCCATGTGTAGATATATAATGCGGAGATATAGCATCACACACAATGTAATATCCTTGATCTCAACAAATAGAAATCCGAAAACCATAACAATGTCTCACACCACATAGCACATAGTTTTGAACGGCACACAAACAAACCAAATAGTTCAACTAAAAGGGGAACACAAGCAACATAAGAATGATAAACGCATATGCTTGTGCCCAAACCATGCAAATCCCGGAGAATCCTAATAGAACACTTCTCCCCCTTTGGCATCGAGACGCCAAAAGGGGACAAGCGCGATGCTACACGTCCCATGAGCAATCACTCGGAGGCATAATCATCATCAGACTCTTGCACCTCTTCTTCTTCTTCTTCCTCTTCATCAGTGTCAGGAGCATCCGGAGAGCGACGAGAGGTGTTGGACCTTTGAAGGCAATCATCAAGATCACTCCATGGAACCTGTGCAGAGTGCCACCTAGTGTAACCCGGGTGAGCTGGAGGCTGAGGCGGGGAACCTTGATCACCACTGAGCTTGTGTAGAATAACCGCCTGAGTATGCTTGATCTCAGAACGCTCACGGCTAGCTGCATAGTTCTCCTTGTGAATCTCAATGTTCATGCAAAGGATGTGACGCTGAAACCAACTAAGCCGAGTCACTTCCTTCCTCAGAGCCGGGACATCAGGATGACGAGCAGGAGCAACACCACTAGAACGAGCATCATGCATGAAAGAGTCGGGTGCAGGTACGGCTGAAGAGGCGGCTTGAGCTTGTAGGCCTTCTTGACATGGTGCTGCACTAACGGATACCCACTCAAATCTTCACTCACGGACACGAGTTGTTGATGAGAAGGCTGGATGTAGGGGGCATAAGGTATGGTGGTCCGGGAGACCATGGCATCACGGATCTCATGGAAGATAAAGTCCATGATATCAAGAGTGTAGTCCCGCACCTCATCACCATCACGAGCACACTTATAGCTGAGGTGCATAAGATCCACAAGAACTCCCCGGATAGCATCATTGTTACCACCACTTGGGCAAATGGTTGCCCGAAAGAACCGGAGCAGCTGACTGTATATGGAGAGCAGCCCCTTAGTATAACCAATCCTTCCGAGCTGAGGTATAGAGATTTGCAAGAGCATTCTTGTCGATCTGTTGAGGTCCATGAAGACGACGACCCTCATCAATAGAAACTCCAAGGATACCGGCAAAGCGGCGCGAGTGGCGGTGCGGTGTGTGGAGCCGGACATCCATTCCATAGTGCGTTCCTCATCGGTCTTGATTGCCAAAGTGGCAAAGAATTGCTTCACCAAATCTGGGCTATAGTTACATTGAATCTTCATGATATCTTTCAAGCCCATTCTTCCAACAACCCGAGATAGCATCTTCAAAATGATTGTTCTCAGCTAGAATGTCCACATCAATGGCTTGCATGGGTCTCAGATTCTTCATTGGTTCATAGATGTCCTTGTAGATGTACATTTGCTCCATGCACCAATATCTCCTGCCCTCTATCTCTTCATCCCTTGGAACGTCTTCATACCAGTTCTTCAAGCGGATAGCTGAATAAGAAACAGGATCCATGGCCTTGTAGTTCTCCCTCGCTTCCTTGTTCTTCCGCCTTGAGGAGACGGACTTGCGAGGTGCATTGGGTGCAAACTCGTCACTAGATCGATCATGCCTTGAGCGTCTCCGACCACCCGAGAAGCACCACCGTGAGAAGCAAAGGCGGGTAGCAAAGAGAAGGTAATGCTCATAAGTCATGTAAGATACAGTAATACACTCGAGAAGCATGCAAATAAGTCGGTACAAATCTAGACATGACAGATTGAAGCAAACTGCAGCGGCGATGAAGCTCCAGGCCGGATAATCCGGGGTCCCCTAGGGGCGGATAATCCGGCCGGGCCGGATAATCCGGCCGGCTCGGGGGGCGGATAATCCGGCCCTTCGAGATGTGCAGATTTCCAATCAAAAAACATGTCTAAGACTAGATCGGCCTCATAGCATGCAAGAGGAGTACACTACACACGATTTGGAACAACTAGACACCAATTCCACCAAGAAAATAGCACATATAAAACACAACATCTAGGGATAGAGATTGTGAATCATACCCACATCCATTGTGGAAACCGCTTGGAGGAGAAGGTAGCTAGGGAGGAGATCCACCCGATCCACCCAAGAACTCCGAGAGGGGCGGATGGAGCGTCTCCGGCGAGGAGGAGGAGATCCGGCGGCCTTGAGAGGAGAAAGAGGAGAGGGGCGCGTGGGGGGCAGGTTCCGAACCGTTTTGCCCCTTGCGCCCTCGACCTCAACCCTTTCAAGGTACGCCCGGGCCGGATAATCCGGCCCTATCTTAGGGCGGATAATCCGGCCGGGCCGGATATTCGGGGTGGCTCGGGGCCGGATTATCCGGGGTTACGGAAAATTCCGGAATCACCGGGAATCCGGCCCATCTTTCGTTGGTTATTTGCAATACCCATATATGACTTAATAAAGCATCATGTCACATATAAGGTGCAAATTTACCAATAAGATGGAGCACCCTAGATCATCCAGACCGAAAAACCTCAAACTCCAAGTTTTTACCAAACATGACAAATGAGCAAGATGGAAGTGGCTTATTGGAGAGATTAGGCTTAGGTTTAGAGGGTTCAAACTGTTAATGGTACATGATCACTCAAGTTTGCAAGATATAAGCAAATAAGGCCAAACTTGAGTGATTTCCCATAAGAACATGGAGTTGTCAAATAAGAGGCAATAAGATCCAAATAACTCCAACTCTTCACAAAGAAGAGTGTGGTGGCCTAGACCACCATATATGAGTGTTGTGGCATGGCACCGCGAAGATATATCTTGGGTCCAAGCCACTACTCATCATTGAAGCTCACATATCAACATATGATATAAAGAGAATGATTTCTTAATGTTGGCATTATGGGGGGAGGGATAGCTCAATAATTTAAACCGCACTCCCCCTATTTCCATGCCCACATCTAAACCAAATAAAGTTTTGAGACGAAAGTGTGTTTGCAAGATGGTCAAGCTATACTCCTTGAATCAATGATATTTAGCTCATTCCTCAAATAAGAGAACCTTGCTTCATCAAGAGGCTTCGTGAATATATCGGCAAGTTGATCTTTGGTAGGAACATAGATAAGCTCAATATCACCCCGGGCAACATGATCCCTAATGAAATGATTCCGGATCTCAATATGCTTCGTTCTTGAATGTTGCACCGGATTATAGGCAATCTTGATGGCACTTTCATTGTCACATAATAGAGGCACTTTGTCACAAATGACACCGTATTCCTTTAAAGTTTGCCTCATCCATAACAATTGAGTGCATCCACTTGCGGCGGCAACATATTCGGCTTCGGCGGTGGAGAGAGATATACAATTTTGCTTCTTAGAAGACCAACACACCAAGGACCTACCAAGGAATTGGCAAGCCCCGGAAGTTGATTTCCTATCATCCTTGTCACCCGCCCAATCCGCATCGGTATAACCATTGAGAATAAAACTTGAGCCTTTGGGGTACCAAATACCATATCTTGGGGTATCAACCAAATATCGAAAGATTCTTTTGAGAGCCATCATGTGGCTCTCTTTAGGAGAAGCTTGATACCTTGCACACACACCAACACTCAACACTATGTCCGGTCTAGATGCACAAAGGTAAAGCAAGGATCCAATCATGGAGCGATATACCTTTTGATCCACCTCTTTACCATTGGGATCTAGTGCAAGATGACATTTGGTAACCATAGGAGTGGCCACACCCTTCATCTCGGTCATCTTGAACCTCTTGAGCATGTCTTGGAGATATTTTGCTTGGTTGATGAAGGTTCCTTCCCTCAATTGCTTGATCTCAAAACCAAGGAAGAACTTCATCTCTCCCATCATAGACATCTCAAACCTATCGGTCATAAGCTTTGAGAATTCATCATTGAAAGCTTTGTTAGTAGATCCAAATATAATATCATCAACATATAATTGGCAAACGAAAAGCTCCCCATTGACCCTCTTAGTAAAAAGAGTGGGGTCGATTAGCCCAACATCAAACCCACGGTCTACCAACAATTCCTTAAGGTGCTCGTACCAAGCTCTAGGAGCTTGTTTGAGACCATAAAGTGCTTTATCAAGCTTGTAGACATGGTTAGGAAAGTTGAGATCCTCGAACCCGGGGGTTGCTTAACATAAACCTCTTCATGCAAAGGACCATTAAGAAAAGCACTTTTCACATCCATTTGTTGTAATTTAAAGTTATGATGCGAGGCATAAGCAAGAAGGATACGGATGGACTCAAGGCGAGCCACGGGAGCATAGGTTTCTCCAAAGTCAATACCCTCCACTTGAGAGAACCCTTGAGCCACCAATCTTGCCTTGTTCCTCACAACATTTCCAAACTCATCTTGCTTGTTCTTGAAAATCCATTTAGTGCCTATAACATTGCGGCACTCCTTAGGCTTCTTTACTAGAGTCCACACTTTGTTGCGCTTGAAGTTGTTGAGTTCTTCATGCATAGCTTCCAACCAATCCGAATCTTCAAGGGCTTCAAATACTTTCTTGGGTTCCACTAAGGAGATATAAGCATGATGATGGCTAAAGTTCGCCAATTGCCTTCTTGTGGAAACCTTTGCCCTAACATCACCAAGAACCTTGTCATGAGTGTGTCCACGTAGCTCGAGGTTCCTATCTCTTCTTGCTAGACGACGGGCCTCGATCTCCTCCTTGGTCTTTCTAGGCCTTGGAGGTGTCACTTGATCAACTTGATCATTTGGGTCCCCGTCTTGACCTTGAACTTGAGCTTCCTCAATTGCTTGGGGTTGCTCAATCTCATGTGCTTGATCTTGAACAATGTTCGGAGAAGGGCAAGAGTTGATTGGTTCCTCATTGGAGGCATTGTGAGTGATAGGTTGATCTTGACCTTGATCTTGTCCTTGATCTTGCACATAAGAGGGAGAGTCTTGTTCTTGTTCTTGGGTTGGTGCATCATTTGCTTCACTAGGTAAGGTTTGTTGATGTTGAGAAGATGAGGGCTCCACCGTGGTAGAGCATAGTTCTTCCCGAGACGCCACACCGTGTCCCTCAATGGGGCGGAAAAATCCCACACCCATTCTTACTATGGCATCTTGAGGTATTTCATCACCTGCACAAACATCAACTTGCCCCACTTGGGAGCCATCATTTTCTTCGAACTTCACACTACAAGATTCAATGATAATCCTGGAGGACACATCAAAGATTCTATAAGTGTGAGATTCGGCACCGTAACCAACAAATATACCCTCCAAAGCTTTAGGAGCGAATTTAGATAAACGAACTCCTTTGATTTTGTAGAAACACTTACACCCGAACACCTTGAAGTATGAGATATTAGGCTTGTTCCCGGTGAGTATTTCATATGGAGTCTTGTTCAAGCCCTTGCGGAGATAGAGCCGGTTGGAGGAGTGACAAGCGGTGGAGATGGCTTCGGCCCAAAAGTTATAGCGGGATTTATACTCCGCCATCATAGACCTTGCCATATCCATAAGAGTCCGGTTCTTCCTCTCCGCAACACCATTTTGTTGAGGGGTGTAAGCAGCGGAATATTGATGACGAATCCCCTCATCACTAAGAAAATCATTGAGTGTGTAGTTCTTGAACTCGGAGCCGTTGTCACTTCTTATTGCCATAATGAGGAGGTTGTGTTGGCGTTGCACCTCGGTAGCAAAGTCAATGAATATTTGTTGAGTCTCATCTTTCGTCTTGAGAAAGTAGACCCAAGTGTATCTTGAGTAGTCATCGACAATCACCAAGCAATGTTTCTTCGCACCAAGACTTGCATGAGTAACGGGACCAAAGAGATCCACATGAAGGAGCTCCAAGATCCTCTTGGAAGAGATAATGGTCTTGCTTGGATGCGGAGAGTCATGCATTTTGCCTTCAACACAAGCCCTACAAACACGATCTTTGGCAAAAGACACATTTTCCATTAGTCCCACAATATGGTTCCCCTTGTGAAGACTTTGCAAAGTTCTCATGTTGACATGGGCTAGGCGGCGATGCCACAACCAACCCACGTCCGCCTTTCCGAATAGGCACATCGCACTTGACGTGGTGGCCCCGAAAAGTCCACCACATACAAGTTGTGTTCGCGATACCCAACGAATGCGACTTTTAGAGTCTTGCTCCACAAGAGGACCACAATATCATTATCAATAAAGACGGCGAAACCCATCTTGCCAAGGGCGGAAACGGAAAGCAAATTGTAACCAAGGGTTTTGACAAGCATGACATCCACAAGAGTAATGTTGTGTGCAACCACAACCTTGCCAAAACCCAATACCTCGGATGTAGAATTATCGCCAAAGGAGACGGTGATATCATTAATGTTAGGCCTCAACTCCTTGACGAGGTTCTTGCCGCCGGTCATATGACTTGTACATCCACTATCAAGTACCCATTTTGAACCTCCGGCGGCATAGTCCTACATGAGATCAATTCTTGGATTTAGGTACCCATTTTGCAATGGGTCCTCTTTTGTTAGCAACAAGGGTCTTTGGGACCCAAATAGACCAAGCAACATAACCATCATATGGGCCAACATATTTAGCATAAACATCACCATAATAATCTTTAAATAAAACATAGTGAGGGTTAGCAATTCCCGCATCATCATCATTCATGGTTTTGCCCTTGGAGGCTTCACCATTAGTGACGACTTTCTTCTTTTCTTGTGCGGGCTTGGCCTTTTGCTTGTTTGCCTTCTTTGCCTTGGCATTAAAACCAAGGCCCTCCTTCCCATTGTTTGATCTTTGCTTACTCAAAAGATCATCCAAAGAAAGTTTACTTTGGGGAGAGGAGGCCTTAGCAAGTTCATCCTTCAACCTAGCATTTTCCTCAACAATGTTTGCATGATCACATAGAGGAGTAGAGGAACTAGGCACATCATATGAAGCAAGCCTAATTTGAAGTTGCTCAAACGACTTGGATAGGAGAGTGTATTCACTCTTCAAAGCTTTGTGAGCTTTGTCTAGTTCATCTAGATCCTTCACAAGTTTCTCATGATCAACCCCAAATTGGGCCTTTTCCTTTGTAAACACTTTATTCTTAGCCCTAGCAAGATCTCTAGCTTTAGTGAGCTTGTTAATTTTATCTTGAGGCTCTTCAATATTTTCTAACCTCTCTTCAAGAGAAGATATGGTTTCTTGACATTCCTCAAGAGCATTTTTAAGAGCATGGATTTCGAGAGAGTCTTCTCTCTCTATTTGACCCTTTTTCTCAAGCATAGCACTTTGTTGAGCTAAACGAATCATGAGGTTTGAAACATGCTTTTTAGTGTTACCTTGTAGGTTGAGAATGAAATCATCAAAATCTAGCATTTCTTGTTTCACTTTTAGACTAGCATCATCAACCCCTAGTTCACTAGATATGTTAGGCATAGAGGGGTTAGGAGATGATACCTCGGAGGATTTAGCCATGAGGCAACTTTCTTCCTCCACAAGGATGACCTCATTGGGGGATTCACTTGGTGATGAAGAGTTAGTGGAGAGGGAGGCAAGAGCAACCAATCCATTGGAAGATGCATCTTCTTCATCATCAACATCATCATCTCCGGAGGTATACTCTTCTTGAGTTGATAGCACGATAGATGTGTCCAAGGAGGACCTTGCCATGAAGCAATGTGCATTCTTGATAGGAGGGTTCTCATTGGGAGATTCAAAGAGGGATGAAGAGGGTATGTTGGTGGTGGCAATGGCGGCCAATTCCTTTGAGCTTTCTTCATCTTCATCACCACTAGAACTTTCAACTTCATCGGAAGAGTATTCTTCCCTTGTTACTAGCACAACTCTTGAGGGCCTCTTGCCCTTCTTGGTCTTGTTGTTGTAGAACTTCTTGTTGGGGGCTTTTGAATACTTGCCCTTGGTGTCCTTGCTCTTGTCCTTGGGAATGAGCCTTCCATTATGAAGCTCTCTATTTTCATAGGGGCATTCGGCAATGAAGTGGCGCTTGTCATCACAATTGTAGCAAGATCTTGTCTTTGGACCAAAGCTAGTGAAACCACTTTTGTTGTTCCTCTTGATGTTGTCTTCCTTGGCCTTGGAGGGATCAACCCAAAAGGATTTTGCATGGAAGGCCATGTGATCATGGTAGTGGCATTGCAAATCTTCCGGATAGGACATACTCCAAGATGCCCTATAAGATTCTTGAGGAATCACTTCTTCACCGGAGTTGACCACCAAGGCAAGATTGGAACCTTTTGCCATTCCAAGAGCACGATTGCGAGAATCATGAGAGGTTTCTTCAAGCACCTTGAGAGCTTGCATCTCGTGCACGACTTGTTGAGAAGTAAGAGAGGAATAGCATTCCCTTCCCACAAGAGTCTTGACATCAATGGGAACAAATGGCATCATGCATTCAATGTACTTCTCCTTGATCCAAGAGTCATTGATGTGGGAGGCACCAATAAGCCGGAAGGCATCGGCAACCGAGACAAGTCTTCCATACATGAGTTCATGATCTTCATCCGGTAGCCTCATGAACCCTTCGGCTTTATTCTTAAGAGCATTATACTTGTTCCTTCTTGTGCTCTCACTTCCAATACAACTAGCGATCAAGCCGTCCCAAGCTTCCTTGGCGGTGGTGTAGTTCGGACTCGATGCAATTCCGGTGTCCCCACACTAGTTTGAATCATGTGTAGGGCGGTGCTGTTGAGTTGACTATCAATTGCTTCTCTTCTAGTCAACTTGTCGGGGTTGTATGGCTTGAAGCCCTCCAAGATGATTCTCCATAGTTCATTGGAGGCACTACAAACATGAGAGCGGAACTCAAATTTCCAAGTATCGAAATTATCAACGGAAAACTTAGGTGGGTCACCCCGAATGTTCAAATGAGGCATGGGAACCGGTATATCGGGTGATAGGAAAGGTGGAGGTACTCGATTGTAGCTCTCACTTTCACTAGTTCCCTTGGGAGATGCACTTGTAGCTTTGATAGTGTTTAAGTTGTCACCTTCTACGGGTTTGGTAGATGAGGGTAAGTCCGAAGCCTCTCCCTCATTTAACGCACCCGTGTCTTTTACCTCTAGACTAGGAGCCTTGGGAAGGACCGGAGCCAAAAGCTCGGCTATCATCTTTTTCATGCTTTCCATTTGGGCTTCCATGGAGGACTTCAACGAATTGAAGTCTTCCATGGAGACCGTCGTGGCGGCCCCTTCCGAGGGCTCCTCGTTCGGCATACTCTTAGGCGGTTAAGCCCGAAATAAGAGCCGAGGCTACGATACCAATTGAAAGGATCGTATGCCGCACCTAGAGGGGGGGGTGAATAGGTGCTAACCAATTTTTAGTTCTTTTTCAATTTAGGCTTGACACGAAAGGTAAATTCTCTAGATATGCAACTATGTGAATTTACCTATATGACAAGGATATCAACTAAGCAAGGTATAGCTACGCAATAGGAGATAGAGTGGGATAGAGGTAGCAGAGAGTGTAGCACGCGATGACACGGAGATGATTCCCGTAGTTCCCTTCCTTTGCAAGAAGGTACGTCTACGTTTGGAGGAGTGTGGTTGCTACGCAAGCCAAACCAACAGCCACGAAGGCTTCACTCGGATCTCCTGTGAGCAACGCCACGAAGGCCTAGCCCACTTCCACTAAGGGATTTCCTCGAGGCGGAAACCGGGCCTTTACAAAGTTCTTGGGGCACACATCCACAACCAAATTGGAGGCTCCCAAATCTGTAACAATACAACAATCAACAACAATACATCAACAACAAATCAACTAGGGAACCAAATAGGAACACTAGCATGAGATCCCTCAAACAAGAGAGGGGGAAATGAAGAACGCTTCGGTGAGGATGTAGATCGGTGTCTTCTCCTTCGAATCCCCAAAGATCAAGAGCTTTGGTTGGGGGAGGAAGGAGATCTTGCAAATCTTGACTTTCTTGAGGTGGCTCTAATGGAGGTGGCTTGACAGATTTCTTGTGTAATGATTGAGCAAGCAACCAAGGTAGAAGAAGGGGGGTATTTATACCCCCTCTCGAAATTGAGCCGTTGTTGCTTCCGGGGGGCCGGATAATCCGGTGTAAGTAGGGCCGGATAATCCGCCCCCCCGGATAATCCGGCCTACAGAACAAAAGTGTGACATTGTCCGGCCAATTATCCGGCCCATGTACTGATTCACATTTCCTCCAGTCCTTAGCCAAAATCGAGGGGGCCGGATATTTCCAAAATATCCGGCCCGGATAATCCGGCCCTGGTACAATACCGGGACATTATCCGGCCAAATGTCCGGCCCCCCTACTGAGCTGCTTTTCCTCGAAGACTTAGCCAAAATCGGGGGCCGGATATTTCAAGAATATCCGGCCCGGATTATCCGGCCTGGCCAAACTTTTCCTGTTATCTTTTGACAGACCGACCAAATCCAACACACGCAAATATGAAACTATGTAATCCCTGTACCACTTAATCAAACATTAGTGTATCACATATATTGACATCAAACACACAAAACAAAATGCAAGAGATGTTCTTTCACCTGGATCAACAATCTGATAGCGCCCCGTCGTCCAGAGCGGAGAAAACTATCGGAGCACTATGTGGTCAAGCAGCCTCATGGCATGGAGAGAGAGAGAGAGAGGGAGAGAGAGGGAGAGGGAGAGGGAGAGAGGGAGAGGGAGAGAGAGGGAGAGAGTGAGAGAGAGAGGGGGGGGGGAGAGAGAGAGAGAGAGAGAGGGAGAGGGAGAGGGACGCATTCCAAATTTCCAATACCACCCAATCCATGAGGAGGGGCTTCCCTCTCCTCTCATTATATACAAAGAAGAGTAGGAGGAGTCATACCACAGGGGAGGCACATTAGGGGGAGGTGGTCCCCCACCTAGAGGAGGTGCATCAAGGAGGAGAAGGAGGCGCCCCAAACCCTAGGGGCGACTTGGCCCCCAAAGGAGGTGGAGAGAGGCGCCTCGCTAAGGGCCTTCATGGCCCATTCAGCTGCCTCGCATGAGCTACCAATTGCCATCCCTAAACCCCTTCTAAAAGCATGTCATTAATGTGAGGGAACATAGATGGAAAACAAAAAAATTGACATACGGTGCAAACCCAAGATCGAACTATGAGCATGCAAATAACTTAGATCTAGATCCTTACCAACAAACACAACTGAGAGGAGATTTGGTGAAGACCGTTGATGTATATCCATGTAACTAGGTGTATCTCTCCTAGACGCGAGGATTTCGCCTTCTTGTTTGAGGACCTAATGGACGATCCTTCTACATGTAGCCACACGTCCGGTCAGCAATCAGAAAGGTCCGTCCATCCAAAATGGAGAACTTCAAGAGCACTATGTTAAGTGGCCTCATGGCGTGGAGATCTGATAGAGAGAGAGGAGATGCAGAAAAATAGCACCCAATTTGTGAGGCCCATCGGGAGGATGTGGCCTGGCTGGTGGGGATGAAGGAGCCAGGTGCGGGTCCTCGGTCCAGCCTGCATCACCCGTTTGTTGTAGGGTTGCAGCTCGTTGCACCGGGTGAATATGTGAGGTGGTTGTACCATTGTTGATAGCGAGGAGCGGTGGCGGCGAGACGGAAATGAGTCATTTTGTTAGTGAATGGATTGATAGCCCAAATTGTTGTACAAGACAACAAAATATATATACATGATACAGAAAATGTACGTGCAAATCACCTCTATAACGAACCAGCTACAAGAGACTCTAAGGAGCCCTCGTTGAAGTAAATAAAATTGAATCCCTCAGCAATATCATTTCGACCGGAATCATATTTCTTTGAGCTGATATTCCTCATCAGCTTTATATGGTCCTACGTGTGGATAGAGGCTATATAGTTTTCATCGCCTTCCTTCGCCTTCAGGACCCGACACCTGGAAGAAAATGATGTTACGCTGCAGCCAACTTTGTGAAAGCATACATTTCAGCTAATCAAGTGATGCACAGAAGGGACAACACTTGAGTTATAATGTTGATGTTTAAACAATTGAACATACCATCCAAATTACTGTACATAAGGAAGAGCGTGGCTGCCCAAAAATTTCACAAATACACGGACTCTATCTATTCAGCGGTGGAGTGCAAATGTTTGAACCACTTTATGACGAGTTTCTCTGTTCTCCCTTTCTAAGAACCTTGGAACACTTGAAATAATCGAGACCTAATCTAACAGTTAAAACCATGGTGCTAACGTTTTCCCTAGAAGCTAATAATTGAGATGGGCATACAGTCGAAACAGTAGTAAATTAAGCAAAGCCAACGCGCGCGAGGACCTCGGCTCTCCGGCAATTTGTCGGAACCGCACGCGATAAAAGCACATACGAACGCCTCCGCACCGAACCCCACACAAAATTAATCACACTTCTCTCGTCAAGGAGTCGTGGTAGACACGTTCATTGATGTGATGCCCTCGGCGGCGAGCTTGCGCCAGATGACCCGCAGCCCCATCATGCATCACGTGCACGCACATTCGGTTGTCCTTGTGTAGCCCCACCATGAGCGCTTCACCACCGTATGGGCTGAAACCAACGCCTCCGCCATCCTATGCCGGCGATCCCCTTGCGCGGATGGTAGAAAGACCAACGGCCGAAAGGGGCGACACGAGTCAGAACTCGGGGCGAGGAGGAGATGAGGGAGACGACTGGGTGGGGATTGAGGAGCATGGGCGGGGATTGCGGAGACAGATGCATGCGGGGATTGGGGAGAGGCGGCTAAAGTTTCCGGCCGAGGGATGCCTTTTGTACTACTGCGGAAAAAGGATGGCCTAGATTCGCTAGAGGCAAGATCTACGGCCAGACAAATCCGATATACGGGGATGCCCCATGCAGATGCACCAATTATATCTTTTGATGTCACCGGAACTATCCCAATGCCGGAACTCTTCCAATATTTTATATGTAACTAATTTGACTACTCCAAAGAATTTCTCTTTGGCTCCTCAGACAAATTGATAATCCTTAAGGATGTGATCCCGCAATATCTGTAATGTAGACATGACCCGGAACACCTTCCGTCAATAATCAATAGCGACATCATTGTTAAATCGCACCCAACGGCAAGAACACAATTGATGAAGATTGAGCCCAAACGGGCTAAGATATTTATGAAAAGCAAGTTTAATGCGGTGTTTGTGTCGTGTGTGGGCTAAAAATCTAAGTTGTAAGAAACCATATGGTGGATGGATGAGTTTTCCGTTTGGCAAGCAGGGCCTTAGATGGGATCTCACTTATGTCTTCTTCCAAGTCATTCTAATATATCTGGTTTTCTCAAAATTTGGTTGAAAATCTTTAAGTGACCTATTACTCACTTCGGTTTTTACACAAGGTCACTAGTTTGATTTTCATATATGAAGAAAATAAATTAAACAATTAAATAGCATGAACAATTGTGTCAGAAAAACAAATGTTCTGGAGATCCAAGTAATTACGTTTATAAAGGGGCTCACTTAACTATCATAACTAAGATCACATTTTTTCAAAATATAATTTCTAAGATCTCAAATGTGTGAAATGTGTAACATGCAACAACTCTTTTAGATATTTTTGTGTACTACCATAATAAAGAGGGCCCCATTTTAACATAGGATTGTCTGCAATAGTGTGATTAACACAATCTTAGGGAAAGTTATCACTATATAGCCATCATACACATAACCATACATAACCATCTATACACATAACAATAGAAGTATGTCATTAATGTGGGGGACCGTAGATGGAAAACAAAACAATTAACCTACGTACAAATCCAAGATCGAACTGTGAAGGTTAGATCCTTACCAGCAAACGCAACAGAGAGGAGAGTTGTCCCGCAACTAGGTGTATCTCTCCCAGAAGTGAGAGGATTTCACCTTCTTGTTTGAGGATCCAATGGACTATCCCTCAGGAGGTATCCACGTGTCAGGTCAACAATCTGACAAGGTCCCACCGTCAACAATGGAGAATTATTAGACCACTATGCGGTGGAGCGTCCTCATGGCGTGAAGATTTAATCCAGAGAGAGGGAGAGAGAAGGAGGCTTATTCCTACAACACCCAATATGCGAGGAGGGGCTGCCATCTCCTCTCTTTATATAGGAGGTGGAGGGAACTTGCCCCCACAGGCGATGCTCATCAGGAGGAGGTGTTTCCCGCACCTAGAGGAGGTGCATCAAGGTGAGATAGAGAGGCACCCCAAACCCTAGGGGCCTACTTGGTCCCCAAGGGAAGTGGAGAGAGGCGCCCAGTTAAGGGCCTTCATGGGGCTGCCCCGCATGAGCTAAGCTTACAGGCATCCCTAACTTCCCTACTAAAAACATTCATAGTGTTCCAGAACATTTCGGAGCCCTCCCACAAAATCATATATGCTTCCGGTTACTCTCTTAAACTATTTCACTATCACCAAAACTATCATGATGCCTTCAGGACTCTTCTGGCATTTTCTTTGAAACTATTTTGATTATTTTGGAACTATTCCAAAGATTTTCTCTTGCTTCTATGACATCTAATAGTCAAGAAATTGATAATCCTTAAGCATGTGACCCTGCAAGTTCGGTAATGTGTAGACAAGACGTGAAACACCTTCCGGCAATTATCAATAGCGGCATCATCGTCGAAATCGTGCCAAACGGCAAGAACACAACCGACCCAGATCGACCCCAAATGGGCCAAGATCTTTATGAGAAGCAATTTTATTGCGGGTGTTTGTGTCATGTGTGGGTGAAAACTCTAAACCATCAGAAACCATGTGGTAGCTTGATGGTTTTGCCGTTTGGCAAGCATGTGCATTAGATGGGATCTCGCTTATGTTTTGTTCCAAATCATTTCAAGATATCTAGTTTTCTCAAAATTTAATGAAAATCTTTAAATTACCTGGAACTCTCTCCGACTTTTACACAAGGTCACTATTTTAATTTTTAGATAACAAGAAATAAATTCAATTATTAAATAGAATGAACAATTGTGTCAAAAACCTCCCGTGTTTTAGAAATCCAAGTAAATACGTTTATACAGGGGCTCACTTAACTATCTTAACTAAGATCACACTTTTACGAACTCAAAACGTAATTACTGAGAGCTCAAATGTATGAAATGCGGAAGGTGCAATAACTTTTTTTTGAATATTTTTTATGTATTTACCATTATTAAGAGGGCCCCATTTTATCACAGGATTTTCAAATATAGTGTGATTAACACAATCTTTTCAATATTTAGCCATCATACACATAGCCATACATAACCATCTATCGAGGTCGTCTCCCCGCCAGAGTCGGTGAAGCTTGATAGTATCGTCGCATGAATTCACATACGTAAGATCCCGGTAATCTTCAGGACCATACATATGACAATATAAGTATGTCATTAATGTTTAGGAACATATATGGAAAACAAAAAATTGACCTACGCCCAAACCCTAAGATCAAACTACGATGACACAAATAGATAAGTTCTAGATCCTTACCAACAAACACACCAGAGTGGAGAGTTGGTGAAAACCGTCGATGTAGATCCTCGCGACTAGGTGTATGTCTCCCAAATGCGAGGATTTTGCCTTCCCTTCTTAGGATCCAATGAAGGATCCTGGCATGGGAGTACCACGACAATACCCATGGTTATGGACATGTGTGCTGGTGGACTCGTCGGCGTACAGACTAACAACACACATGACATGATTTTTTTTATCTAACGCTACCCGGTGATATGAAGAGTCTGCATGACCTCATTCTTAAGAACAAAGGCGTCTTCTTTGTATGGAATCTTCAACATACCCGTTTTTGTCGTTAAGGTTCCTAAGGGCTTGAACTTTGTTGATAAACACCCTGCGAACGTGTTTTTCCTGAGATTTGAAGACATATTCTCCATGTTTCAAATGAATAGACTTCACTGAAACTTTGTCCGCCTATTTACGCTTGTTGTTACCTACCAGGTCAGAAAAGAGCAAGAGTTATCCCCGACCATGGCGATAGTGCGGACCCTACTACCTGTATGAGAGCTACTTGGTCACCTATGAGAACAAACTCAATGAGATGTATTACATCAAAAATCTCTTCTTGGTGAATAAAGGCAAATAAATGTTTGTCCTTCCTTATTTTCCCGAGTAGGTCACTTGCTAGCGCCACAAGATACTTTTGTATATATTTCTTTCACTATGTTTGAGTTGACGATATAATGGTCTGTTTGAATTGTGTCGCACATAAACCAATATTGCATCCTCATTGTTTTGCACCTTCAACACTCGCACGCCGTGTATTTTGACTTGAGAAGTGCGAAACAGAAAAACTACACCAAACATCAAGAACGTTTTGGATGATGATCTCAACCGCCTACTACTTGAAGGGTAACGACTTGAAAAGAGAAGTAGTCATCAATGGCAGGCGTGTATCCAGCCTCAAAATGGAGTTCCCTTGCGTGAAGCAACCAACAGATAACACGAGGGAGACATTCTACGCAATCTATCACATGCGTGAGTTTGTACGGGATCATCGGCTACTTGTGGAGCCATCTAGACAAAAATCCTCCAGAGATATTGCAAGTAAATTGTTAGACAAAAATCCCAAGGATTCCATTCATAGATGAACTTAGGTTTGAAAACAACCCTAAGGCATCAAATGTTCAAAAATAGTATGCAATCCATTTGAACTAGAGAAGCCCAATTTTTTTCTAGGGGGGGTTTGACCCTATAGATGAGATGCACATGAGCCTTATTGCCCCTATTTGTACCTGACTGCTTGCGAAATATTATGAAAATTAAGGGATTTCCAGATCAAGTAATACTATTTGCTTTACAAAAAAGAACCATAGCTGTAAATTGAAAGACAAAATGCAGGAGCAAGGAAACAAGTCCTTGACTTTTCCAATTGAATACCCAACTTGCTGTAGAGACGATGGAGGCGCATAAACATGAGTTGAAACAAGCATTACCCGAGTAAGCTAGCTCTTGATTGGGACTTGTTGTAGAGAGTCACTATGACTGGAACTAGCTAGATCTTGATTGCAACATTACATGACTAAGCTAAGAATTACTACTAGCACAGAACATGTGACTTGTGAGCATGGATGTGAAGACGCAATCCACAATGTTTTCCTTCCAAATTAACCACATAATCGAATTACACGCACTTGCTGATGCATGTCTGTCCTCGCAGACTAAACACGATAAATCATTCGGACACTTAACACGATACATAATTAAGCAAGCATGACTCCTAATTAACACGAGTGGTAGCTAGATCCACCGGCTTCAACACAACACATCGATCATGCACGCACGAGCTCAGTTCTTGGTCACCGCCACCCACCCGAAGAACCCGTGCACGAGCGCGAAGAGACCCATGACCAGCACTCCCAGGGGCGAGCCCGCGCCGTACCCGGCGTGGTCGTCGTGGCAGCCGGTGCGGTAGAGGAGCCCGTCCTCGAAGGCGACGACGGCGAGGACGGACGCGGCGAAGGAGGAGGCCACGGCGGCGAGGAGCTTCGCGCGCAGCCAGAACCTCGTCCACCGGGAGGGGATGGCGTCGAGTCCCTCGTGGTCGGCGTCGAACACCTTAGCGCATGCGAACTCGGCGGCCCGGGCGGCGGCGGCCTCGGCGGTGCGGAGGCCTGTCCAGACCATGAGGAGGAGCAGGCCGGCGGAGAAGGCGATGAGGACGAGGGAGGAGCGGGCGAGGACGAAGCGGCGGTAGAGGTCCCAGCCGCAGTTGTTGTCGGCGGGGCTCACCGGGACCGCGCTGAAGGTGCTGCCCAGGAGGAAGACCATGAACACCACCTTGGCCTGCGTCGTTGCAACGATTTTGAACATGGCCATGGTGCTCGCTGCTCTCACGGTCTCACCAGCTCTGGCTACTTGCTACGAAGAGGGAGGGATTGATGGGGAAGAAGCTGGGAGGGGCTGGCTAAAAGAGAAGGAGGGAGGCTGAATATTTGAAATTTGAACTCGATCCGACGTATCTCTCTGCTCCATGTACTGTAAAGCTTGCTAGCTTTTCTGTCTGCAACCCAACCAGGACACGGTCAATTGACCCCTTTTCTGTGCCAACTGATCCCAGCGCGCGCAGTGTCAGTTTGGACAACGGCAAACTTGCAGACTTGCAGCAGAGGAAAACAATGCAGGGGAGAAAAATATACTTTGTGTATAGATATTTTCCACCTTTTACTTTACTATATCAGTTCTAAAATCCTACTATTTAACTGGCGTATACTTTATCTTTTTTACGGAAGTAAGCTAAGCTATCCTTGTATTCAATTTGAAAGATCATTTAAGCATCATGTTGATAATGTAAGTAAATCATGATTCTTATTTGGGCCACAACAAATGTGTTTATGTAACTATACAGTCGATTAATATCAAGACTGAAAAAATAATACTAGTTAATGTCATATGATTAAAAGTCACATAAGAATTTATGGGTAATGCCTTAATTTCATAAACTTATGTTAACTATGCACAAATGACAAACATGGTCATTAATATGGTGGTTTTGTAAATGACACAATCAACCACACGTTATATTTTATTTAGCACACATAACATGCATTAAAATGGCTACAAAACCATATTTTTCCTTTCACATAACATGAATACGCATAAAACTGGAGGCTTAATTATTAAACACTTTTGGCATAACAATACCTTTTCCAACTTCAACCTCCTGAAAACAATTCATGTATCGCTGAATTGATAGTTACCATAAAACCCTTTAATATGTACTACAAGAAAAGTTCCAAAGTATGGTGCCAGAGAATGATCATCAAAATATATAAATTCAAAACAGATAGAAACAATTGAGGTTATCTGCACTAACATATAAACATATCGTGCTAGTTAGTGCTCCATCTTTTTTTAAATAATAGTTGAATACAATTATATATAATTGGTGATTTTCAAAACAATGATAAATCAGGACATGTCTTGTTCTCTAAAATGATACATACATCCATATTATCTATAACAAAATCAATGTCAAGCATTGAAATCTTACTACACGGGAAAAAACGGCTCCATTCACATAGAACGTGACTAAGCTCACGGAGAATATTAATTACTTCCAGTCATTGTCGCACCAACTTCTTATTGATGATGCACCCCTAAAAAGTCTAGGAGCCATCCACCACCAGATACTCCATTTGGATACCACACTCGCTTGGTCCCAGATCGGGTCTACGGGGTGAACCACGCATGTGCTGCTTGTAGAACCCCGGGCTCCACCATGCTATTGGTGTAGGCTAGGCTAGCGCATGCTAGATCCCAACTAATCACCACACACATCGTCTAATCAGACATGGTGTCTAGCCCCTTGCCCGCGTGATGCAGATCATCCCGACCATGGATAACGCATGCTAGATCCCATCATATCCCCACACACATCGCCTAATCAATCATGGTGTGTAGGTCCTTGCTAACGAGTCGCGGATTTACCCTATCCTGGCTGACCCAGGCTAGATCTAACAGACCCTCGCACACATCGAGTAATCAGCCAGTGTGCGTAGACTCTTGCCCAAGCCAAGCCAACGTAGGGAAGATCTCATCACATCCGCGCATACATCACCAAATTGGGCAGGGCGCATAGCCCTTTTCCCACGGGTTGAGAATGGTAGCCAGCCTTCCAAGCGTTGATCAACTATCAAACTTTGTGGAAATCCCCGCCGCCCACATCATCGGATGGCGCGTGGACAACAGCCTCTAGAGTCGGCAAGAAAAAAAGGAGTGGAGAGGTGGCGGAGATCTAGTGTTGTTGCTCCCTGCATCGTCAGGAGGATGGCGACATGAGGGAAGTTTTTAGGAATGTTTACTCTAGACTAGGTGACACTGTGTTTTATAGAGAAATAAATTAATATAGACATTTAATGTTGCATGTAATTGAATAATTGACGCTTAAGGTGATGTAGTTGTGTTACACACTCGGGAACCTCCATAGAGCAATGCAACCATACGTAGTATTGGGAAAGAATATCCGTACCTAGAGCTTTCAGAAATTTTATGTATGTGTATTAAGGAGTTGTAATTTGTACTAGATCCCTTTTGAGTGCCCCTTGCTACATGGCTGTTAGGCAGAACGTTTGATGAGGTAAATTGGTTGATGACACGAGCTGTAGAGAGAGAAAGATTAAGCATAATTATACTTGTGCTGGCAAGGCAAGTAGTCATATATAAATTTGAAGAAGCCAACAAGAGATAACTAAAATGTTGCTTGCCCATTTGTGTGGGCCAGTGTGCTAGTCTATCTATCTATTATATACTAAAAGCAAAATACGGATATTTAATAGAGCCACCACGTTAAGCCACACCATCTAAATTATTTTAACAGTTAGATCTAAAAGTAGTGGCTATGGTTTAATAAAAGATTATTAGTTACGTAGCGGTTGTAGTTCGGTTGACACGTTTATATATATAGGAAACGTGTGACACCCAACGTAATAAAAACGGATCAGAATTTATAAGAAAGGCGCGACTTAGATTTTATGAGAAAGGGAGACACGGACCATGACCAGACGTACACATCCATATGGCATAGAATAAGGTAAATATATTATACTAAGTAGTACAGCTTGTGCAACAAAAAACAACGAGGTGGAACAGACCTACTTGACGAGATATGGCATAGAATATTGGTGGATTAACCGTGCTAAGATTTTTTTTGCCATTGTATTAATTAGAGATTAGTAGTGTCATAGAGAGAGTCCATGTTAAATAAGAAAACAAATAAAAAGAGTCCACACGATTGAATAAGAAAACGGGAATAAAAAGTATCCCGGTAGCTTTTTTAAGTCGTGCCTCATCTCCACCAGATGATTTTAACATGAACAGAAAGAGTGCACGCTTGACATAAAAAATACATCAGTCTAGAACAGTTGGAGAGTGAGTATATCATTATATACTCATGCATCCCAAATTATTTGTCGCAGATTTAGGACAACTTTAAACTAGATGTGCGGCAACTAATATGGTCCGGAGAGAATATTAATTTTGGTGGAAAATAGAATTTTAATATATTTACCACACATGTGATGTATTTGTCATGACCAAAGAACTTCATTATTTCCTACCTCAAAATCAAAACGTGAAAATTCACAAATCATAAAATTAATTCTCGGTCATAAAGTATATCTATTTCTATAAATATTCACAAATTATGAAATTAATGATCGGTCATAAAGTATATCTATTACTGAATAATTTACAATGTAAACAAATCATTTGAATTTTCGTAATTTCATACAATGGTATACTCCCACTGACCCATATTATTTGTCGTACATTTAGTATAAACTTTTATTAAATTTACGACAAGTAATATGAATTGGAGAGAACACTTTTTTGTGGAAAAAATGAAATTTTAATATATTTAACACAGATGTGATATATTTGTCGGGGCGAAAAATATTTCCTACCCCAAAATCAAAATGTGAATATCCACAAACTCTATAATTAATGCTCGGTCACTTTCGGAAAACTGAAGATGTCGCCCTCGCATTTCTGCTTTCACGACGGGCCACCATCTTACATACATTCACCTGATATGTTGTGACCGCACACACGATGTTGTTGTTCGAGCATATTAGCAACCGCTCCAATCGAGTCGTCACCTATCATACTTGAAGACGGAGCCTCCGAGCATACACCCGTGACATCATATGATCTGTTCGATGGCTCCAACAACGGAGATCCCTAAGAAGACAATGTAGTTGTCGATCGGGCTAAGCCCAGGGGGTATAGTGCCGATGGGCCTGCGCCAGAGCCAGATTCATGGATGGTGGTCAATTTATAGTTAAACTTACAAGTAGTGGTTTGATTATCTACTAAATCTATATGCTGCATTATGCAATATGACAATATGAATACTAATAGACAATGTTGAGTGTTTAACGATAAAATAATAAGATACTACCAAAAATATATTTTATAATGACTATTTGTTATTGCTTAGAATCACAATCATGCACAAAGTTTTCAAAGGTACACATTTTGGAATATATATCCATATCTAAAACATCGAGTATTTTTCAATTATAAAGGAGGTAAAGCAAATGGAAAGAGTTTGAATAAGTGCAAAAATAAATACTTCATATTATTCAGATACCGAGGTAATACCCTCGCATTTGCGAGGGCCTCTGTGCTAGTTGAATAGAAAGAAATATGCTCAAGAGACCTGAACTGCTCGGCTATTTAAGGAAAACTAGGCGAAAAGCTAAACAACAACAATGCCACACCTAGAGCACCATACGACATACAATACACCATCAAGGCACACCACTTAACACACATAGAAAAGCATGCTCGTTCCGCTCCCAAGGTGCACACTGAAAACGATCACATTGATATGGTTTATCATGAGCATTTTTGCCAACCTTGACGACGTCAGAGAGGAACGCCATGCCTGGAAGAAGAGTACATGTGCCCTATCTGAACATGTGATCCAATACCAACGGGCTCATATGATGGCCCTCGCAATGAGAGAGTGCTGCTGCATGTTACCATCACCGCACACCTCCATTATCTTATGTTAACCATCTACGAATGACAAACATGGCATTATGGTAGTTTAGTAAATGACATAATCAGCCACAATTTATATTTTAGTTAGCACCCATAACTTTTAAATGTCTACAAAACCATATTATTCCTATCAAATATCATGAATACACATAAAACTAGAGGCTCAATTATTAAACACTTTTGAATAATAAAAATGTAGTCCT
This sequence comes from Lolium rigidum, assembly GCF_022539505.1. NCBI lineage: Eukaryota > Viridiplantae > Streptophyta > Magnoliopsida > Poales > Poaceae > Lolium > Lolium rigidum. The sequence goes on along the minus strand of NC_061508.1, from coordinate 313,346,017 downwards.
TGCATTTGTGAGGGCCGGCGTGCTAGTTATCTATAACAAAATAAATGTCAAGCACTGAAATCTTACTACAAAGAAAAAACATCACCATTTACATAGAACGTGCCTTAATTATAGAGAATACCACTTCCGGTTGTTGTCGCACCACCTTATTCTTGATGATGCACCGCGAGAACATATACTAGCCCTCCGCCACGAGATACTGCATTTGGACACCACACTCGCTTGCTCCAACATTGGGCCCGCGGGGTGAGCCACGTAGGTATTACTTGTAGCAGCCCAGGCTAGGCCAGATCAGCCCGGCCTAGGCCAGTGCATGCTAGATCCCATCGGATCCCCAGACACATCACTTAATTAGGCAGGGTATGCATGCCCTTGCCTGTGGGACACACATCATCTCGGCTATGGACAACTCATGCTAGATCTCATCAGATTCCCGCACACATTGCCTAATAAGATAGGATGTGTAGGCCCTTGCCTAAGACTTGTAGATCAGCGTGCCCCTAGCCGACATATGCTAGATCCAATAGATCCTCCCACACATCGAGTTATCAGGCAGCGTGTGTAGCCCCTTGCCCACGAGTCGCAAATCAGCCTAGCCCAAGCCAATACAGGCAAGATCCCATCATATCTGCGCACACATCACGAAATAGGGCAGGGTGCGTAGCCCCTTTCCCATGAGTTGAAAATGGTCGCAGCCCCTCCAAACATTGATCTCTTATCAAAATTTGTGGAAATTCCCGCCTCCCCCATCATCAGCAGGCGCGTGTACAACAACCTTCGGACTAGGCGAGGAACATTATGAGTGGATGAAGGAGGTGGTGGAGATCTAGTGTTGTTGTCCTGCGCCGCTAGGAGGAGAGCGATGCAAGGGGCATTTTTAAGAGTGGTTTCTCTTGATCGACTTGGTAACACTATGTTTTATAGAGAGAGATATTAATATAGACATTTAGTGATGCATGTAATTAATAAATTGGTTCTTTAGGTGATGTTTACGTGTTACACTTAACACTGGGAACCTAGGATAGTAATATATGTAATTGGTGTTTTTTTCAAAACAAGGATAAACCATGACATGTATTGTGCTCTAAAATGTCGAGCATCTATAACAAAATCAATGTCAAGCACCTATAACAAATTCCAATAATCCTAGACTTACGGACAGTCTAGGTTACGGGAATCCTACGGGATGAGCTGGAGTGAGCTGATTGGTGGAGTTTTTGTTCCTTGCGTAAATATCGGACCATGTTCACCTGCCTGCAGTGTTACAGTGTGAGTCCGTAAGTATTTTTTGTAGAAACTGTCCGTAGACCTAGCATTACTCAACAAATTCAATGTCAAGCACCTATAACAAATTCAATGTCAAGCATTGAAATCTTACCACGTGGAAAAAAACATGGACATTCACATAGAATGTGCCTTAATTATGGAGAATACCACTTCAGTCGTTGTCGCGCCACGTTCGTCTTGATGATGGACCACAATAACGTCTAGGAGCCCTCTTCCACCAGATACTCCATTTGGACACCACACTCGCTTGGTCGCAGATCGGGCAGCATGGTGAGCCATGCATGTGCTACTTGTACCACCCCGGGCACCACCACGTTATTGTGTTGTAGGCTAAGACAGATCAACCCGGCCTAGTCCACCGCAGGGTAGATCCCATCGGATCCTAGCACAGATCGCCTAATCAGGCAGGGTGCGTAGCCGCTTGCTCGCGGGACGCAGATCATCCTGACCACCGACAACGCATGCCAGGTCCCATCATATCCCTGCACACATCACCTAATCAATCAGGGCATGTAGGCCCTTGCCAACGAGTCGTAGATCCGCCCTGTCATAGTTGACCCTGGCTAGATCCAGCAGATCCTCGCACACATCGAATAATCAGGCAGCTTGCGCTGCCCCTTGCCCACAAGTCATAGATCTTTCTATCCCAAGCCCACGAAGGCAAGATCCAATCACACCCACGCACACATCACCAAATCAGGCATGGCGCGTAGCCCCTTTCCCTTGAGTTGAAAATGGTCACCACCCCTCCAAGCGTTGATCGGCTATCGGACTTTGTGGGAATCCTTGCCGCCCCATCATCAGCAGGCGCGTGGATAACAACCTCCGGAGCAGGCAAGGAAAAATAGGAGGGGGTGAGGGAGGCGGCGGAGATCTTGTGTTGTTTCCACCTACGCCGCCATGAGGAGCGATACACGGGGGGAGTTTTTAGGAGTGTATTCTCCAGACTAGGTAACACTATGTTTGATAGAGAATGAAATTAATATAGACATTTAGTGCTGCATCGAATTAATCAATTGGTGCTTAAGGTGATGTAGATGTATTACACACTTGGGAACCTCCATAAAGCAATTGAATCATACGTACTAGGATGCAACAACCTCATAGTGGTGCCATTTATGTATGTGTTTTAAAGATAACTAATCTGTACTAGATCTCTTTTGTGTGCCCCTCGGTGTATGGCTGTTAAGCAGAACGTTTGATGGCACACCGAGAGGCGTAGAGAGAGAAAGAGTGAGCCTTAATACACTTGCGCAGGAAAGGCAAATAGTCTTGTATAATTTTGAAAAGACAAACAAGTGATAACTAAAATGTTGCCTACACATTTACGCCGGCCACTGTGCTAGTTGATTAGAAAGTAAGATGGTCAAGATACCTGGACTGCTCAGTTATTTAAGAAAAACAGGGCAAAACCCCGAACAACATCAAAGCCACACCTAGAGCACTAAATGATATACAAGACACCGTTAAGGCAATCCACTCAACACACATAGTAGGGCGCCTGAGCGTCGTTCCGCTCCCAAGGTGCACACTGAAAACCACCGCATCGACCTGATCTATCATGATCATTTTTTTCAACCTCGACGACGCGGAAGAGGAACACCATGCTTGGTAGAAGAGGACATGGTGCCCCTCTGAACACTCGAGCCAAGACCAACGAGCTCATTTGACGCCCCTCACAATTATAGAGTGCTCCTGCATGCCACCATCACCGCACACCTCCACGAACAAAGGGGCCATGTGGCCAAAAATATCTCCAATAATAATGCCCTCAAGAGGGAACACGACAGGAAATAGCGCCGCCATCGTTCGATCTAATAGAGAAAATATAGGGTTTCCCTCGGATCATGTTAAGAAATGAGGTAGGAGCTGCAAATCGATGCCCCCAATAAGGTAACGGCGCCCTTAGGTGCCGTCAACGAACTCTGGCCACAACTGGAGTATGACTTTCGTCAGGAGCCTCACATACCCAAACCCATAATTCAGCCAGCCCACCCTGCCCTCCGCCACGATCGCCTACTGCCACCATCTCGGCAAGCCCGTCACACCAACATCCCTAATTTCTCCTCCCCATATTGGGCCAAAGGATGCACCACCCTCACAATGGGTGCCATCCATTTCCCGCAGCTCATAAGGATGCAACACCCTCATAGTGGTGCCATTTATCTCCCACAGCTAGGATATCCAGCCGACGCTCAAGAGGCAGAGGTGCAACGAACATGGCAGCACCATGATGCCTGCAAGGTGCAAACTGCATAGCCCAAAAATGGATCTACAAGAGGTCATCAGATCTCCCCCACCCCATCCCTTGGCTTAGATGTGGTGCCACATGTGCACCACCGTCGTAATCATGCTCAACGGAGAGAGCACAACAGACCTATATCGAGCCCAAATGGGCTAAGATATTTTTGAAAAACAAATTTATCATTGTGTGTCGGCTTGGCTTAGCTCTAAGAAACCTTATGGTGGCTGCATATGTTTTTCGTTTGGCTATTAGGGGCTTAGATGGGATCTCTTATGTCTTCTTACAAGTCATTGAAGATATCTAGTTTACTTACATTTTGAGTGAAAATCTTTAAATTACCTAGAACTCTCTCTCTCTGGTTTTTACACAAGGCCACTATTTTAATTTTTGGACACAGAGAAAATAAATCCAACTACTCCATGTAATTACATTTGTAGGGGGGACCACTTAGCTATATTAAATAAGATCCCACTTTTATTAGAAACATAATTACTAAGATCTCAAATCTGTGAAATGTGTAAGGTGCAATAACCCATTTTTCTATTTTTTGTGTACTTATCATAATTAAGAGGACCCTGTTTTAACACATGAATTTCCGCAATAGTGTGACTAACACAATATTATCACTATATAGCCATCATACACATAACAATAGAAGTATGTGATTAATATTGGGGAACGTAGTGCTAATCCAAGATCGAACTATGAAGATGCAAATTGATTAGATCTAGATCCTTACCAAAAAACACACCGGAGAGGAGAGTTGGTGAAGAACATTTATGTAGATACACGCAGCTAGGTGTTTCTCTCCCAGGTGCCAGGGCTTTGCCTTCTTGTTTGATGAACAAATTGATGATCCCTCTGCATGTATCCACACGTCTGGATCAGAAATCCAAGAGGGCCTCGTCGTCTAGAGCAGAGAACTATCAGAGCACTATGTGGTGGAGTAGCCTCATGCCATGGAGATCTATTTGCGAGGGATGGAGGAGTACCCCTACAACACCTAATGTGTGAGGAGGGGTTGAGCCCATAGTAAGTCGAGAGAGGCTCCCCACTAGGGGTCTTCATGGCCCATTCGGCTGGCCTACACATGGGCCGAGCCATCCGGCAGCCCTTGGTCTAGAAATATTCATGGTTTTGGAGCCCTCCCAAAAATTCTTAGATGCTTCCAGAACTCTTACGGTTACTTTCCGAAACAATTTCAATGTCATTGAAACTCTTCCAATGCGGTAATAATGTAATATGAAGATTGGTAATCCTTAAACCACATGAGTATTCTCTCTGAAACTATTTTGATTATTCCAGAACTATTCCGAATAATTTCTCTCTTGCTTCTAACACATATAGTACTTAACATATCGATAATCCTTAAACATGTGATCCCGCAGGTTCAGTGATGTGTAGACACGACCTGGAACACCTTCCGGTCATAATCAGTAGTGCGTGATCTTGGCGTCCATGTTGATTCATACACGAATATATCGGGCGAACCTTTTTTCTACCATGTACGTGCAGATCCTCACACAAGGTATATATGACATACCATCTATAAGCATCGGACGCAGATCCATGAGCACCCAATAGAAAAATCTACAAAAATAAACAATAAAATGGGAGGGGGTAATGGTGCCGCCTTGCACTAAGTGAAGTGAAATTGGAGTTGGTAGGAGGTTGTTGCATGTGTTGGAGCGGAGCTCGCCCGAGTCACCAAAGAGAACACTACTGCAGAATAGGCTATCAGTGACAGGCGCAAAAGGCCCATTAGTGACAGGCATAGCGCCTGTCACAAATGACTAGTCACTGGTATGAGGTTACTAGTGACAGGCAAGTGCCCGTCACTAGTATGTGTATATTAGTGACAGTCAAAAGGAGATGCATGTCACTGGTTGCGATCAAAGGCAACAGCCCAATGATGTTTTGTAATGACAGGCACATTATCCTAGCCGTCACCGGTTTGAATTTCAGTAATAAGAGAATATTCTAGATAGCACAATAAGATTCTATAAAATAATAAAATGCACTTCCACAAGTATTTGACATATCACAATAAAATGTTGTACTAATGATACATTCGCATCACCAAATATGACATAATATTTGCACAGCTAACACTTGATCAGTTATGTTGCAAGCACTTTGAACTACAAAACTGCTAGTTCCTTTCACTATTCTACATTTCCATCATCTTGTTGACGTGTAGATTCTTTCATTATGTCTTCCTTGTATGGACCTGAATGGCGCAGGACACTGGTAATGTGCTTAACCTGATACAAACAAGGAAATGAGTATATATTTGTGAGCAATGGCACCACGTACATAAGCATCTGTTGAATAATAAAGAGCCTACTGTTTGGATTCAGCATGCTTTCGTGGGACCAGAACGACCATACAATTAACAATAACAGTTCATGAATTTCAGTTCAAAATCAAATGACCAAGGAGAACATCAACGACACTTGTTGTGGCCAAACAGATGTTCGAGCCAGCACATGATCGAACATTCGAGCCAGCACATGATCGAACATGGCAGGGTTGATTACTTTTGCAGAGGTAATTGCAACCTTGACAATCACATCAAAATGAGAGATGAGCTCAATAAATGCACTGGAAGTGGGGTAGGTAACCTAAAATAAAAGTAGTATTCACAGCAAAATTCGATGAAACAAGCACATACGAACATGAAACTGATTCATTTAGGTAGTAGTACCTTGGGTATACCCTGGTGTAGTGGCGTCTGAGGTTGTACAATCTGAATAAAACGAAATCCTGCGAGGATAGCCTGCAAAGTAGCATATGCATCATATATTTCTTGTATTCTTCAAACCGTGAGGAAGCAATGTATTGCTTGGATAGGCTTCGTTCTTTAACCGTGTGCCAGTCTCAGTCAATGGAGCTGCAATAGTTTGTGCATCAAAACATGATAGGTATACCTGAAGCAACGACAGATTCAGTCTTCTTTATATTGTTGACAGATCCAGGTGACTGAACTACAGTTTCAGTCATCTTTACATTGTTGGATGCCCAGCTGAAGGAACTATAGCGTGGGTCTTGTCACATTGTAGAGCAGCACAGGTTAAAGAAATGTCGCTTCGGTCTTTTTTACATTGTAGGCAGGACCAGCTGAAAGAACCATGGCTTCAGTCTCCTTTCCATACGTAACAGGCCTAGCTGAAGGAACCGTAGCTTCAGACTTTAATTCTTGAGGAAACGACCCAACCCTCTCGCCACAACCTGCAAGCAAAGAAGCTCGCCTCAGCCAAACAGCACATTGCAACACAAGAAAGAAGACATGACGCAATAACTAACTAAGAAAGCAGGAATAGAATCAAAAAATTGACATCAAGAAGAAACCTGAAGCAGGAAGAACCAGTCACTTACCGCCGCAGCGACACAGAACCTAGCCCTACCGCTGGGAACGGAGAGTAGCTGAAGACCCCGACGAAAACCTGAGGAACACCCATTGCGGAGAAAGATCTCGCCTCCCGGAAAAAAGGCACTTGGAGATCCAAATCAATCCCTGGCAAACCAAACCATGGAGAAACTCAGGGGAGGTGCCGCACCGCCCAGATAATTTCGACCGCACGGAACCGTGGACGATGACAGGCGCGTGGGAATACGAACCTAGGACGCGTCGGCGGCAGGAGGCCTAGCGGCATCGACGGCCGGAGGCCGGGGACGCGTCGGTGGCAGGAGGCCGGGCGGTGCAGGGGAGGAAGCAGCGCAGCTTCGGGCAGCAGCGTCCTCAGGTGGCGGCGGCCTCGCGTCGGGGGAAGACGTCGTCGTGGCGGCGTTGGAGGGGCTTGTGACGTTGGAGGGGCGGCGGCGGTTGGGGACTTGGAAATCTGGGACGGGGACGTATACGCGGAGCAGAACGGCGGCGGTTGGGGACGGGAAGCAGTCAAGCAGGGACGCGCATGGTCTAGGGCGTCGCTCGCGTCGGAGCCTGCCGGCGTTGGAGAGGTGGCGGCGGTTGGTTGGGGACTTTGGGAGTCGAGGAAGGGGAGCAGGGCGGCGGAGGTTGGGGATCGGGAAATTTTGACACAAGAGACCACCTGCCCCAATTCATTGACAAAAAGGACCACCTGTGAGGCAAATTGACAAAAAAGACCACCTTGTGTGTGGCGGCAGCGCCCCCAGGCGACACGTGGAGGGTGCCGCCGGACCGGGTGGCGGCGGGGGCCCGCCGTCGAAGTGTGTGGCGGCACGTTAACCGCTGCTGCTCGCCGTCAGGCCGCCGTCCGTCGAGGTGGGCCATGCCGCCATAGCATGGGGCGGCAGGGTGACGTGGAGGATGCCTCCACACCCGGTGGAGGCAGGTCCCGCCATGATTCGGCCGGCCGACATGTCCTGCTGACACTGACTAAAGAGCTGCTGACACTGACTAAAGAGCTGACTGCACTGATTTAAAGGTCTGCTGAAACTGTCAGAGTTTCCCGCTCGATACAGGAAATTAACCACCGAAAGCGGCCTATATGCGTAGGAATTCTGTGTTGATACAGCAATTAGAGCACCGACAGCCGATACCAATAATTCTGCACTAATTTTTTGGTACTGTTCACACTAATTGAAGGCTATATAAGTCGGCTTCCCCGCATAGAAATCGAAGCAGCAGGATCGAGTTTGCCTTCTCCGCGTCTCGTTTCGTGCGCAAAATATTGGAGTGAGTATGAGTGTGCCTTGCTCGGACCAGGATTTTAGGCCGATGAAGGGGAAGAATGCAAGCTTGCCACCGGGGGTGAGAGCGAGAGAGGTGTTGGTGCGGCCGCCTTGCAAAGGTGAAGGAGGTGGTTGATTTTTCAGATAAGTTCGGCATGAAATATTTCATGTGCGCGAGCTATGATCATGATCCACCCAGACAATCAAGTTCATCGTCCTCAAGGCCTGCGGTATGTTCTAACAGCATGATTAAAAAATTAATTGTATGTCATTAATTTTTGTTTATTAACCGTATTATTTGTGTTGTAGTCTCCCCCGCCCCTTTGCATGTGGTTTCATTGGATAGACCAGGAGCAGCCGGATTGGGCACGCCGTGAGGTGGAGGAAAAACAGCGGCGTGCATGGGCAATGTTCCATGAGGAAGAGCGTTTCGAAAAGGCTATTGCTAATGATAAAGCGGAAAGAGAGAGACGGATACAAAAATTAAGGGCGGAGCAAGCTCGAAATCGTGAGGTGAATCAGAAGAGGATGGATGATGAGGTTGCACGTAGGTATGCAGAGGAAGAGGTGCGCAGAGAGGCCCGTGAAGCGAAGAGGAAGAGATTAAGGGAAAGAGCCGCCGAGGCGCAAGCGGCAGAAGAACGCGGCGACAAGTCCGGAAAATGGCCACGGTGGACACAGGGCAAATAGAGTGATCTGTTGTACTAGCTATGTATGTTAATTTCTGTTTTACTTTCGCGTTGTATCTTAAAATTCGTTGCGGTTATTATGTTGTATCTTAAACGTTTTTACTTATGTTGCATCTTCATTATTGGAGTTAATTTAGAAATAAAACTTATTGGAACTAATATTAATATTTCTCCGAGATACATAGAAAAATGTCTCATACATAGATTAAATGTACGTCGCGCGCATACATAAATGTGTATCATTCCTCTCGACGACGACGACGTTGCTGCCGTGGCTTTCGACCGGAAGGCGACAACCGGGGACGAGGGGGATGAGGTGGGCGCAAACCTCGGCCGTACTGATTTTCCTCATCCTCTGTACTTGGATCATCTGCTGGTGATGGAGTATGAAATACGTATGGAGATTCCTGATTTGGGGGAATCAAACTGGCATCTGAGCTGAAAATAGGACCTCCGAAGAATTCTTCAACTATCCCGGTAACATGATCGCGAGGTTGTTGGGAAGTGCTGCCGTAGTATTGTGGTTGCTGCGTCATATCAGGCCATGTCGGGATTAAAGATTCCTGCGTATTGAATGGCTCCGTCAGAAACATGCACGCAATAATTATGTATGTAATTAACATGCATTAACCTGAGTTGGGTATTGCGATTGCATGTGGTCACGACCACGAAGTGGAGGCATATTGTGGCCTAAACCAGCTCCAATGTTGGACCACGTAGGGTCAACAGATTCCTGCGAACGTAAACGACATGTTATTAGTAGGCATGTAAATAATCACGTGTTGGTAGGTAATTATTAAATATGAGCATACCCGAGTGTTGAATCTTTGCGAGTATTCGCCTTCTGTGTAGGAGAATCGTTGTCCAGATGGATATGACAAAAAATGATCGTCCTCCTAATACAATTGGAAAAAAAATGTGTCATTGTTGTAAGTTCAGAAGGAATGTATGTACGCATGTTGATTACCTGTGTGGCGCCATGGCGTTGAGATATGTGTGCTGACTGTGATCGTTCAAGTAGAGATGAGTCGCGTCGTGGATTAGATGTATGCGAGGTAGAGGGAGCTGGTACGGTCGGTGTGGCGGATGGCTGGCTCACACGTACCATACTCGGTACTGTTCGACGGTGCCTCCGGCATATCGAATGCTCGACTGACAACATCATCATTACGGCTGCAACCAAGACGCCTAAGCCCTTTAATGGCAGTATTAAAAATACGTTTTACCATGGATTTTTCCTCCGTACTATCCATGTTGCGCAAGTTCAAAGTGTCCTGGGCGTCCTGTGCGATCTGCCTGAACTCGTCAATCTGAATGGAATTAAAAAATTAATATTGCTTATAAACACATATTTTCTTAATTACAATTATATAACAAGTACCGAAGTGTCACGGTGGTAAGCTGAGGCCCATGTGAGGTGTGTCGGACTCGATGGTGGGGGACCGGTGAGGAGAGTCCGTGTGCTAGCGCGATACCATTCATTATACGTTGGCAGTATCTCACCGTTGTACCTTCTGCATCAGTGATAAATTACATTAGAAGGTACATGATGATAAGATGAATTAAAATATGTAATTACCTATTTTCGCGTACTCCATCGGACTCTACTTCATCAATCCATTTCGTAATCCATGTTTGATTACGCAGACTCCAGTCGAAACAACTCAGGCCTTTATTGTCTTGCCTACAATCCAATAAATTTTATTACACAATGAAATAGATTAATTGAAGTGCAATTCATTGTTTCTATTACAGTGACCGAACTTACGTATGAATATCAGCAACAAGGCGTCTTGGTGATGGTGGGGGAATATCCTGATGCTTACCAAACTGCCGCATGACACGCTCTGGGTTGTATGGCTCAACCATCCAAATAAAGAGTAGGTTGCATCGTGTGAACCACAACCGTATGTCTCGCAGCATATCTGGTGGTGGTTTAACAAGACCCCAGACAATGTACACATCATGTTCCGTATATGGGTCCCATTTGACCATGGTCTCTTGTAGCTCCTCAAACTGTTGGTGGTATTCGGGGTAGCAACCGTGTGCTACATTATTTGACCACCTTTTTTTGCATGTACCCAACGACTTCCAAAAGTAAGAGGGGCATATTGTTCGGTCTTACCGCCGTATGGGTGAATTGGGTTCAGGATGCGGGGACGCCCAACTGGTAGGTACTCCCACGACCATAGCTGAAGAAACTCTGCGCTTACAGCAAGTATATGTCCCTTTGAAGATGCCCTGGTTTTCTTTGTTGCATCACACAACCCCCTATAGGTATACGCGAGCATTGCAGAACCAAAGCTGTATATAGGGCTGGGTGGTGGAGGCGAATCTACTATGTTCTCGGCTATCTTAATAAGACCCGGGAGCACAATATCACCATGGGACGAAGGAAACATTATACCAAATAGGTACAGTAAATACGCAAAAAGATGTCGGCTCATGATCGCGAGCATACGCTTCGAGCTGGTAACTCTTGAAAATTATTGACCAACCAGCTTAGAGGGACCCCCCTTGGACGTGACCCTCCGCGGCTCGTAGCGAGGCATTGCCACGCCAAGACGGTCCTGTACCTCGGTCGGCCAAATACTAGAATAAGCGGCGGGGACCAAAGGAGTACCCTTGATTGGCGGGGCTGTGATCATGGAAACATCTTTCAGCGTAGGAGTCAGCTCCCCACAACTTAAGTGGAAGGTGTGGGTTTCAGGTCTCCAACGATCAACAAGGGCCGATAGAAGAGATGGGTCTAACGTGAACTTCTCCTTGCTCGATGTCAGCTTAGAAAATGGTAGAAGTCCATGGGCCCTGAGATGTTCCTCATAAACACTATTAACAAGAAACCTGTTCTTAATGGTTCGTACCCTGAAGACCGAAGGTGGGTTTGAGTGCGCATTCGGGTTCAACCAGAGGTGACAACGGTGTCCGGCATCGCAGGATCTTCGCAACAGGTCTGGCAAATCCGACATCATAACCTGCATCCATCGATGGTATAATCATACATTAATACATTAATCAGACATTCATAAAAGTTTAATTAAAATATTTTATTACAGCACACCAAACATATAATAATACATTAATACATGTCTCTTTATTACACCAAACATACAAATATTTGAAAACAAAAAATTACATCATGTAGGGTTATTGTTGGTGCGGTAAGGGCATTCCCTTCGCGCATGACCGGGGCATCTGCAAAGGCGACAACGGCGAGGTTCTCCTGCCTGGCTATGATCCATGTCATTCCTATGACGACGAGATTGGCGTCGTCCCCTCGCGGTTCTCTTCAATGTCGGGTCCGGAACCCATTTGGTAGTTCTTTCTGGAAACTCGTACCTATAGTGTCCGTTGAGTCCCCGAGTCCAGAACTCACCGTTCCAAGTTCCGAGTAGGTTCTGGATGTTGAAGTAGGGAGATATGTAGTTCTCCACACCGATGTTCTGTGCTTTGCAGCCGCCCTAAGGACATGACTACATGGGTATCCTAAAAGCTTGGGCTTGTTGCAACTGCATTCACACGTGTTGGGGCCGAGTTGAACAGCTTGCTTTCTCGATCCTCTATGGTGGCCTTTCACATACTTGGCTCGTACGTGGATTTCCCACTTATTATTAAGTGCATCAATTTGACGAAACCCATGACTTTTGGATTTTTCAGCTTTCTCATCCAAATGTCGTTGCATCTTTTCAGACCATTGCTTGTTCATCACATACCGTGTGTTTGCGACCTGCACTCGTACGCAAAGTATGACAGAGTCCGGTTCCAAGTTTCGGTAATCAAGGCTGTGATAGGGAGGGCTCGCACACCTTTCAGCACGCCATTGTAAACCTCCGACATGTTGCTGGTCATTATGCCGTACCGAGCCCACGAGTCGTGAGCTTGCGCCCACTTACTTAAATCAGGGCAGTTCTGATTAATCCATGTACTCAAATTTATTTCAGTCCTCCGGCCCCTCCGGTCTTCTCTTGGCGGCAAGGCAGCACTCTCGATTTCTTTGTTGATTCCAGCCCAAATAGCATTCATCTTCGCCTCAGTCTTCTGCATGCACATCCTCTTAAATAGCTTGAACCAGTCCTTGTTCTTGAACTTTGAGTAAAAATTGGCAGCCAGGTGCCTCATGCACCACCTTGTCTCCAGGTCGGGCCACCCCGAGAGAGGGTCCGATGAATTCTTGATTATTTCGAGAGCGCTCAAAAGGCCTGTGTTGCGATCTGATATGATGCAAACATCGGGCCGATCTCTCACGACTCCCATCTTCAAGCAGCTGAGGAACCATAACCAGCTATCTTTGTTTTCACTCTCGACAAGTGCATAGGCAATAGGCAAGAGCTGATTATTTGCGTCAGCTGCGATCGCCACCAAGAGTGTGCCCTTGTACTTTCCTGTGAGAAAGGTACCATCTATTGACAGCACAGGGCGGCAGTGATGGAATGCACGTATAGTCTGGGGGAATGCCCAAAATAAACGATCAAGGATTTCTTGGTTTTCCTCCAGAGGGTGTTGACGAACTCTCCTGACCACTTGAGTCCCCTGGTTAGTTGCTGCTATCTGATGGAGTAGTCTCGGGGCAAGATCATATGCCTCCTCATAGGTGCCATACAATCTCTGGAAAATCTCCTCCTTCGCCCGCCTTGCCTTACTAAAGCTAACCGGGAAGCCAATCAGATCTTCCGCGGTTTTTTGCAGCTTCTTTGTACCAAGGGTTATATCTTCTTCCACCGCCACTTGCATGATATGTGATACATATTTTGCAGTGACGTTGCGGTGCTTGTCGAGAGACCCCAATTGCTCGCTGCTATGGGGTTCTATTTTTGAGATATGCCATGGCTGACATACCCCAGGGCTCACCCGAGCGATAACTCTCCCCACGCAACCCTCCTCATTCAATTTGACGCATATGACTTTCAGCTGCCTTCGATCAGACTGCTTCACTCTGTGTTGCCGAGATATGGCCAACGCATACCTCTTGATTGCTTGGTCAGCCGAGTCCTTGTCTGGGAAAGTTTGCCCAACCTGCAGACTATCTTCCCCTAGGCCTGGAACAGAGTGGAATTCATTGCTGATGGTCATTGTTTTTAAGAACTCAGGGTCCATTGGTGCCGCAACCGCCCTCCGGGAAGGACCGGCACCTTCTTCGTCCGAGGAGGATTCAGACGAAGAAGAACGAGCGTCATCGTCCAATGCCTCCGGCAGTCCCTCCACACGCTCGCTAATATCAACGAACGCGGACCAGTATCCTGGCTCGGCAGCAAACTGGGCGACCATCTGCTCCGATGGGCCGGTGCTATGGGCTGCAGTCAGTGCCGCTTGCTCTGATTGGCCTATCATGCATGCTGCAGTCAGGGCCAAATGGTCCGATTGAACGGTGCTCGGTCCTGTGATGATGGCCATCTCCTCTTCACCAGCGCCGATGCGCTTCCGGCACCATCATCACCTGATATAAACTGAACATACACCATGGGCTCTCCGTACATAGCAGCACCAGGTGTGCTTGCAAACCTCATGTACGTACCCCAATTTCTATCACTCTTTACCTCCCGCAAACCCCATCGGGCAGGTTTCCCATCATTCCCTCCTACGACTATGAGAGCCTCAACGGTCATCTTCTTCCCCCGCATCTCACGCCCAAACTGTGCTCGGATGCATCTTCTAACATCCAAAAATTCTCTATTGACCATATCTGTCACTACAACTTTCATCGAGTCGCAGCGCGGCACATCGACACCACAAAATTCGTCGCGTACGACGTCTCCATAAAACACTAACAAAGTTTCCATCGTACCTACCGCACAACCATATTTTTAAAATTATATTAGATTACAACACAACAATATTTAACATGTGATTAACATTTCTAAATAATCATAACACAACACCATATTTAATATTTTTAACAGAATTCCATAATATTCGTCCGAATATGCACCATCACTTAATCTAATTAGAAGTTGATTATTCCTACGTCATATATTTCTACGCACAGAAAATCACAGTCTATATATTTTCGCATGTTGCATACATAAAACATAATCTCTAGTTCGCAAATTCAACTAGCTATGTACGTTCTAATTACATGTTGCATGTCCTAATATATTACTCAATAATGACTACAGTCGTTCTACTCCCTCCGGACCAGATTAACCGGCGCCATCTGCCCACCATGCAGTTTCTTTTCTCCCTGCTGGTTTAGGCATGTATCATTTAATTCTCGTCTAGTACTTAGCGAGTCCCTTCAGTGTAAAACTAAGCACGCATGTGTGAACGGAAGCTGGCTGTTTGTTGTGTGTTTGCATGCAGGTATGAACGGAGCTAGTTAATGGTGCAATGATTGCATCCATGTGTAAACAACCTTCGTCTAGCTATGCATGCAAATTTTGCATGCAACTACAGAACATGCATTAATCAAACTAATTATAGTATATAACTAATTAGGTTCTAACTACATAAATAAAATAGATCATGCTTTCTTGTTTAAATCCTTACCTTGATATCTCTGATTGAGCAAACACTTGAGCAAACAATGAATCAGCTAAGAATTCTTGGGCAGCCAGCAGAAGACATCAACTACGTGAGCAAAAACTAAAGTGCACGAAGAGAAAGAGTATGCTGATAATGAGAGTGCAGATACTCAGCAGACAGTAAGGCCTTATATAATCAGCTCACCTCGACAGATTCCATAATCAGCAAAAGCTAGACCACCGAAAGCAGGTAATTTGCAACAGTTAAAGCAGGAAAAAGCAGATCAATCACAGCATAAAAATCAGTGCTGCACAGCTTCCTCGCATGCGCGGTCGGTCGGGCACTGCCTCCACCGTGGTTGTCGGCCGGGCGACGACCTGCGCGTGGTCATGGCGGGACCTGCCTCCACCGGGTGTGGAGGCATCCTCCACGTCACCCTGCCGCCCCATGCGATGGCGGCATGGCCCACCTCGACGGACGGCGGCCTGACGGCGAGCAGCAGCGGTTAACGTGCCGCCACACACTTCGACGGCGGGCCCCTGCCGCCACCCAGTCCGGCGGCACCCTCCACGTGTCGCCTGGGGGCGCTGCCGCCACACACAAGGTGGTCTTTTTTGTCAATTTGGCTCACAGGTGGTCCTTTTTGTCAATGAATTGGGGCAGGTGGTCTCTTTTGTCAAAATTTCGGGGATCGGAGGGTCTCGTGTAATTCTTTTTTTCTGAAACGGGAGGGGGTCTCGTGTAGTTGACCAAGCTGGAGCGAGAGCGACCCAGCAGTTGGGCCGCCCAGCTGAGGAGGCGCGCGGTGGCACCGGTCTTTTTACCGGTGACAGGCTTTAGAAAACCCTGTCACTAACTAATAATTTTAATTGGCCGCCCTCCACGAGAAATAGTGGTGACAGTCACTTTGATAAGCCTGTCACTGTTATTTCGTACTGGTGACAGGCTTAACTTTGCCCGTCACTGGTAATACTTACCAGTGACTGGCATAGTTTTGCGTGTCACTAACCACCTGGTGGCTATAAGCCTTTCTGCAGTAGTGGAATCAATGTCTGTACAGGAAAGAAGGAAGAGGGCATGGGGCGAACGATTGAGGATGCAGTTGGAAATGGGTGTTTGATCTCGACAAGAGGACCATAGTCGAGGATGATGTGCTCGACGGAGATGGGAGAGGGAATAGTATCTTCCATCATCGTCGTCATCATCATCATCATACGACATACATTGCAATGTTGGTGCCTCGACGAATGGGGAGAGTGGAGGTATGGTGCACAAAGGAAATTAAGGTAACATGGGCAACAATCCTAGCCAATATATGGAGGCATGTCGAATGAGGAGAAGTTGAAGCTGTCATGGGGAACTTTGTTATGTACTGTTTTCGGTTTAATTAGCTAGATCTTGATTGCAACATTACAATACTAAGCTAACAACCAAGAATGTTTTCCTCACAAACTGACCACAGAATCGAATTAGCAAACAACCGGTGGTGTGGCAGGCACTTCTTCGGTCATAAGAAGTAAACGCATACATTGATCCGATGTCTTCCGCGGAGAGGGCCGGACACATGATCTGGAGACTGAACGCCCCTACTACGATGCCTAATGAAGCAAGAATGATTCCTAATCAACACGGGGAGGGCACTATTAGCTAGATCCACATTCACCGGCTGCAAGACGACAGACCGATCATGCATGCACGCACGGCCGGCTAGTTCTTGGTCGCCGCCACCCACGCGAAGACACCGTGCACGAGCGCGAAGAGACCCATCATCAGCACTCCCAGGGGCGAGCCCGAGCCGTACCCGGCGCCGATGTCGGCGCGGCAGCCGGTGCGGTAGCGGAACCCGTCCTGGAAGGCGACGACGGCGAGGACGGACGCGGCGAAGGAGAGGGCCACGGCGAGGAGGAGCGACCCGCGCAGCCAGCGCCTCATCCACCGGCCGGCGACGCAGCCTAGTCCCTCCTGGTTGGCGTCGAAGGCCCTGGCGCCTGCGTAGGCGGCGGTGGCCTCGGCGACGCGGAGCTCTGACAAGACCGTGACGAGGAGGATGAAGGCGGTGAAGGCGACGAGGGCGAGGAAGTGCTGGGCGAGGACGACGCGGGCGTAGAGGTCCCAGCCGCAGGCGGTGGCGGGGTTGGTCGGAACCGCGCGGAAGGGGTTGCCCAGGAGGAAGACCGTGAACAGCACCTTGAGCTGCTCCTTTGCAACGCTTTCGAACATCGCCATGGCGCTGGCTGCTCTCGCCGGCCGGCTCTGGCTGCTTTGTGGTGCTGGTTGGTTTGATGCGGAAGGAGGAGCTGGGAAGGGTGTGACTAGAAGAGAAGGAGCGAGGTTGAAGATTCAAATTTGAACTTGGTCCTACGGATGGTGCTACCGTATCTCTCTGCTCCATGCCTCCATGTACTGTAAAGCTTGGTATCTTTTTCTTGTGGACCGGCGGTCAATTGCCTCCTTCAGTTTTGACCGGTTTGGCCAAAGCCATAGCTTGACCGGTTGGACAGCTGGGCGCTGGCCAAAGCCTCCATTGCCAATTTTGGTTTGGCGCCAACCGCCAAGAGTAGACAGGGATAGAGACACGGCCATGCATGCTTTCGACCAACAGGGAAGAGACTACAATGCAGGATAAGGTGGCCATGTGACAACTGACGAGTGACGACTGGGAGGAATGGTTTGATCGTTTTTTACACTCTTTGATGCAAATTAGAGGTAATTGCATCATTAGTACAACAACTTGTTCTAGACGTGTATTTTTATAGAACTTCCAAAGTGTGTTCCCGCTGTACCCACTAGTGGAAAATAGGGCTTCCGTGGGAGCCATTTGTCGCGGGCGCGCCTGCACCCGCGACAAATGGGGTGGCCACATCGCTCCGAATACGGCAGAGGCTTTTGTCGCGGCCTTTTGTCGCGGGCCGTATTACGACCCGCGACAAAAGGGGTAGGAGCGACGTGGCCACCCCTTTTGTCGCGGGTCGTAATACGGCCCGCGACAAAATGTCCATGCCTATATATATAGAAGCAGCCAGCCACCCCCACCTCATTTTTTCCTTGGTGGTGAAGGTGGAGGTGTATGCTAGCTCATTTTTTCTACATGTGCACAAGAGGTGTTTGATAGAATGCTTGTGAGAGGGATGCCACTTGGTTTTATTTGATAAGATTTCTCCTCTTTTTGATCCTAAAAGGTTAGCAACTATTTTCTCGACTATATATATATGCATAGTCCGTACAATACTAATTTTAGCAAGGTGATTGCATCTGATACATATATAATTGTACTTATGATGCAGATGAGTCATACATGGATGTACGGTAACCGATGTGCTCCCGCTTTCAGAGAGGGCGTGAATTCTTTCCTGCTTGTGGCCGAGGCCAACAAGTCGAAGCAAGGTTTTATGTGCTGTCCATGTCTAAAATGTAAGAACGAGAAGGATTACTCTTGCTCAAGAGACATTAAGAGCCACCTGCTTCGGTTTGGATTCATGTCCAGCTATAATGTTTGGACCAAGCACGGAGAAGAAGGGGTTATGATGGAAGACGACGATGAGGAAGAAGATAATGATGACCAGTACCGATCTATGTTCTCCGAATGCTTTGATACCGCAATGGACGACAATGAAGAAGAAGGAGGTGAAGAACGAGGCATCGGATGATCCTGTTGATGATGATCTTCGTCGGGCCATTTCTGATGCAAGAAGAGAGCTGTGGCACGGATAAGGAGAGGTTGCGGTTCGACAAGATGTTAGAGGACCACCACAAATTGTTGTACCCAGGTTGTGAAGATGGGCATAGAAAGCTGGGTAGCATATTGGAATTGCTGAAATGGAAGGCAGAGGTCGGTGTGACTGACTCGGGATTTGAGAAATTGATGATAATATTAAAGAAGTTGTTTCCAAGAAATAATGAATTGCCCGTCGGTACATATGAAGCAAAGAAGCTTGTCTGCCCTCTAGGATTAGATGTGCGAGAAGATACATGCATGCATTAATGACTGTATCCTCTACCGCGGTGAGAAGTACGAGAATTTGAATAAATGTCTGATATGTGGTGCATTGCGGTATAAGATCAGAAAAGATGACCCTGGTGATGCTGAGGGCGAGCCACCCAGGAAGAGGGTTCCTGCGAAGGTGATGTGGTATGCTCCAATAATACCACGGTTGAAACGTTTGTTCAGAAACAAAGAGCATGCCAAGTTGTTGCGATGGCACATGGAAGAACGTAAGAAAGACGCGATGTTGAGGCACCCCGCTGATGGTCGGCGGTGGAGAAACATCGGGAGAGAGTTCCCGGATTTTGCGGGTGAGGCAAGGAACTTATACTTTGGTCTAAGTACGGATGGCATGAATCCTTTTGGGGAGCAGAGCTGCGAGTCCACGGCACTGGCCCGTGACTCTATGTATCTACAACCTTCCTCCTTGGTTGTGCATGAAGCGGAAGTTCATTATGATGCCAGTGCTTATCCAAGGCCCAAAGCAACCGGGCAACGACATTGATGTGTACCTAAGGCCATTAGTCGATGAACTTTTGGAGTTGTGGGCCAAACCAGGTGTACGTGTGTGGGATGAGCACACTGATGGCGTGTATTTCACACGTTCGTTGGGCAACCCCAAGAGGAAGGTATGATGCGCACAGCAGCAAGTTTTCCCTCAGAAAGAAACCAAGGTTTATCGAACCGGGAGGAGCCAAGAAGCACGTTGAAGGTTGATGGCGGCGGGATGTAGTGCGGCGCAACACCAGAGATTCCGGCGCCAACGTGGACCCTGCACAACACAACCAAAGTACTTTGCCCCAACGAAACAGTGAGGTTGTCAATCTCACCGGCTTGCTGTAACAAAGGATTAACCGTATTGTGTGGAAGATGATTGTTTGCAGAGAAAATAGTAAAACAAGTATTGCAGCAGATTTGTATTTCAGTATTAAAGAATGGACCGGGGTCCATAGTTCACTAGAGGTGTCTCTCCCATAAGATAAAAGCATGTTGGGTGAAAAAATTATAGTCGGGCAATTGACAAATAGAGAGGGCATAACAATGCACATACATGACATGATAAGTATAGTGAGATTTAATTGGGCATTACGACAAAGTACATAGACCGCCATCCAAGCTGCATCTATGCCTAAAAAGTCCACCTTCGGGTTATCATCCGAACCCCTCCGGTATTAAGTTGCTAAACAACAGACAATTGCATTAAGTATGGTGCGTAATGTAATCAACAACTACATCCTCGGACATAGCGCCAATGTTTTATCCCTAGTGGCAACAGCACAACACAACCTTAGAACTTTCTGTCACTGTCCCAGGTGTCAATGGAGGCATGAACCCACTATCGAGCATAAGTACTCCCTCTTGGAGTTAAAAGTAAAAACTTGGCCAGAGCCTCTACTAGAAACGGAGAGCATGCAAGATCATAAACAACACATGTATAATAACTTGATAATTAACATGACATAGTATTCTCTATCCATCGGATCCCGACAAACACAACATATAGAATTACGAGATAGATGATCTTGATCATGTTAGGCAGCTCACAAGATCCAACAATGAAGCACAATGAGGAGAAGACAACCATCTAGCTACTGCTATGGACCCATAGTCCAGGGGTAGACTACTCACTCATCACACCGGAGGCGACCATGGCGGTGTAGAGTCCTCCGGGAGATGATTCCCCTCTCCGGCAGAGTGCGGAGGCGATCTCCTGGATCCCCGAGATGGGATCGGCGGCGGCGGCGTCTGCGGAAGGTTTTCCGTATCGTGGCTCTCGGTGTCGGGGGTTTCGTCACGGAGGCTTTAAGTAGGCGGAAGGGCAAGTCAGGAGGCGGCACGGGGGCCCACACCATAGGCCGGCGCGGCCGGGGGTGGGGCCGCGCCGCCCTAGGGTTTGGCCACCCCGTGGCCCCTCTTCGTCTCGTCTTCGGACTTCGGAAGCTTCGTGGAAAAATAGGCCCCTGGGCTTTGATTTCGTCCAATTCCGAGAATATTTCCTTACTAGGATTTCTGAAACCAAAAACAGCGAGAAAACGAGCAAGCGGCACTTCGGCATCTTGTTAATAGGTTAGTTCCAGAAAATGCACAAATATGACATAAAGTGTGCATAAAACATGTAGGTATCATCAATAATATGGCATAGAACATAAGAAATTATCGATACGTCGGAGACGTATCACACACGGAGCAAGAATTTGACCTACGAGCGTTGCTATTCGTAACCATCAATGATTGGCCTGCTCTCAGTAACATTTCAGGACAGACGAACAAAGGATACAATGCATGCACACACTGTTTAGATGAGACTGAAAGTAAATATTTGGGAAAAAGCGAGAAAAGTTGTGTATCCGTTCAATCGTCGTTTCCTTCCGCGCAAGTATCCCTTAAGGAAAAAAGGCAAGCATTTCGATGGCGAGGCAGACCACCGTCCGAAGCCTGTCCCCCCGTAGTGGTGCTGATATATTTGACATGGTCAAGGATTTAAATGTTATCTTTGGAAAGGGTCCAGGCGGTCGACCTGTTCCGAAAGACGATGACGGACACGCGCCCATGTGGAAGAAGAAATCTATTTTTTGGGAGCTAGAATATTGGAAAGTCCTGGAAGTCCGCTCCGCAATCGACGTGATGCACCTGACCAAGAATCTTTGTGTGAATATTCTAGGTTTTACGGGCGTGTATGGAAAGACAAAAGATACACCGGAAGCACGGGAGGACCGGGAACTTCATAAAGGACGAAACGGCAATCATCCAGGGCAGTTTGTAGGGCCTGCCAGCTACGCTCTTACCAAACAAGAGAAGGAGATCTTTTTTGAAGCCCTATTCAGTATCAAGGTTCCGTCTGGTTTCTCGTCGAATATAAAGGGGATAGTAAATATGAAGGAGAAAAAATTCCAGAACCTGAAGTCCCATGACCTGTCACGTGCTTATGACACAATTGCTTCCGGTTGCATTGAGGGGACTTCTACCAGAAAATGTTCGACTAGCCATTGTGAAGATATGTGCATTCCTCAACGCAATTTCTCAGAAGGTAATGGATCCAGAAACTTTGTCAGGATTACAGGAAGATGTGGTCCAATGTCTTGTCAGCTTCGAGTTGTTGCACCATCCTTCTTCAATATTATGACACACCTCCTCGTTCACCTAGTTGAAGAGATTAGAATTCTCGGTCCTGTATTTCTACACAATATGTTCCCCTTCGAGAGGTTCATGGGAGTCTTAAAGAAATATGTTCATAACCGAGCTAGGCCGGAAGGAAGTATCTCAAAGGGCTACGGAACTGAGGAGGTCATTGAGTTTTGTGTTGACTTTCTTCCTGACCTTAAGCCGATTGGTGTTCCTGAATCTCGGTATGAGGGGAGGCTGACTGGAAAAGGCACACTAGGAAGAAAAGCAACGGTGTGGAGGGATTTCTTTCAATCAAGCACACTACACAGTTTTATACAATTCCAGCTTGGTGGCTCCGTACATCGAGAAACATAAGAATGTTTTACGAGAAATAAACCCGGGCCAGCCTGAGTCCTTGATTACACGTCAACACATGAATACCTTCGGCAGTTGGTTGCAAAGACATCTCATTAATGACCCATCTGTTGTGGAGCAGCTGTACTTGTTGGCCAGGTTACCATCTTCAAACATATGTACATTCCAAGGGTACGAGATAAATGGGAATACATTTTACACGATCGACCAAGATAAAAAGAGCACCAACCAAAATAGCGGTGTCCGCTTCGATGCAAAAGACGAGAATGGGCAGACCACCACATATTATGGATACATAGAGGAGATATGGGAACTTGACTATGGTCCCACTTTTAAGGTCCCTTTGTTTGGGTGAAGCTCAGCGCTATACATATTGACGATAAGTACGGTATGATAACAGTGGATCCCAACAATCTTGCGTACCTGGACGAGCCTTTTGTCCTAGCCAGCGAGGTGGCTCAAGTTTTCTACGTGAAGGACATGTCTAGCAAATCAAGAAAAAGAAATCAACAAAAGAATACATCAACAGGAGCCAAAGCGCCACATAGTTCTTTCGGGGAAAAGAAACATCGTGGGAGTGGATGACAAGACAGACATGTCGAGAAGATTATAATAAGTTTAAAGAAATTCCGCCCTTCACGGTGAAAATTGACCCAAGCATCTTGCTAAATGATGAAGATTCTCCATGGCTACGGCGTAGAAGATCACAACACTAGATGGCGATGTAATAATGTATTCTTCATATATAGTTCCCAAGACAATCTCTACATTTATGTAATAATGAGAACCCTTTCCCCAACACTGTTAGAGGATACGGAGTCTTTCACGGGCTTTCATGGAAATTTTTCCGAGGAGCAGCTTCCGAAGATGCCGTAGGGCGTGTGCACCAACGACATCTTCGAGAAGCTGCGCCACGGGAGATTTCCCAACCCTTTCCTTCATCCATGGGAATGAAACTGTGCTTGGCTTGTTGATGTGCTTGGCAAGGCGTATCGATGCTCCTTTTATAGGCACGGCACCGCTTCTACTTTGTCTTATTCCTTCGACAGGTCGTCGTGCGCTACATGCTTTATCTCATCGAGCAGTGCGTCCACCCATGCGTCCTTATCCTGCCGACAGCTTTAGTCGCGGTTGCAGCCACCAACCGTGACAAAAGGTTACCGACACATCCTTATCCTGCCGACAGCTTTAGTCGCGGTTGCAGCCACCAACCGTGACAAAAGGTTACCGACACATCCTTATCCTGCCGACGGCTTTAGTCGCGGTTGCAGCCACCAACCGTGACAAAAGGCCCTCCTAGATAAGCCTCCCCCGAGTCTTTTCTCGCGGTTTGAGCCTCCACCCGGGATGAAAGTTTCGCGCGCCACTTCGTTCCCGCCTATTTTCTTCCCGCATTCCCGCCATTTTTCCACTATATATATGTAGGCTTGGACTCATATCTGCAAACCTCATCACTCTCTCCCATGGCTTCCATCGTATGTCTAACCCCCCGGGAGGCGGAGGCGCTTTGCGCCTCGAACTACCCCTGCCCGCCCGGCTACCGCGTCCCGACCGGCTGGTTGCTGAGCGTCGGAGGCGTACCGGTCCCTCCTATCCCTCTTGGTGTGCCACGCGAGATGGCCATCATGAACCACTACTATTTTGAGCTCACGCCTGAGCAGCGGAGGAATCCCCAGTGGCATCCCGACTACAGCCCGACTTGGGACAGCTTCTTCATCAATCGGCGTGAGAGGGCGGTTGCCAGGTACGAGGAGGACGGCCCGCCTCCTTCGAACTTCAACGAGGCCGGTCGTCGGATGTGGTGGCACGGCCGGACTCTCCAGAGCGTCCTGGCCTATCGTGGCCCCCGCCTGCGCTACCCTCAATCCCAGCCCACGCGTGCTCACCCGCCGAGGTTGGACAACCGCGACCCCGATGCTAGCAACGATGACGTCGTCGACTATGATGACTACAGTGGCGAGTATTATAGGGCTAGGCACGACTATGATTGAATGGCTCCAACATTCGAATCTGGCCATGTATCTTAATTTTCAGTTGAGCTCTGTACTTTAATTTCAGTTCAGTCGTAATAAATTTCGTGTCAACCACTTTATTGAACAAACAACCGTCAACGACTTTATAAACTAAATTTAAACTAATAGAACCGACAACGACTTTATTGAAATTACAATAAAATAGATAAATTACTAGTCTATTCTCAGTCGTCGTCGGAGGTTGTCTCCGTCCAAATGTCATCCCACCGAGGGTCGTCTTCGGTCCAAGTTGTATTCGGGTTCTCGAGCTCGAAGTTGGCGACGGCCCGACGGTGGCGCCTGTTGGACCTGCGTTGTGCCCTAAGGATAGCGAAGAACGCGTCGGTGTTGTCGACGTCGTTGGGGAACTGCGCCCTCCACTGGCGCATCAACTGCTCGTCGTGCTCGGCGATGGCGATCCTGCGCTGCACCTGGCGGTGCCGTCGACGGTCCTCGTCGTCGACGAGGCACGGCGGTGGCGCGAGGAACTCTGCCTCCTCTAGCGATTCAACATCCGGGAAGTTCATGTCGCGCCGTGGCCGCCGAAAATGCCACGCCGCCGCGTCGTAAGCCCGCGCCGCCAGCTCCGGCGTGTTGTACGTGCCGAGGGTGAGGCGGAAGCCACCGGCGCGTATCTCGGCGTAGAACCTACCGCTCGGACGCACTCGAACGCCACGGAAACCGGACGCCTCTCGACGACGTGGAGGCATCCCGGAGATGAATGAGCTGAGGAGGCGGTGGCGACGTGTGGTTGCACGCGCACTCGTCGCTATATATAGCGCACGCGGGGCATGGCACGTATAAGCCACGGCTACACACGTCGCACGCCGGCGTCGACGGGTGAGGCACGTGGAAGCGGTGGCCACACGTCGCACGGCCGGCGTCGGCGGGTGAGGCACGTGGAAGCGGTGGCCACACGTCGCACGACTGCGTCGACGGGACGCGACACGTGGCACGGGGACGCGACACGTGTGGCACGGCGGCGGTGCACAGGGGTGAAACATACCCGACTATCAATGTTTCATATGACGCGAGATGCAAATAGGTATATGGATGTCATATTCATGTTCATTACCTTTTTCTGATCAATATTCATATATAAAACATTTGTATTTGAGTTACCATTCAAAAGTTATTGAAATAATAGTTTTATTAATTTAAAATACAAAAAGTAAAAGGGTGAAGAGGTATAGATGGGTGGCACAGCCCATCCAACGGCTCTAGGCCGTTGGATTCAAACGGCCAGAGCCGTTGGATGGGCTGTGCCGCGGATCAGCCCCAAAGGCCTTTTGTCGCGGGTGGGGGCTTGACCCGCGACAAAAGACCCCCCCTTTTGTCGCGGGTGGTGGCACGACCCGCGACAAAAGGGGGGTCTTTTATCGCGGGTCGAGCCACCACCCGCGACAAAAGGGGGGTGGGTATAAGAGGGGCCGTCGCGGGCGGAGCCGCCACCCGCGACTCCTGGAGGCCAACCCTAGACGAATTTTGCGCCGCCAGGCTGCCAAAATTCGCCGCGCCGCCGCCGTCTTCCTCGCCTCCGGCCGCCGCCCTCTGCGCCGCCCCCCTCTTCCTCTCGGGCCGCCGCCGTGCCTCTGCCGCCTCTCGCGCCGCGCCGCGCCGCGCGCGGCGCCTCGGCCGCCGCCTGCGCCCTCCTCTCTGCGCCGCGGGCCGGCCGCCGCCGGCGCCTCAGCTTCCACCGCGCGCCGCCGTCTGCAAGCTAGAGGTAGCGCCGCCGCGCCTGCTCGGGCGCCCTGCCTTTTTTTCAATTTTTTATACTTAATTGAGTTAATTATAGTTAGTATGTAATGTAATTAGTTAGTTAGTATGTAATGTAATTGAGTTAATTAGTTAGTTAGTTTTAGGCCGGTTTAGTTAGTATGTAATGTAATTGAGTTAATTAGTTAGTATGTAATGTATGTTAGTTTTAGTTATGTATGTAATTAGTTATGTAATTAGTTTTAGGCCGGTTTAGTTAGTATGTAATGTAATTGAGTTAATTTAGTTAGTATGTAATGTATGTTAGTTTTAGTTATGTATGTAATTAGTTATGTAATTAGTTAGTTAGTTTAATTAGGTTTAGTTAGTTAGTTTAGGTTTAGTTAGATAATTGATTAGTTTTAGGTTGAAAAATGTTTAGTATGTAATGGTTTTTTAGTATATGTATTTGCTTTATGGATTTAGTTTGTGCCGACACCCTCTCTCCACCGACACCGACACCCTCTCACGCAAACCGACACCCTCTCTCGCAAACTAGCGTCGCCGACACCCTCTCTCTCGCAAACACGCGTCCACCGACACCCTCTCTCTCTCTCACAAACACGCGTCGCCGACACCCTCTCTCTCTCGCAAACACGCGTCGCCGACACCCTCTCTCTCTCTCTCTCGCAAACACGCGTCGCCGACACCCTCTCCCTCTCGCAAACACGCGTCGCCGACACCATCTCCCTCTCGCAAACACGCGTCGCCGACACACTCTCCCTCTCGCAAACACGCGTCGCCGACACCCTCTCCCTCTCGCAAACACGCGTCGCCGACACCCTCTCCCTCTCGCAAACACGTGTCGCCGATTAGGGTTAGGGTTTGGTTAGTGTTTGATTAGGGTTAGGGTTTGGTTTGTGTTTGATTAGGGTTAGGGTTAGAACATGTACTTATCGATTTAATTCTTTTGCAGAAACAATGGATCCATTAGAACGAGACTTGGAACAGGAAGACATGTTCGCGGACATAATCCGCGATGGTACAGAATCCGACCGAGAAGACCGCGACTCCGGTGATGGAGAAGCCCGCGGCTCCGGTCATGGAGAAGCCGACGGCTCCGGTCATGGAGAAGCCGACGGCTCCGGTGATGGAGAAGCCGACGGCTCCGGTGACGGAGAAGCCGACGGCTCCGGTCATGACGAGGTATTAATGGAATTCTATATGTACATATGTATTGAGGCATTAGTATAGAGGCATTAATGCAATTCTATATGTATTCTCTTAGGCCTCCGAAGATAAGATAGAGAAACGAGGCCCGGCAAAGAAGTTGACCAAAAAGACCACTTCACAATTGAAGCTATATCACCGGAAGGCCAACCGGTGGTACCCGCGAATGTCGGAGTGACATTTAAAAATCAGTGCGGAGTTGTGGTTAGAGATCGTATCCCGATCACTATCAGAGAATGGAACAAGACCAAGAATGTGTCCGAAAATCAGGTTGCCGATAGGTACAAAGACACACTTTTCACCGACCTCATGGCACATTTCACTTTGCCAGATTTGGGATCGGAGTCCGAGAATGCTAAGCAGAGGGCGCTAGTGAAGAAATGGACTCTTAAGAAGATGGGGGAACTTTTTCCGGGCGTATAAGAACCGGTTATGGAAAAATTATAAGAAAGACAAGAAGCCTCCATTATTCGAGAACTACCTAGCGAAGCAGGAGCATAACTGGGAAGAATTTGTGAGGTACAAAGAATCAGAGGAGGCTGTGAACCTGTCAACGAAAAACAAGAAGAATGCAAGCGAAAAGAAATATCACCATCATACGGGGCGAGGGGGCTACGGAGTAGCCATGCCTAAGTGGGATGCACAAGAGGCTGAGATGGAGCTGAAAGGGATCACTCCAGAACCCACGCGAGAAGGATGGGACACTAGGGCTCGAAATTGGTTCCTCGCGCATGGCTGTGAGTATGACATGAAGACAGGGAACATTGTTGAAAGTGACACCAGGGTTAGGGTACCCGAGGCAAAAATGGATTGAAGTGACGACAGATATAAAGGCGGGAAAACTAAAGTTTGCTCCCGATAGAGAGAAAGACTTGCGACGCTTGTCCTCGGTAATCCTGAGAAGGGAGGACGAACAAGAGGCTTCGGCCCTAGTGTTTCGTGGTCGCTTGGGTTTCCGGCCGAC
This sequence comes from Lolium rigidum, assembly GCF_022539505.1. Taxonomy (NCBI): domain Eukaryota; kingdom Viridiplantae; phylum Streptophyta; class Magnoliopsida; order Poales; family Poaceae; genus Lolium; species Lolium rigidum. The sequence goes on along the minus strand of NC_061508.1, from coordinate 313,317,318 downwards.
GCGGAGACTTATAGAAGCCGAGCGAGAGCTAAACAACGCCAGCTGGAGGTGCAGAATGACCGGATGGCCAAGTTCCAACGCTGACTTGACCAGCAACAGCGGGAGCTTCAGCAGCAGCAGCGGGAGATAAATGAACTAAAAGGACAGCGCCCGCCAGATAATACCGCTGACATATCTCAGCGTCGAGACAGCAGCGTGGCTGTCTCGGAGGCCCCTCCTACACGGATGATGATAGATGCCGGTCCTGGCGACCCCTTGGATGGAATCAAGGAGCAAACACCTTGTGATCTCCATGAGGTGTTCAGGAAGGTTTTCGTTAAGGTGGCGGTCGGCTATGTCTTACCGGCATTTGGACCTGAAGGTGAGCCGACAACATGGCATGGCAATCCGATTCCAGCTGGCTATGCTCGTGTCGGGGTGGATTCAGTTGTCCCGTCGTGGGAGACATTGGAGCTCGATATCCCTGGAGGTGATGGGGGGCTTACACTCAGAGAGGTGCTGGGAGAAATCATTCTCTGGGAAAAGAAGAACATCAGGCTGCCAGGCTGGGTAGCACCTAGTACCGGTCGTCCCAGCAGGTCACCATCACCTCCTCCAGGTGATCGCAGGCCACCATCACCTCCTCCTACTGATCACATGTCGCCACCATCACCCCGTGGGTACGACGTCGACCACGACATCGGTAGTCCATCTCCATCTCCAGCGCCGCCGCCTCCGCCCACTAAGACTCGGAATGCACCCAGCCGGAAGCGTTTCAAGAGTCCGGTCCGCAAGATGTCGCCCCTCCCAAAAGTACCAAAGGTTCCTCCCCCCGTCCTTACGATCGTACTGAGGAGGAAAATGATGCCATTGTTAAGAAATACAATTATGATTTTTTTCATAAGCCAAAACCTCCAGCGCCGAGCCATACACGAGAGAAGCAAATAGAATATGCTACTAGTTTTCTGAACACACCATCGCGAGTATGAGTTACACGAGAAGAAGGATGACTATACACGCACTCTTGCGAAGGTAATTGACCAAAAGAAGGATGAAAAGGCTAAGGAGAAGGACATTGCTGGCACGAGCAAATCATCAGCTAGAAGTGCAGCTGAGAAAAAGTCAAGTTCAACAAGTGCACCCCTCAAGGCCAAGCAAACGACAAAAGGCAAAAAGAGAAAGGAAGTTCCCCTCCTCGGTGCTCAGCCCAAACAATCGATCCCAGCACTCAAAGTGCTTAATGTTCCCAAGGTGTACCAGGAACATGGTGGTTTCGATATGGAAGAAGCTGCAAGCCTAGCGGCTGCCTGTAAAGTTTCCGTGGAGGAATTGCTACTTGCAGCAGATGCTGCACTACCCATTGCTGATATAGCTCCTAAATTTGTCTACGGGGCCGACTTGGTCAGCAGAGAGCAGCTGCATAAACTGCCAACACATATGCGGAATTTGCATCGGTGGTACCTTGATGCATGCAAGGAGAACATAATGTACATCGTGGCGAGTATACCATGGGAATATTACTACCGAAAGGAGGAGATCCATATTGAGATGAATGAACTCTGGCAGTTATTCAATCTAGATGCCCTCGACAAATATCTCATGAGTTGCTATTGCTTGTAAGTTGTTAACTACATATAAGTTCATTTTCATTCAGTTCATGTTCGTTTTCATTGCATATATATACTCATTATATCTTATGTGTTCTCTTATGCAGACTGAAGATCAGTGAATGCAAAAGTAATAATATTATCAATGTTGGGTTTATTGACCCAGATAAAATACATGTTGAAACGGTGAAGCATAAACGCGAAGAAACGGGGGGAAACCTACTAAGGTTTTTGGGGGAGCAATATTTCTGTGATTCAATATTGTTTCCTTACAACTACGAGTGAGAGTCTTAATGATCTTTTATGCACATTCAATTTTTCTTACTCGATGTTAAGTGTAATTCCTGGCGTATATGCATAACATGTGCAGCTTCCACTGGATTCTACTAGACATTCAACCTGATAAGGGAATAGTTGAAGTAAGAGACCCACTGAGTAGAGGCGTGGACGGGTTCCAGGACTTGCAGAAGTTGCTCCAAGTGTAATTTCCTTCATCGCCGCGCTTTATCTTTCGTGAGATATCAATTAATTATCCACTCATTCAATCATTCTTTTGCCTGGCAGGGCTTGGCAAGCTTTGAAGAATCATCATAAGGAGATTACCTTTGTAAAGAAGCTAACATTTACTCCTGTACCGTGCCCCCAGTAGCCACAAGGGACGAATCTATGTGGATACTACGTTTGCGAGTCCATTCGCATGTTAACCACTGAGAAGCAGAACAAAAATAAATTCGACGTAAGCAATAACATTCACAACTTTATTTATTATCATCAATATTTCGTTATCAAGACTGATATAGTCATACTCATCTCATTTTCGTATATAGGTCGACTTCATGCGGGACAGACTCCAACCAAAGGAACACGCACTAGGAATCGCGGAGGAACCGGCGGGACTTTTGGTTAGAGAAGTAATAAACAACAAAGGCTTGTTTAGTCCAAATAGATGCTCTACCTCCAAATAGACGGTCGTTAGTACCGCTTGTCGATCGTGAGCTCCATGTATATATGTAGGGAATCTACGAATATGTGTAAGGGGAATCGACTTTTGCTTCCAATATTTGTTTGATCGATCTATATATATATATATATAATGAATGAACGTGTACAACTTCTAGTAGCGTACAAATATATGCAACTTTTATTTTCGAACGAAAAAAATGAAATAACAGGCGGTCGGTGGCGAGGGGAGGGGTGCTGCACCCCTCAAACCCTAAAGCAGCAGCGGTTTGCGCGCGCCACGTAGAGGGCCTTTTGTCGCGGGTGGTAATACCGCCTGCGACAAAAGGGCCTGTCCCCTGCGCGCCCCAAGCCTGCCACGTGGTGGACCTTATGTCGCGGGTCGTAAGCGACCCGGGACAAAAGGTGGACCCTTTTGTCGCGCCTCTCTTGTCGCGGCTGGCCGCCCGCGACAAAAGGCGCTTACCACCCGGATCAAATGACCTGTTTTCCACTAGTGACCAAATGTGGCCCTCCACGTGCACCGGTGGTACAAGTGTTCTCTGCAGCTGACACGCCTCCTGCCCATGGTGGAAGATGAGTTTGCAAAATGATCCCCAATGTTTCCTGAATTTTCAGGATGAAATACAAGGTTAACATAGTAGCAGAATTCTGGTCGAGCTCTCCCTCTGTTTTGGTAGATCCCCTCTCAACCCTACCTTCATCGACGGTGGAAATCGTGGCGACCACGGCGGCGACACATCTTCAAATTCGTGCTAAACTGAAACTAATCCTCAATTACTACACCAATGTTGCTACCGCAGTACCAGCAATGGAACACGAGCAATGATTCATTCTACATCAAAGTGTCCATAAAAAAAACGAAACTTTTCTGATCAACTAAAATTGTCGGTGAAATAGGGCACCCACCATAACTATCAGAACCTATTTCAAATGGTTCCCCTAGCACAACAATGAAGTTTTTGACTCATCTTGCGCATCTAATTGTTTGCAGATGACGTAGAACTTGAGGGCGACGTCAATGGCCGTGGCGATCGCTCGACGGAGAAGAAGTAGAGAAGCAAAGAAGAAAGTGCGTACCATACTGTGTAGGTTCTTCACTCCACTGTCACCAGGGAGGATCATCGTCCATCGAGAGCTACGACGAGCCAGAGCTCCGCCACCGCCTTCGAAATCGACACCTCGCCAACATCCTCGTCCAAGCAAAAAAGGCAACTAATGCGTGATTCGTAAAGTCCGGACAAGGTAGTAGAGAGAGAGAGAATGAGGACCATTTTGCAAAATTAACGTGGCTGCCCTATGGGAAGGGCCTCTTAGCTATTTCATGATTCCTTTGTGCTCCTACGAAAACAACCATTTCCCGCATAGACAAGGACTTGTGTCGCCTCCGAATTCAATCGTATGAACTATGCACCCACCTGTCGTACCGCGGGAACACACTTTGGAAGATGTTGTATGAAAATGCATGTCAAGGACAAGTTGTTGTACTATGATGTAATTATCTTTGCAAATTACTGTATTTTCTAATCCTAACCACTAAACTAGTAAGTACCACATGAGCAGAGAAAACATGCATATGGTTTAGGAGTGACTTTACGGAAACACTATGCCATCGAAGCATGAGCGGACCTATCCCCGGCACTACGGGCGAACCTGTAGTATGTGTCGGAGTCCCTATTTTGGGACAAGCTCTTTCGAGAGAAACATGAAGTCAAGAGCCAATACGGTGGAATGGTAGAATGCACAAAGCGACGCCAACTCTTACCAAGAGCCTCCATCTACGTGGGAGACACCGCGGTCAACTCCCAAGTAGTACCCAAACTCAAGCTTGAAGAGCAGTGGCCCACCTTGGAGGATTTATCAAAACATGCCGTTATCATCAGGACAAAAACCGAGGAATTTTGCGATTCGAATATTGTTTTGTGAGGAACAACGATTGGAATTAACAGTTTAAATATAGTTTGAATGGAACTATGTTTGTTTAAATCAAGTTAAATTTGGCCTTTGTTTACATTTCTGTGTGGTTTAAAAAAATAAAAATGATGTCCTTTTGTGGGTGTCATTGGGGGAACCTGTCCCAGCCGTCTGGATATGGTGTTCGGACGTCCCCACACAGACCTGTCGCGGCAATTTTCAGGTGAAATGCTTTTACGACTACAAGTAACTAAATTTTGAAATGGGAAAGATCACATATATATGTCCCCAATCTTGTGTTGTGATTGAACTTTGGATCAGTACAGGGAATTTTAGAAGTGAAACTCTAAGTGGAGAGGATGTAGATTTCATTTAATTTAGGAATACAGAAATTTTCTTAAAATATATTCTAAATCAATTGCCAAAAGCTATTTAAGCGACTTTCCAAAGGTAAGGCTCTTACTTGTTTTGTTTTCTAGACGCCTTGAAATATGCTCAATAAAACCTCGAAGTAGTCGTTGGTGTATTTTAGTGGCCATGGAGCACTGTGTGCAACCTTGTGAATGCTGATCTTCTTGAAGGTTGCAGGTGACTTATGCTCAGGAATGCTAAATCTCCTTTACGGTATTATTCCTTATTTTACCTTTAATATATTCAACGTATCAAATTCTTTTTCTTTTCTGGGGGACGGGTAAAGATTTAAGCTTGGATGAAGTTGATGCCTTCAATTTGCTTCATTGCTTTTCTTGAATATTCTCATTACCTCAACCCCAATTTGTTGTCCGTTGTTTTACATTCATCTTTATTCCACCTCGATCATTAGTGGTAAACCTCCTAACAAAATACTAGTATGGGTTTAAGAAAAGGAACCATAGCTGCACACTGAAAAAAAAGGTAGGACAAGTCCTCTTTCTTTCCAATTGAAAAACCAGTTTGTTGGAGAGACGATGGTGCTGTGCACATACATGTGTCGCACAGAGCCACTATGGCTGCAGCTAGCTAACTCTGGATTGCAACATTACATGACTAAGCTAACAATTACTAGCATAAGAGAACATGAGCCAGCCGGCCACACATGCATGCATACTCAGTGAAGGAAGAGGAAGTGAAGACGCGATGACAATCCAGAATGTTTTCCTCACGAATTAACCACATAATCGAATTGGCAACATATCTCTTCCACAGGAAAATGAAGGCATCAACTTCATAAGTAAACGCACAGGCTGATGTCTCTTCCAGAGAGAGGGCTGGACACATGATCTCTAACAAGATACCTAATTAAGCAAGCATGATTCTTGAATCCTCCACATCCACCAGCTTCAACAGAAGACATCGATCAGCGATCATGGAACGGACGGTCCGTAGCTAGTTCTGGGTCACCGCCACCCACGCGAGGAGCCCGTGCAGGAGCAAGAAGATGCCCATCACCACCACCCCCACACTGCGTCAGGTACCCAGATTGCCGGCACAAAAAAGTGCCGGCAAAGGTACCAAAAGTGCCGGCAAAGGTTTTTCAAGGCAAAAAAAAAAAGTGCTGCGTTTATTCCAGTCGAGATTGGTCTTTGCCGGCACTTTTCGTGAGATGCCGCGGTATGTAATTCAAGGCACATATACAGGTGCCAGTAATAGCTATTTCAGGCATACCAGTTTGTGCCTGTTAAGAGTTTTGCCGGCACTTTTTGATTGTGCCGTGGAAGGTTTTTGCCGGCACTTTATGAAGATGCCGCCGAATCTTTTTCTGGCACAAGGTGGTTAGGCCGCGGAATCTTTTTCTGGCACAAGGTGGAAATGCCGTTCAAAGCTTTTTCCGGCATTTCTGCAAATGCCTCCAAATTTGTTTTCAGGCATATATGTCTGATGCCACTGTTTCTTTTTGTAGGCAAATTTTGAATTAATGTACTGGCAGCATTCAGTCATAAACAAGCATTCAGTCATAAACAGAATTCAGTCTTAAACATGATCATCCAGCATCAGATAACTTACAAGCATTCAGTCATAAACAGAATTCAGTCTTAAACATGATCATCCAGCATCAGATAACTTACAAGCATTCGATCATAAACAGAATTCAGTCATAAGCAGTCATAAACATGATCATCCAGCCTGGTCACACATCATCAGCCTGGACTGGAGAAGCTATGGAGGCTTTTGACTTGAAGGTGAAGGTTCTCCTCCTCTTAGTTCTGTCAGGGTTTTGACTGTCATTGAGGTTATCTCGTTCTCCTAATTTCATCCCGATTCGCTGCTTGCTCCTCCAATGTCAACACCCTACCATCTGATCCGGAATGAATGCGCAAGTTCTTGTCCATGCTGCTCACAATTGATGCATGAGTCATGTCCACTTGTTCGATGCTTGACTCGCAAGCATTACCAAACAAGGTTCAAAATAAAGCTATGGTCCCCAACAGTAGTTGGCATCCCTATAGCTTGAGAAATAGAAGTAAGAGAGTCATTACTGCAAAGCAATTCATTTCAAACAACCAACTGATAGGCAACAAGCATCACAGAGGTCACTGTATCAATACACATGCTTTTCCAACTATAGTACATGGTGAGGAGCAACAACACAGTTTGTCAGGCAACATGCATAGATAGTTAAAGCATTAGATAGTAAGGTTGTTTCATGACACTACAGATACTCGATCATGGTTGTTTCATGACACTACATTACCGATCATGTTTCACATGGTTTTTTTCATGACACTACAGTATTGACACTACAGGTATTGATCAAGTGATAATTGGCATTCTCAAGAGGCAAGTGTAACTTACATTCTTCCTTGGCCACCGGACCGAGTGTGCCTCGACTTGACCTAGTAGCGTCATTCTCCCCTTTGCTTGTGGTAACCTCGTGGTTCTCTTCAAGACCATGTTGATCATAACCTCAATGTACTCATCAGTGTCTGCATTCTGCACAGTGCCAAGAGCCACTATTGCTTCACTGGTTGGTGAAGTTAAAGCGACGTCCATCCCTTTTGTCACCTTGATTGTCCCTTTGTGCTTTTTCTTCTTCACCTCACTGTTTTTCATCTTGTTTTCTTGTGCCTTCTCCATTTTGACCGATTTAATGATCTTGTTCACACTAGCTGTCTGCAGATAACATATTTTGTTATTTTTTTCTATAAGGCTCGGTTATTGCAATCTAGATGCTTGTAGAGTAATTTTCATTATATGAGGCTCAGTACCTTTGCCTCTAGATGCTTGTAGGTTGTCTTTGAATGATTTCCTTCTTCTTGATTGGTAAACATTTCTTCGTGGCTAAACATAGTTTCCTGGCTGTAAACGCCTTCCTGGCTATACGTTGTTTCTTGGGTATAAATTGTTTCCTGCCAATTACCAAAAATGTCACATGCATGTATGATCAGATGGTACCTTCAATTACCAGTTTTAAAAAGTACCAATGTTAGCAGCTCATACCTTTGGTACAGAACTATTAGGTTCCTTCATACTCTTTCTCTCCTTTATTTTTCTGGCTCATCTATCTTCATGAGTTGTGGTGGCCTGCATTTAAACAATCAAAGCACACAATTAACAGGACCATCTAGTAGCCAAGTGGACATGAAACTGTTGATACTTTACCTTGGCTTGATATCCTCCAACTTCTGAGGTATGACTAGGTTTTTGGCTTCTTTTTGCATGTGTTACTTCAGTTGATCTAGTTTCCCGCATTTAAACAATCAGAGCACACAATTAACAGGACCATCTAGTAGCCAAGTGGACATGAAACTGTTGATACTTTACCTTGGCTTGATATCCTCCAACTTCTGAGGTATGACTAGGTTTTTGGCTTCTTCTCACATTTGTTTCTTCAGTTGATTTAGTTTCCTGCATTTAAACAAAATTATCAAATACTTAGCTGCACCATCTTGATAGTATGATTACAATACAAATGAAAGAAGAAGCTGCGTCTTACATTTGCTTTGCAACCTGTAACCTCACTGCTAGTAACTTTCTCAACATTTGGTTTGGTAACCTACATTAGGCCAATCATATCACAAATTTAGATATCACCAGACCAAATTTATGGAAATATACCGTTGACTCATGAACGAAGAAGTTGTCATTGTACTCGGATTGTAGGAATACCTTCCATTCCCTCTTCACTTGTCTGCTGTTGCTGTTGCTGGTTGTCCTGTATTTTCTGGCTAGCTTGGTACACTAGCATTAGTTGACTCAACTGCCCTTCTATGATATCAGTCTTTCGCGCCATGTTTTCGACCACAAGCTTTAGGTCTCTGGTCTCTTTCCTACTCTCTTCAAGAGCTGCTAGTGCTTGAGCTAGATTTTCTAATCCTTTTCCACCAACTACCATGCCTAGACCATACCTTGTTGACTTCTTTGCTTTGGGAAACAATGTTGAATAGAGGTCATTGGGATTTGCTTCCTCCCCATGCAGCTCAGGATTGGCATTAAGTTTGTCATTGATTTCATTCTACAAGGAAATTAGTGTCATGGCAGGTATTAAGTTAACTTCCTAACACATAGAAAAAACACACATATTTGATCATGCCATCATTAGGTCATACAATGACTGGACAACATAATGACAGTAGTCTTACATAAGCAGCACATCAACAAAAGCTAACACCAACAATATGTGTTCCATAGCAGCACATCAACATAAGCCAACAACTGGATGTGTGCCATAGCAGCACATCAACAAAAGTAACCACCAACAATATGTCTTCCACAAACTAACAGTAATTACATACTGCACAAACTACAGTCAAAAGCACCAACATAAACTAAAGCATCTTCAGTCAGCAACCATCTTGAATCAGCATATTATATGTCTTCTATCTTGTGGACAGAGACACCAATGTAGTCTTGCATCATATCAACCCTGATCAGAAGAAGTGAGCCTTTAACTATGGAGTTGGCCTCACAGAATTTTTCCAAGTCTTCTTCATTCAGCCAGACGACCAGCCTGCCCAGGACCCCAGATTGAATGAAGTACTGCCCAGCAATGTCTTCACTCACAGTCCTGCTAGAAACTCTTGCAATTCCCCTCTTTGGGTAATTGTAACCATGGACAAGGTTCTCTGGCAGTGCCTGCAATAGAAACCACAGGAATAGAGCATTAAGCAATACTGAATGTGAAATGTATGAACTGTATGAACTGCAGGAACTGTATGAACAATGTTTTTGAGATTACCAAACTTTTTGATCTACAATCAACTGCATCAACTCTTGAACAAAGTACCGAAGCTCATCAATTGAGTCCACATCTTTTGAGGCATCCTTGTACATTTCCCAGACTATCTCGGTCATGTCTCGCTTCACCAACAAGCATGCATGTTTGTGAAAACTGTCTTGTAAAGTGTGCCTCCGATCTCTTCGAGCACATAAATTGGTCCTGGACAAATTTATAAAACAGTGATCACAAATTTATAAAACAGTTGATCACAAATTTATAAAACAAGTGAACACAAATTGTCCCGAACAAGTTTCCAAAGGAGTCATGAACATACCATTCATAAGATAGAAGGGTTTTTGGTTTCCATCAGGATCCGCAATGCTTACTTCAAAGATGCCATCACCAGCCTCTTCTTCATACTCCATACCTTCTGCATCTTCATCAGAAATCACATCTTCATTGTCATCTTCAGTAGGTAACTTGAAGGTGACAACATCGTTGACATCAACAAGGTGTGACATCGGAGAAAAGACCACCGTGAGGCCACACATGGTTGTGGAGTTTGTACTCTTCTCTAAGTACAAATCTAGCCTGTGGCCAGCAGCAAGAGCATGCAACCACTTGTCACTATACTTGTTCAGTTTTTCCTTGAAGTAACAAGGAACAGATCGCTTCAAAGAATCAAACACAATGTGAGATTAGTCTTGCGTATAAATAGAAATTAAACGATCAGTAGAAGGAATTGCATACCGCAAAGTGATCATAGTCCTCTTGCATGATGATCTTGAATGATGTAGCACGCCTATTTGAATACTTGCGGTTGTCCATAGGCTGATGGCAGAACCGACAGCTTGCCTTGATCCATTTGAACCTATCGAAAATAGAAGACGATATGAACCCTAAAAAAGTTTTTACAATGGTGGAAACAGATCTAATCAAGAAACTGAACCCTAAAAAGGTTGAATGGGTTGAAACCATGCTATATAATCAAGAAACTGAACACATGCAAGGATGTAGAAGGTTAAATGGATTGGAACCATGTAGTCAAATCAAGCAAATGAACGCATGCAAGGAAGAAAAAGGTACAAATGGATTGGAACCATGTAGTCAAACCAATGCAAACAGATCTAAGAAGATTAGAAAGAGGGAATGAAGAATGTTCAATAGATTGAACCCATGCGAAGACATCAATCAAGAAGAACTGGCACAAAAAAATCAACTTATAGAAAAGACGGCAAGAACTCGGAAGCAAGGAGAGGGGTTTTTTGTTTCGAACTAAACTTGCGAAGAGGGGGGTTTTTTGTTTCGAACTCACCTTGCAGAAGAAGCGACTGCAAGATCTTGATGAACTTGAATAAGAACCGTCGACGAACTGCTACAGGAGATAACCGCTTCCGGTCGTCACCGTCGAGGAACTGCTACAGTGAAGTGGAAGCAGTGGAAGAAGTGGAAGAAGTGACGGAGAGAGAGATGAACTTGTTAATATAGTAGGGAGACGGTATGACTTCCAACAGCCCAGCCCAGGATGAATTTTATATGGGCTGGCGACCGGCCCAAAATGAAAATGAAGGCCCAGATCAAGTTAATATTAGCCCACGATGCAGAGAAACATCAATTCCAATTTACTACATGAGCTGTTGCAAGAAAAAATCCATGCAAATGTGATGAAAACACAAGTGCCTGAGGAATTCTTGCATGGTAAAACTTAAAAATACTGATTTTTTTGGAAATGTTTTTTAGAATGGCAAAAAGAACATGAGCTGTTGCAAGAAAAAATCCATGCAAATGTGATGAAAACACAAGTGCCTGAGGAATTCTTGCTTTCACATATATAGTAGTAATCACAGTTGATTACAGTAGTCTTATAACTAAATCTTAGCAAATCCAAAACACATTTAATTGTATGAAGCAAATCACAGTAGATTACAAAACACAGTGTTCTAAACAGCAAATCACAGTAGAAAATAAACTAAGTCTTAACCTTACAAACAAGAAACATAGATTAAACAACAAGTCACACATGACCACTTAACAACTAGACCCTATACTTCATGGGTTGATGATCTCCACAAAGTCCGAACAATTGCTTCGATCCTTGGTGTTGCAATCATTAGAAGGAGAGTTCCTTCAACAATATGTGACTGCTCCCTAAATTGATCCCACCCAATGGTAAATGCAATGTGATCATCTCCTTCAATGTGGTACCAGGCTACAACAGGCTCTTCAAGGTCCCTCTTCCACAAGTGTGCAAAGCCATTGACAGGGGAGCCGACATGGTTAAATGGTTTTGGATTCAGGTACTGAAAGATAGAAAAAAAATTCTTGTCAGTACAGACGTGTATTTACAGTTGCACAAGTGTCCTGCACATGTCTTATAAGATGTACAACTTACCAGGGCATCAAAGTGCACATTTTCCTCATTATAAATGTGAGCAAAGAACTGCAACTCCTTTGTACTCTCATAGAACTCATTTTCATCAAGTTCTCGGTTTGGTGCAGCCAACACAACTTTGGTCGAAGCCAAAGGTAATGGCAGCCATATGCTCCTCAGTGATGGCTCTGATGTTTGTAAATATTGTCTTGTGGAGTTGCACTCTGATTCTTGGAATGACATCATAAACAACTGGTCCAGAACAAAGAAACAAGTCAGTACAGATTATTATTTAGGTTTTTCTTCATTGACAATTTGGTACACATTAATGATAACCTCATGTCAGGCAAGAAAATACATGAACACATGAATAATGTATCATACCTTGTTCTCCAACATAAGGTTTTTCTTCCTTGACAGTGTTCACAATTTGGTACACATTGAGATGAAATCTGTTCTCTTCTTCCATGTAGG